>NW_026068010.1:1454719-1514940 GCF_014885135.2 Alexandromys fortis
GGTTTTTTTTTTTTTTTTTGGTCTTCCTCCTTCTTGGTTTTGAAATCCTGATACGAGGAACAGTGTGACTATTTCATCGTACACGAAGGCGTGGAGCCTGCCTACATTACAGAAGGATGTCTGACTCTCCAGAGTTTGGCTTCTACGCTTCTCCTTGAGTCTTGCTGTCAGTCTGCACGGTGGCAGCTGCTGTAAGTCACAATGTCATCTGGTCCTTCCTCCCACCTCTTATATAAAATTCTTCTTTAAAAAGTTGTTACTTATAAAGAAGGAATGTTTTCTAGGCTTGACAGCATCACAGAATAAAATTTTGATCAACTAATTTTCTCCAGCATTTTAGTTCTGCTTTACAGTGAAGGCGAACCCAGGCTGAACCTTTGGGATTGGTGAAGTGTGCCATTTCCTGACAACTACAGTGAACCCCGCCAGCCCTAGCCTTCTGAACCTGTGAGGGGAATAGATGTACACCTCTGGGGGTCTTGTCTGAGATATGAGAAAAGGAAGACTTTAGGATGACAGAGATCATTTTCCTAGGGATGGTTCTGGATTGTTCCATTGACAAGGTTTATTCTGAGCTAGTGTAGCTCAATCTGAAAATCCTCAAAGAAAGAAAGAAGCCGTGGCTGGAGCAGAAATAGTTTGTCTGTTCCTAGGCTACATTAATCTTGTGCCAACATGTAGAGAGTGCAGAGGGTGAAAGGTCACCGGAAGCCAGAGCACAGCATCCGCATCTGTACCTTTTAACATCTTCACAGCCACAGTCCGGCAGGTGGGCGACTTCTTAATGCCGAATGCAGATGCTTGGACCACTTTCCCAAAGGCCCCTCTGCCGAGCGATTTGCCTACAATAGAAGAAGGTCTTGGTTTGTTTGCAAAGCCAACCGCGAGTCTGAGTCCTTTCCAGGAAGGAAATGCCGTGTTGTACGTGTTATGTGGGGTGCACATCTTTGAAGGGATTCCGCCAGGGACTGACCCCTACGGAGGCCAAGTGAGTGCATTTCTCGTCCCTTCCTCTGCCTCTGAGCCCCCCACCCCATCCCTGCCCCATCCTCCAAGACTAGTCTAAGCTTCTAGAGCATTCAAAAAAAGAAAGTGGCCATAGAGTCTTGCTGTAGGGAGGAAATACCAAACCCGGGTAGTTTTTCTTTAACTGCTTCATGACCAAGGTCCTCCCAGCCCTCTTTCTTGCCACTGAGGTCACTCCTGTTTTCTGCAGAAAGGATGAATGGTGGTGACTGCTCTGGGAGTAACAGTGCCTCATATCTTAAGAACAAACACGTGGTTGTTTCTCAGGCTTCCGTGCAGGTCAGAGCATTCCCCGGTAGCTAATATATGATTATAAGATCATGACAAGCCCCTGTGGTTTTCCGAACATGAGCCATCAAACACGGGTAGTAATTTGCTTCAACCCCAGAGAGATGCTTGCTCAAAGAAAGCATTAAGAAAGCAGGGCATCTTTCACAGTGCTTGTAATGGTTCGCTATAGTGTTTAATACACGTCTTTTCCCGCTCTTAACTGAGCCAGTGCAACTCGGAGAGGGAAGGACGCTGTATGAATGATCAAGTACCTGGTGTGGTAACTGGTGTAAAGGAGGCCCTGTCCAGTTACAGCAGAATGGAGAGCCCTGTTTGGACTTTGTGGGCAGTAACTCAAGAGCCCTTGGAGTGGAGTTCGGGTGGCTGAGGCCCTTTAGGAAGAACACCCCCGGAATACTTCAACTACCTATTCTGTTCAGAGCTCTCTTTTCACAATAAGGAAGCGAAACAGAGCCATAGGAAACAGATGATCCCTAGCTTGGTATGCTGTAAGAAGAGTAAATCAAGAAAGTCAACTTCTTTTCGGCTCCTCTGGTGATGGGTCCTCAGGGGCGGGGAAGGGCGAGAGGGACAGAAATAATAGAATGTCATTGATCAAAAGAAAATCTCACCTGCTAGAAGATTAATTTCATTCTCTTGTCCATCCTAGTTTCCTACCTCAAATCGCCCTGGTAATGCGCCCTTAGTTAATCAGCCTTCCAAGTACCTGTCTGTCTGTCTGTCTGTCTGTCTGTCTGTCTGTCTGTCTATCTAATGTCAATCTCCCTATCTATCTAATCTATCTATCTATCTATCTATCTATCTATCTATCTATCTATCTATCTATCTATCTATGTGTCTATCTATCATCTGTCTCATAAACATATATTTAGATATGCATATATGTATCTATCTTCTATCTCCATATACATATCTCTCTCTATATATATGTATCTATTTGTCTATCTAGCTATCTAACTTCTATCTCCATATACATCCATCTATCCATCTATCTATCATCTATCTCATATACATATATTTTTATATATGTATATATGTATTTATCTATCTTCTATCTCCATATACATATATATCGCTATATATGTAGCTATCATCTATCTGTTTATCCTCTCGTAAGTTTTATGACAAAGTACTTGTCACATCACAGCCTTGCCTAGTGCTTGCATGACTGCTGAGACCTCGGCTTCTTGCTGCAGCTTCAAGGCTATTGCCCTGCATGAGGTATCCAATTAGGACCTGGGCAGTTTCAGTGACAAGCGTCATCACAAGCGCTGTCTCCTGGGACACGCTCTGCTTGGTGGGGGCGACCCAGGAGATGACATGGTTTTCCAAAGCCAAATGTGTTCTGTTGGCAGCTGCTCAACCTGATTTCTGCTAGAGCATGCAACAGGGACAGCCACCTATTCTCGTTCCGTCTTCAGAGAAAATGGTCTGAGCCAGAGTGGACTCTTAAAACAGCGGAGCAACCCGTGGCTCCCAAAGTCCTGAGTGTCAAGGTTAGTGGGGGGAAGAGATCTTCAGGGGCCTTATGACTTAAAAAAAAATCCAGGAGGTAGTGGTGCGTGCCTTTAAATCCATCACTCGGAAGATAGAGGCAGGTGGATGGATCTCTGAGTTCAAGGCCAGCCTGGTCTACAGAACGAGTTCCAGGATAGCCAGGGCTGTTACACAGAAACCTTGTCAAAAAAAAAAAGCATATTTTGGTTAAAAGTTATTTCTACCTTTTTAGCTTTCCCAGAGTAGAAGAATAATGCCCCTCGGCTGTATTCCATCACCTGATGTGAAGCATCCCAAGCCCAGAAATATCCCAATAATCTCTCCACACACCCCAAAGACTCCAGCCTTTCTCCAGGGTCCACCCTACACATTCCCTTCTGGGCTGCCACAAGGCACTTTGTGTTGCCAGCGTTTGGAGGCTCAGCTTCCATCAGTGGATACAAGCTGGTGCTCAGCGGGCAGGTCGCAGCCCCATAAAACAACAGGAAGTTACTGTGGGCTCTTGAATCATCTCGGTTCTAGCTGCGGCTGGACTCGTTCACTCTGAACTTCCCGAGCCTGATATTTCCTTTCCCTGGAACACCATGCTGTCTGGAATGCCACACACAAGTTCAGAACGTCACGGTCACATAACGCACCAGTACCAAAATGGCTGTGAAGAGTCCTAGCCAGCCTTGAAAGCGTGCAAGGTCGCATGCCCTTGGTCCCCATTATGCTTTCCATGTGAAAGATCCTCATAGATCCAGGTGTCGGATGAGGGCTTCATCCAGAGCTGCAGTGTTATCTGGGGTGGGGGTGAGGGGCTTCTTGAAGCTTTAAGAGGTAGGCTGAGCAGGAGGGTCGAGGTCACTAGGGAAGGTTTCTAGGGTGGGGGGTGGGTTATTCATGACCTTTACCTGCCTATCTCTCCACTTCCTATCTTCTGTGATGTGAGGAGCAGCCATGCCTACAGGCTTCTGCCACCAGGCCGCTCTCTGTGTGAGTACGATGCCAGGCCACCATGGGAGGAACCTCCTGAAACCATCATCAGCAACAACAAATCCTTCCCTTCCTAAGTGTCCGTCAGCTACTCTGGCCTCTGTGACAAATCTAACTAATTGACGCCACCCCTCTTGGGCAATGAAGGGAACGGATCTTATTGGCTATTGAAACGGCCCAGCTCCAGACGCCCTCCGTGCTTTTCCACGCTAGACAACTTCCCCTGTCTATCACTTGCTTAGAAACAGACCACGACGTCAGACAGTGCCTGTACATTTATAGGCGTTGCATTCTCTCCGGGGTTAGTTGGAAATCGCCCCTTGGTCTGTGCATTTCTTACTTTTTTTTTTTACCTCAATGTAACACTGCCTATTGAGCCATTTTTTTTCCTTCTCCACCAATTCAGATGCAATTTAGATGCAACGTTGGTTACTTACTGCAGCCAGCCATGATTTCAAATCACTTTGTCATTTCTTTGGCTAACCAGAACCAAGAAGTCTGGGGCCTCCCCGCTCCCAAGTTAATCAGAGGAGCGTTCTTCCCTGTCCTGCGGCCACACTGTGCACTAAAAAACTTGCCGCCTGTTCTCACCAACCAGAGACCCTCAGATGGACAGAGGCCAAATCACAGCTGAGGCCCCCTGCCCAGCGAAGTACTCACCAAGAAAAACCTTCCACAAGAAGAATCTTATGAAATGTTGTTGTGTGGGTGTCCCGTTGCCCCCTGCATCCCCCAGTCCAGCCAGACGGAGCAGCCTAGGGGGGTGTGAGTGGGAATGGGGAGATGGGGTGGGTTGGGGTGGGGGGGGCGGTCAGGAGTTGGCAGGGAGCACTCATGTATCCTGTCCTGGAAGAAGCATGTTCAATCCTAGCTAACGAGTTTGGAAAACAGCAGGGCCTGAGAACAGCTCCTGATTGTGAGGGAACTGACGCTGTGTTCCCGGCCAAGGTCACCGAGGGGCTCAGCGAGCGGCTTTGAAACTCAGCCTCGCAGAAGGAACTCATCCAATGTGCTACCTGTATTTAACTGCTCCCTGTTTAATAGAACCCCCTCAACAGCACCCCCACCCCCCCAAGCAGCCGATTCTGGCTTTCCACAGCTTTTAGCTGACTTTCAAATGTTTTCCCCAAGCCAAACAGGACCTACATTGATGCTTTTCTTTCCCTGTAAGCAGAATGACTTCAAGAACTAAGAGAGAACCTAGAGAAACCATGCCACCTCTTCCGTCACCACCGCTACCCCAGCAGAGCTTGCCTGCGAAGAGAGTCACAATGGCAGAACAGCGAGCTCGCTTGCTCTGAGGGTGACACTCAGTGAACACTGGGCTCCCAATCTGTTTTCCCAGTTCCAACCACTAATGACTCTGGCATACACGGGAGCGAGTGGAAAACTTTCACAAGCCACGCTCCAAAGGTCTCGGGTAGGAGCAATTGAGGCTCCAATTGTTTTGCAGCGCCAAAGCGGGAGAGGAATGCGCATGTGCATCGTGATGTTTGCGCCAGAGGAACTGGGGTTAAACACCGTGGTCTTCTGTTTACAACATCTGCCCTACCTGGAAAAGACGGCTCTGCTCTTCAAAAGTGAAACTTGAGTGCTCCCTTGGGGTTGGAGCACACACTCTGGGGAGAGTCCCAGGGCGTTTTACAACATGTGAATTTGCGCGGAGAGCTGGATGTAACGGAACCTCACTCTGATGGATTGTGTTCTAAGCACTATGTTTAGTCCCCAGCGGTTTCGCTATTTAAGAGCACCTGAGCTTATAAGTCATGGACTCTCTTCCTCTTCCCCTTCACTTACCTACTCGCTAGAGACTATGCTTGGGGGGGAAGAGACTCCAACATTTTGGCATCTTTAGGGCTCCTGCTGGCATCCGCTGCTCAGCCCCAGTGCTCAGGAACTAAACACAAGGGTGCTTCTCGGTGCCTTACGCTAGTGTCTCCGCAACAGCGGACCTTCTCTCTGGCCGACTAGAGGGTTGACTCCTAAGTCTAGCTCTCCGCTGCTTTTCTTGAAACGAGTGTTTTGCATGGCATTGATTGCTCTGATAGACTTGCGAATCTGCCGAACGAAATACATTACCTAGTTTAAGTCTTTCCCGTGCAAACTCCCACTTGCTGGCATCATAGGGCAGCCGTTCACACTGCTCATCCAGGGGGACTTCATCGGGGTCCATTATGATTGACAGGTAGTCCGTCTTTACTTCAGAAGGAGACTGAGGAATAGAGAAAACAACTTTAAGACCCTAGTTATTGGTTACAATATTCTGCAATGTCTACTATTGTGCATCCTTTGACCAAGGGCAGAGGGTCTTCCTAGTCACACACTGTGGTGCTTTGGCCTCCGTAAGCTCATCTTTCAATCTTTGGTTCCCAGGCGGTGGACTGTTCGGGAAGCAGTAAGAGGTATGGTTTATGGGAGGAGGTGTGTCACTGGGGGTGGACTGAGGTTTAGAGAGCCCAGGCTAAGTCCAGCCTACCTCTCCCCCACCTCCCACCCCCACCCGCCTGTAACTTTTGTGTGTGCTCTCAGCTGTTCTCCGGTGCCGCCTAGCTTGGCACCATGATCATGGACTCAGCCTCAGAAATTGTTGGGCAAGCGTCCAATTAAATGCTTTCTCTGAAACATTGCCTTAGTCACGGTGTCCCTTCAGAGCAACAGAACAGTCACTGAGATGCACACACTGGCGTGCGCCATTTTTTTTAAAAGTACAGAATATTTATTCATTTCTTTCTACTAGAAAGAACATGCTGTTCTTAGGCAAATGGATCAGTTGTCAGGAGTTGCTTTTGGAGAATGATCAATGAATTCCTTCTCAAGGGTTGGGATCTGAAACCAGGGCCCGTCACCCCAGGACCGCATCAGTCTTCGAACTTCCTGCTCCTTTAACCTCAATTCAGCCTTTTCAGACTCAATCTGGAGGATAGCCATGATTTTTTCATAATTCTTTTCGGGACAATCATAGAAAGTTCGGACAATCCATCTTGATATTGGGTGCTTGTAATACTCCCAGTGTTCTGGGATGTAGCCTTCTGGGATTTCTGCAAGTTCAGCTTCACCAATAAATACATTCACCAGCGTTATGCCAATCAGAACTGGAACCCCAGTCAACATAAGGTAGAATCTCAGCAACCTCAAGAAGCGACTGTCATAGTATGAAGTAGGCTTGATGACAAACAGTCTTTTGCCATGGTCCCCACTGTGCTGCACAGGAGCGACAGTCTTCGGAAAGCTCCGTGTGAGAAAGCTTCCGACTCAAAGTCTAGAGCCAGCACGGCGGACAGACAGCGCTGTCAGCGCGGTGACCGACAGAAGCCCGCTGCAGCAGGCTCATGGCCGCCATGGCTACTCCGGCCTGGGGAGGAAGTCTGGCGTGCGCCATTTTAAAAGAACAGTTCCCTACTTTTCTGTCATAACATGACTGCAGAAACAGTAGCATCTTGAATGAATGTGCCCAGACCTCTAACGCCTTAGGTCACGTTCTGCAGCAACCACATGAGGGCTTAAAAAACAAAGAGCATTTAACACAATAACACAATTCTAAACAGACGGGAAGCTTTCCATGGCTGCTCTGGACATTTTTTAAATATATATAATGCATGCCTGCACACACACCAGAAGAGGGCACCAGATTTCATTACAGATGGTTATGAGCCACCATGTGGTTGCTGGGAACTGAACTCAGGACCTCAGTAAGAGCAGCCGGTGCTCCCAACCTCTGAGCCATCTCTCCAGCCCAGATTTATATATTTTTATTTTATGTGTATGGGTGTTTTGTCTGAATGTATGTAAGAGCACCGTGCCTGGCTCGTACCCGTGGAGGGCAGAAGAGGGAACCAGACCCCATTACAGATGGTTGTGAGCCACCATGTGGTTGCTGGGAATTGAACTCAGGACCTTTAGAAGAGCAGGCAATGCTCTTAACCTCTGAGCAGTCTCTCCAGCCCCACAAAGGCCTTTCTGTTTTCAGAAACAGAGGCTGACAGCTTCAAAGGCTGAAGAGTAAATGTAAACACATCCGGAGTCCCCTAGAGCATTGTTCAGATGTTCACATGCCGTGAACTTGGTTTCTTGGAACTACAAATCAAATCCAGAGAGCAACCAGTGTGGCAGATCCCAGAGGAGTGGATTGACAGCTGCAGTCCATCCGCAGGTTCCTTTTTTTATTAATGGACACATTTCCGGGGCTGATGACTGAGTTTCTGGGGGCAGACTCTTGGATGGGACAGAAAGGATGAGTTTTCCGTAGAAAGAATCATTGGCTGCAAGTTACATAAACTCCATTGAAACGAGGTTGGCCTCCTTTACAGTTTGCTTCCCTAACCTAGAGGAAGCATGATGGGGGTGGGGGGAGGATGGGAAGGGGCTACAAACACACGACTGCCTTTCCTATCCACCTCTTCACACCCACCGCATTCCTCAGCCCTTACCCGGCTCCGGGCAGTCACAGCTCACCTCATCCATCACTTGCTGACTATCACTCTCCATACAAAACTTATCATTAGAGTGTGGGACAAATACCTCAGGGCAGAATGTTTGCTCAGCCTCCAATCAAGGGCGCGAAAGGACAAAAGCTAGGGACCCTCACCACGGGGGTGAGGGTATAGGTGCTCAGGGGAAAAGCTCCCGGTATAGCTTTGACGACTAACTTTTTCATGTTGAAGATCACCAAGGCAATCACTAAAGAGCAGGTGAACAGCTGGAACCTAGCAAGGGACACCTTGGGTTTCTGCAGTATGGGGAGGTGTTAGGGAAGTAACAGGCGAAGAAGGAGCTTGTCCCACGTGGCTCCAATGAAAGTCAATGTTTTTATCTCAATAAGGCAGACGAGAGGGACCACCAGGCAGACCTGCAGGGGGAGTATACCAACAGATACTTATTTTTTTAAGGGACACAAGCACTGAGCAGCTACTCGGCACTCAGCACGAAGGACAACTGCCTGGATTTGACTTGTACACAGCCAAATGGCCTCCCAGGCAAGTAGCTTAACTCCCCTAGACCTCGTTTGCTCATCCGTGAAACGATGACGTCATTGAACTTATCTAAGAGGGTTGCTATGGTTACCAAATGATTGACTAACCTGTTAGAACAGGACCTGGCTTCTAGCAAACATCAATACACATCGGCCATAGTTCTAACCACTGGCTCTACCAGGTGGGGCCGAGGAGATAAAATACAGCCTTTATCAATGAGGAATTAGCACTGGGATTAGAAAAACCATGGGGACCTGCATCTTCTTTAGACTCCTTGTTCACCTGTGCCTCCTCCAGGCAAACTGTAGATGATCTCCTGCTACCACCAGCTTGTACACCGGGGAATCCTGGCAGTGTAAGAACCCTCTTAAATCCATGGTAGATCTTTCCGTTCGGTCTGCTGCTCCAGCGAGGGAGGAGAAGGTGGCAGGGTAGAGGGTGATCTTTTCCTGGTCATCCCTTCCCATTGCACTCTTCCAAGTCTACCTTAAGCATTGCTTTCCTCTTAGCCTTTCCCTTTCATGCCCTTCCCTTGGGCTACTCCAGCTCTGTTCCCTCACCAGCAGATTCGGCAGTGGCCTCATCAGGCCAAAGCAAACACTCCGTGTGCCAAAAGTCTGATGTCCTATGTGAACATGGAAGGTTGTTGTCACCTGCTTGGTCAAAAGTGACACCCCTGTATCCAAAGAGTCTCGGATGATTGGAAGCGACACCCCAGTCCCTGGCATCCTTTTTGGGATGTTTGGTCATAAATATCACCTCAGCTTCATGTCACACTCCTATATCTAAAGAGTCTGGAATGTAATATTGAGCTGGGGGCGTCACCCCTGCCCTCTAACATCCCTACATCCAAGAAGTCTAGGATGACTGGAAGCCCCTGGCCTGGCAGTTGCCCTGGCTTGGACTCTGACTCCCAGCCTGCCAAGCGCTGACCCCACCTGGGGAAGGTCAGGACCACTGCTCTAGGCTATTTAGGCTTGCACCAGAAAAGAGAACACATGGTTGTGTGTGTGTGTGTGTGTGTGTGTGTGTGTGTGTTTTCTCTGTCTTTTTCTTGCCATTCTCCCGGCCACCCGAGTGTGCCGTCTAATAAACCCAGGCGTTTGATGTGTTTTAATCTGGTCTGATTGGATTTCTTTGTACCGGCCGAGAGGCTCATTTTAGGACTTTTCCTAACACCATCATCTCTCTCATTCCAACTACCAAGAGTGCATGCCTTAAGATTTTGAATATCAGTCTGAGGTCAGACGGTCTTGGCTCAAAACTAAATTCCCGTAGTGACGTTTGGACCCATGTCATTACCTCAGGGAACCTCAGTTTTCCTCTTTTAAATGGAAATGATAATACATCTCCCTCTTTGACATTTTAGTAGGGTGATCGAAAACCCTGGGCAAGGTGTTTCCCACTAGATCTGGGACAACCATAAAGGAAAATCTCTAGAAAATGGCAGAAACCTTGCCCTTCTGAGTCCTGTCGCCACGCCCTCCTAAAGAACTCCCAACTCCAACCCTCTAGCCCACCTCTTCCTTACAAACTGCTTACTCTGTTTCCTAAGTGCTTGGGGCTCAACTCTTGCTCACTCTGGTCTTCAAGGTGAGGCTTCAAGACCAGAAAAAAACACAACCCCCTCTTTCTCCTCCCCTAACTGGAGCAGCAGTCTCTTCTCACAAAGCCACGCTTTGCTTAACCACCTCCTCTGCCCTCACAAAAGCCTTCAGCTAGCAGACTCTTTGTATCACCTCCAAAGCCCCATGCAGCTGGACTGAGCAGCCCCGTGCTGGCCCTGCCTTGTCAGCCTCAGCTCTGTTCTATGCCCGCTCCCTATAACACTATTTCCTCCGCAGTCCACACTACCCTGTCCACATTTTGGTTAGTTCTTTCCTTTTTTTCCTCTCTTTTTTCTCTTTTCTTCTTTTTGTTTCTTTTCTTGAAACAGGGTCTCCTTACGTTGTCCAGGTTGGCCTCAAACTTGCAATCCTCCTGCTTCTGCCTCCTGAGTGTTGGGATTATAGGCGTGCATCACCATGTCCAGGGTTGGTCCACTATCCCTTGCACCTACGCAGAGTTACAGTGTGACATTTGGCTGTGTGCTGGCATCCAGTCAGTCTCCTTGTAGACTACACACAGCAGCAATTGCTCTCCAAGGTCCCCAGAGAGCCCGGCAGAGGGACTCAGGCCCTGTGCCACATTAGCTCATGGGAAATAGGGCAGAGCCAGGTCAGAGGTGGTCTTCATCTCATGTCCCCTTTGATTTCTTTTCTTTTTCTGGGGGGAGGGGTGTTGAGACAGGGTTTCTCTGTGTAACCCCTGGTGTCCTGGAACTCTATAGACCAGACTGGCCTTGAACGCAGAGCAAATATGACCTGCTCAGTCTGTTTAGTGTTGCTTGTGTGTATATGATTTCAGGGCTGAGACTTGGTAGTGGATAATCAGTGAAGGGCTTCATCTCTGAGAGAGGCTAGTTCTCCCTATCTCGGAACTCCTTAGCGACCCAGAGCTCTTTGTCTAGGGATGAGGCCCCTGTGACATTAGCTATACCTATGATAGCTCAACAGCATGGCTGCCTAAGTGACCGCGAACAATGGCAACATGGGTGGACGTGCTCGCATGAAAGGGGGGGGGAGTCGTACAGCTCAGTGATCTTTCCTTCTGTGTTCTTACCCGTTTCAGCTTCCGGATGAAGAGAGTTAGAAGGAGCCAGAAGAGCGTGGCAGCCACACAGGTGCACGTGAGCGTGATCAGCTCCAGGTTCGACTTGTCCGAGGAGCCTAGGGAGAGAGAAATGGCAAAGATGCGGATACAAGGAGACCCTGAAATGACGTGCCTCTGCTTGCACGAGCTGGGCATCTGCCAGTCATCTTCTAAGACACGCCGCGAACTCACGCCCAGAGAACTTTCTAGAAATCCTGCCGAGTTTGGAAATGGTATTCTCAGAAACGGCTCATTAAAAATCAGAGGGGAAAGTAAAGACAGAGGGAAATTAAGGCAGGGAAAAGCTCATTAAAGTGCTAAATCTGGACCCCGTTAATCTCACTAATTGGCTCTAGAGGAAATTCTAAAGGAAAGAAAAAAAAAAGACATAAAAGGTCCCCTTTGGGACTCAAAAAATTCTTCAAAGCTGACATTGAAAATAAAAATAAAACCCAAGGACGGTCACAATTGCCCTAATGCTTCTTCTGGGGTAGTCACTCTCCACCACCCACAGTCTTGCTGCCTGCTTCTGGGCTTCTGACCTTGGCAGCAGATAGTACCGGCAAGAGGGAAGAGAAGCCCATGCGCCTGCCCAGTCACATCCATCCCAGGGTTAAGAGCACAAAAGCTGAGCAGTGTCCCTCCAAGACAGAGAGAGAGAGAGAGAGAGAGAGAGAGAGAGAGAGAGAGAGAGAGAGAGAGAGAGACCCAGCGCAGTCACCTGAAGCTTCCTGAAAAAAACGAGCCGCTAGTGATCAGCGAGGAAAGAGCCCACTGGGCCGAAAGGGGTTCCCTCCTAAAGAGTTCAGGGGCAAGTCTCCGGGAATTCTGAAGAAACACCTCCTTTGATTTAACAAAGGAATTTAGGGTGATATTTGTTCTCCTTAGGCACGATGGGAGGATCTGCGGGTCAGTCTCTGATCACACCCACCCCATGGATACACGACAGCAATACCATAGCTTCAAGCATCAGTACCTCACTCCGGGGTTCTTTGTCTTAATTCAACTAAGCTCTCTACAGCAGTGGTAGGTACTGGAGGAGACAGGATAATGAGTGAAGGAGCGTAAGAACATTTAAGAATCCCGTGAGCCAAACCAAGTGTCTCAGAGCAAACACGAGGTCATCGGCCTTACTTTTTTATTTTTTATCCTTTGAAAACAGGGTCTCTCACGCACGTATCCCAAGTGGGCCTCAAACTCACGTAGATCACCAAGGGTGACTTTGACCTTCCTGCCTCCACCTCTCAAAATAGAGATTATAGATGTGTGCCACTATAATCAGTTCCTGTAGTGCTGGGGACCAAACCCAGGGCCTAGGACTTGCTAGGTGAGTGCTCTACCAACCGGGCTTCATTCCTAGCCCAGAAACCAATCTTTTTAACTACTTCAGAGGTCTGAGGATATGGCTCGGGTGGTAAAGGTGTTAGCCATGCAGACTTGATGACTTGAGTTTCATTTCCTGGGATCCGTGTGCAAAGCCGGCCGTGGTAGCACACACCTGCCATTCCCAGAACTCCTGGGTGAGATTGGGGTGGGGGAGAAGCAGGGGAGACTCCCCCAGAAGCTCATGCGCCGCCTCGTGTGAAATATTCAGCATAGCGACTGAAGCAAGACAGACTGACCCTGCCTCCAAAACAAGATGGAAGGAGAGACCAACTCCCACAAAGCTAGCCTCCAATAGCCATACACGGGCTGTGGCATGTGCCTGCCACAATCAGCAAAAGAGATTTGAAAATGCGTCAGAACTTGAGAGATTCAATCCCCTCTGGTATTTTAAATAGGTTTTGACTGAGCTGCGTGGAAGCGGGGAAGAGCATCATGGGAGTGGTCATGGGGAGGTGACGTGTAGATGGCGGTGTGATGGGAGGCTCAAAAGGGATTGGAGCAGTGTGCGCTCTGAGCTTCCAGCTAATGAGTTCACTAAGTGCAATGCCGCAGGCAATTGGAGTCAGTGAGGTGCCCTGCAGGGAAATATAGCAAATCTGCTCTGGAAACCTGTGAGTGACAGCTGACCGAGCACATTCTATCCTGGGGACTCTTATGAGGACTGGCCTACGCTTACTTGCCAAGACTCCTGCCAACGCTGTGAGCTGGATTTTCTCCTTTTCTTGAGTGAGGAAGTTGAGGGCGCTGAGAGATTAAGCCTTGCCTATGAGCGGCTGGCAGCTGGTGGGGCTGCGGTTTTAAGCCAGCTGGCTAAGCCACCACGCGTGTAACGGTACTGCCACTTGCTCCTCTCCTCACGTCTTCTGAGCCTTTGAGAACCTGCTAATGGCTTCAGAGAGGCAGCGGTCTCTGTCCTGCCTGCTCGACTGTCCCTGCTCGCGAAGGTATTACCTCCTCTGTCGTCCCACCGCCACTCCTAAAGAACCATCTTCGGTCCTCGTCCACCCAGCTCTGCCTATCTCCAGTCACCCCCACTCCTTTCTAGGCCACGGATTCCACTCTGTCCTCTTCTGCCTCGGTGCTGGTGTGTGCTCTCCATCACTGCGAGGATCAAATTCAGATGGTGAGCTGGCGGGACAGCTCATATTCTTTGCATGATAAGGTCCTGGCTTCTCTGCCTAACACTGACTTTTTTTTTTTTTTTTAAAAGACTGGTTTACTTTTATTTTATGTCATGGCTATTTTGCCTGCATGTATATATATCTACCAGCATCTGGAGGCCAGAAGATGGCACTGGATCCCCTTGAACTGAAGTCACCAGATGGTTGTGACTCACCATATGGGTACTGGGTACCAAACCAGGACCTCTGTAAGAGCAGCCAGTGCTCTTAACTACTGAGCCATCTCTCCAGCCTTGTTCCCAATTTTAAAAATTAATTTAAAATTTTAAATGCTTAAGTCTTATATCTTCTTTTGCCCTTCAGTCTCACTATACATCCTCAGAGTGGGAAAACTGTAAGCCAAAATTCACGTGAGTATGGATTTCTTCAACTGCACGCACACACACAAACACACACACTTACACTTGCTTATGCTGCAAATAAGTTCTGTGGTAAGACTGGCACCTTCTGAAGACCCTGTAGTGGCCCCCGACGGCCACACTTGCTGATGGCCATAGTTGCTGTCTTCACAGGGGCTTTGCACACGTTCCCCTCATGGAATGTGAAGTCACTGACTCTCTGACTGCGAGAATTTTCCCACCGCATTCCGTGCGACAGGAAGCTGACCCCAAAGTCTAATTCCACAGGCCTTACTCAAGCAAAATTCCTGTCAGTGGGACTACTTGTGTGTAAACACATATTTAAGGAGTCAACTCATTAGGACAGCTAAGGAAAATGTTCATCAGGGGCTACCAGTGCTCCCTGCTCTTTAGAATAAATCTCAGGAATCTGGGGCATCTGTGGTCTCATGTGATAGCTCTCTCTCCTTCTACCTATCTCTTCCGTCCTAAAGAACTGACAGGCTCGGCAGGCTGAAGCCCATAGGCACTTTGTCTACACACTGGCATGGTTAAATCCAACTGGATGGTGAATGGCGATCACTTCAGTACACAGAATAGCCTAACTGCCCAGGGCCAGAGCAATGTGGATGGGACTCGATAATCATTAAGAGTGCGTACTGGTCTCGGGGGCCATCAGTTCCTGGAAAAGGACACAGTCCGTAGCTGTTTTACCTCAGGATGTCGAGGAGAATGTAGTCAAGCGTATAAGATAACTATAAGATAAGGGCGTCTTTTGTTACGGGTTCCTACTCTCTTCCACAGACAAACGCAAGCCAGCTGTCATCCCAAGCTTCCTGTCATCCCTCTGGGTGCCACTCAGCAGCCAGTCTGAATTCTGAGTGGCAGTAGATCGTGTCAAGGGTTTGCATTGGTGGTGTCTTGAGCCATTCTGGTAGCGATGGACAGCCCATTGCACACAGCCTGAGCTGCGGCACTGGCAACTCGCCTTTGCGGGACAGTTACCAGGCAGGCTTTAGGTGTTTTCACCGTAGCTAGGCATCCGCACACTAGCCTGGCACGTGGCTCTGTGTGGTCACAGCCGGCCAGCACCACAGGCCACAGAGCCATCAGCTCACAGAAGGCAACTGGTGGGTTCCCAAGAGGGAAATCACCAGGGAGTTTTGGTTCCAGAACTTACCCTGCCCCAGTGTGGAGGGGGAGGGGGTGAATGAGAGCAACTGCCACCAAGAACTGGGACGATGTCCTTGTATGAGCCTGTGAGCAGCTGTGTGGCAGACAGGAGCCTCAGTTTCTTTAAAAAATAATAATAATAATAAAGCTAACGCTGGGTGGCGGTGGTGCATGCCTTTACTCCTGGCACTCAAAAAGGCAGAGGCCAGTCTGTGAGTTCAAGGCCAACCTGGTCTACAAACAAGAACTAGTTCCAAGATAGCCAGGACTGTTACACAGAGAAAAACTACAGAAAAACAAACAAACAAACAAACGAGATAACAGGGTGCATGTGCCAACTGCTGTTAAGCATGGTTTGAAACTTCCCTCTTCTCCTTCCCTTTCTCTCAACCCCTCTGAACTTTTAAATACAGATTTAGGAGATGGCTCAGCAGTTAAGAGCACTTGTTGCTCTCGCAGAGGACCCAGGTTCAGTACCCAGCACCACAGCTCACACCTGTCTGTGACTCCAGTTCCAGGGGATCCACCACCTTCTGGCCTCCTCGGGCACCAGGCACACACACACACACACACACACACACACACACACACAACACGGATGTACATGTAGGTAATACACATGCACATAATTAGTAAGACAAAGATAAATGCAATCTCATTTTTCCTCGTCACTGTTTGGACCTCGAGTGCAGGACAGGTGGGCTGGGCTGGGTTTTGTTTTACTTTACCTCTCTTCAGTCAGGCCCACTCCGTGTACCATAGCTTTCCTTTTCTGCCTAAAACAAACCCGATGTTGACACAACTGTCCGGTATCTTTTAGAGCAACCACTTTCTCATACCTGACCAGGCCGGGTGGGTGGGTGAACGAGGGGCTCCTGCTGTTTTAATTTGAAGTAACAAATGATGTTGCAGAGATATGTTCCTTTTGTGTTTCTACCTCAGGCCCAGAGAAAGTCAATAAAGATTTATACATATGAGCACAGATTAAATCCCATTCTAAAAGGCAAAACACGGCTGCCACCGTCTGCCTCAATGGGCTTTCCCAGTCACCTGCTGGAATAGTACAACCAACCTGGAGAGCTTTGTAACAGGTTTTGACCTTTAAAAAAATTTTTAAACAATTTATTTATGTATTTTTTTTATGTGCATTGGTGTTTTGCCTGCATGTATGTCTGTGTGTGAGGGTGTTGGATTCCCTGGACCTGGAGTTACAGATGGTCTTGAGCTGTCGTGTAGGAACTGAACCTGGTTCTCTGCAAGAGCAGTCAGTGCTCTTAACCGCTGAGCTATTTCCCCAACCCCTTTCTGGTGCTTTTTAAGAATCTGTAAAGACCAATTTGGACCTTCTCTTCTGGACTGTGATATGTTGATCTACTATATTTGGATTCAATTGCGAGCACCTTTTGGAGAGGAATGAAAAAGCAAACAATTGAAATTGCAATTGGTAACATTTTTCTCTGTAACAAATTGTTATCACAACAAAGCTAGTCCTTAAGCCAACCAGGAATCTGTGGTTTGGGACACCATCCGGGTGACTCACAGTAAACTAGGGAAAAATATGTAGTACTGAAAGCTTGGCTGGAGTAGAGGACCACATTAACCAACACTAATAATAACTAATCCTTCAGATTTTACCATGACACATTCTCCTCATCCTGTAACAGCCCGGGAAGGGCTGCCCAGCCACTGTTCACATCCCCACCTGGTGCTGCAGAATCCCAGATGCTAGGAAGGGAGGGAATTTCTCCCAAAGTGACTCAGCTCCTGAAACGCCCATGGCTGAGATGACTCCCACCTGCCATGTGACGGGAGACACAGCAGAGGACAGAGAAGCAAGCATTTCAGATTCTCAGCTCTGCTTCCAAGCCTACTGGCCCTGTGATATTATTTGGCCTCCCATGGGCTTTACTAGGCTCTTATTTCCAATAACACAACCTTCTCACAGGATTGCTGCAAAATGTAAGTAGGGAGTGGGGTTGGAGATGGAGAGGGGGCTCAGTGGCTAAGAACACTGGCAGCTCTTCTAGAGGACCTGGATGGGATTCCCAGCACCTACTTGTTGGCTCACAACCATCTGCAACTCCAGTTCCAGGGTCTCTGATGCCCTCTTCTGGCCTCTGCAAGCATTGCATGCATACAGTGCATAGTCACATGTGTAGACAAAACATTTATGTACATAATAATAAAAAAAGAATTAAGCAGACTAGTGTATGCACACTTAACACAGTGTACCACGTGCTTGATAAGACAAGATATAACTGACAGGCCCAGGCCTTTCCAGGGCCCAACACCAGGTTAATGATGTCTGGGATATACTACTCATGTCTGCCCGGTTTCCATGAGAAGAAATGAGATGGGAATGTTTGAGGTCTAATTATTTTGCTCTAAGAACTATCTACAAAGGTCTTAACTCACCCTAGCTGAACTCTGGTACCATTTTTAGAAATCTCTGCTAAGGTAAGGTTTATTCTATAGTTTGGAGATGAAAGTTTAAAAGAGAAAAAAAAAGTGTGTCTATTTAGGGCCCTTAGTCTCCTGTGTACAATTAGGAACAGGTCATTTATCTATTTGAGTATGGCTTGTTGGTTGTGACACTCCTGAAAATTCCCAGCATCTATGAGATGAGAAACATGAAGGCCCAAGTTAGTTTAGAATTCAGGAAGATGGGTGGACAGGCCGCACGTCAGAGGAGCCGGGAATGGAGCACGGACCACGGTGTAGAACACAGAGACACATGTTTTGTTTTGTTTTGGTTTGGTTTTTTGAGCTATTTTTATTCTTAAACCTCGGGATCTAATTAGGGGATGTGGTCCTTGCTTCTTATGGTGTGGGTTCTGTCTCAAGCAGATGCGAGTGTGCGGTTGCTGTGACCCATGCTTGCAAACCGTGACGACACGTCTGGCACTTAGGCTGCGGCCCCTTTGAGTCTTGTCACAAGCCACTGGTCATCTTTAACAGATGCTTCTAATGGTATTCATTCTCTGAGGGGCTTTGTCCTATGCACAGTAACGTCCTAGGGTACAGTAACGCCTAAGAAACTTTTTTTTGTAAGAAAAGTTCTTGCATGGAATATCGCCATTGGCCTCCTTAAGAAGGGTTAGAGCTTAGGTTAAGTCTCTGATTACAAACGGGCCAAACATGTTAATTTCAGAAATGATCTTGATTGCTAACACCTTGACTGTGGTCGCGCCACTCGTGTTCAAGGTCTAGTCCAAACCAAACAAAACCCGGGATTATTTAAAGAAGCCACTTTGACTCCACAGTTCATTTATCCTTTTCAGATACAAAAATAACACATTGTTTTATCTCTGAGTATTAAGACTCCTCTTTCAAAGGAAATAAAACGAGCAGACCGCTTCCTTCCTGACTGATTCCTGAACCTCTTTAAAATCTGTTAAACATAGCCACAGACACAACCCATGTGCCTAGATTTCCTAAACTCAACGGGACAAGATAGGAGTATACCAGGAAACCACGTCCGCAGCTTGGGGATGCTTCAGTGCCCCTCAGGGACGTGAGTCATGCATTCAAGGGCGAGAATCCAAGTTCAGTGATCAGATGATCTGCAGATAACTGTGGTCAACTGCTCTGAACTGTTACGTGGCCACATGAATTTAGGCAGCTCAGTATACTTCAAGAAAACGGACCTTCTCATAAGTGCAGGCTTCTCTGAGTTCTGTGTACTGTCAACCTGCCAACTGCCTCTGTTTCACATTCTCGCCTTCTACAGAGCTGACACCTACACCCCGAAACCTCACCCTCTATGTGAGAGGCTTTGGAGAGCTGGCGCAGGCAAGTGCTGGGCCACAGATGTCATAAAGCACAAGGCCATGTGACGTGGCTCCCCAGAAGCCCAGGCTATCCCGGGAAGATTTACAGCTGGCGTGCATGCTCTTACTTCACATCAGGGTTTCTCTCAGAGCGCCAGCTCTGTAGCCTCTGCAGGCCATATTGCCCACTAGAGAACCTGGGAACAGATGCTCAGCAAGGCAAAGCAGCCCTGTGGCGGGCTGAGGTGAGTCTCTGGAGAAAATGAACTTTCTTCACCAGGGCTGTCACTGCCTAGCTGTGAGAGCCAAGTTACCGCATCCTGCCTCTGGGAGCTTCCTAACTGCTCCACACACCCAGGTCGGTTATAGCATCTTAGGGTGAGGCTGAGGGCACCTCTTGTTTTCCTGCCCTGATAGAGCTGCTGCAGTAGCCACACCTGATACCCACGCCAAAGATGGAGGAGAAAGGAGCTGTGCAAGTGAGATGCTTGCTCAGTCCCTCTTGATGTGTGGCAGAACTGGAAGGCTCACTTAAAACAAGGAAGATCTGGAAGGCAGAAGACCATTCCCTCAGGCTGTTTGGGGACCGCTGCCCTCTTTCTGGACGTATGGATTTGTGGTAGGCTAGCTTCAGCCATTCTTCCTGCCTGGCTTCTCCCGAGAAGCAGCCACACACTCTCACGCACACCGCTGTGCACTGTGGAATGGCTACTGAACACATTCCATCTTTCCACGTTGGATCTCAACATGCCACTCATTCACTGATGTCGGGATCTAAGAGGCGCCAATGCACAATGCTCCGAGGTTGAAAATTCTAGGGTTGGCACAGTTCTTAGCATGGGAAAACTGAAGCCCGGGTTGAAACTGTTTGCCAAATGGAAACCACATGACTGCAGGCAGGGTAGGTCCCAGCTACTGTGTGCTGTGCTCTGCAACAGACTCCCTGGGTTCCAGGAAGCGCACAGAGCAGTCTCTGAGGTGTGAGCTGTTCTCTATGTGTTGCTTCTGAGACTATTTTGTGTCTCTGAGACTATTTTGTGTCTCCTCATGTTAAAAACCAGCTAAGGAAAAAGTAATTCATGTTTAATTTCTAGGACTCAGAAAAGGAGGTGGGGTAGAGATGAACAATTTCAGAGGGCGCCTCCCCCATTTCCTTTCTTCCTGGCCTTATTTCTCACAGATGTGGACCCCTAGGGGCATTGTGAGTCACATCGTCCCACAGTGTCAGCACGCCAGGCTCCCTTCTTCCTGGAAGTACTTCCCTTGCTGAGAATGCTGGGCTGGGGGCTCCTGAGGACAGCCACCTTCTGCTTCCAGACAGAGCCAGAGTGTCAGTAGTGTCCAGGACAGAGAGAGGGGTAGGGAAAGGAGCTGCTGGGATGCCAGAGGAGACCAGGAGGTGGGAAGTTAAGCCCGCAGGGAAGCAGGTGTCCAGAGTTTTTACCTTGCACGGTGAGGTAGGCTGAGCTTTCCACGGAGCCCTTCTGGTTGGTGGCCCTGCACCTATAGACACCTTCATCCTCTTCTGTGACTCTTTCGATAAACAGCGTGCTGTTTCCTGGTCCTAAAATAATTCCTGGGGGAGAGAGAGAGATGTTTAGATTAGCGGCTCCGGAGGACAAAGAAACAGCTGCAGGAAGCCCAGCACCTTCCTATCCTAGGATCTCAGAAGACGTTCTGTGCTCTGCCTAACTCCGGAGCAGGTCATTCGCTCGCTAGCTAACCAGCATCTGCCCCACGCCTGCCCTGTCCTGAGCCAAGCGCTCTGCAGTACCCTAGCCACAGCTTGATGCTTCTAAACACTTAGAAGGGGCTGTCCTGTCCCCTGGCACTGATAAAACAGAGACTCCCCAGTATTAGGCAATATGATCAAGAAGAAGCAGTGTAATCCACAGTATATTAGTGGAATAGGGTCCTTTGCCATGTGGCTTGTCATGTGCTATAACATGGGAGTAAAGAGCTTAGGCTAGCTGTGTTTAAATCCACACTTTAGCCCTCTAGACAACTTATTTACTCTGTTTTATTCCCCCCAGTATTGATATAAGATGAAAGCCATTCCCACTCAATATATACGCATTGTGGTAGTGAGTGCTTGGTAGATGTAAGTACTTAGTATTCAGTACACCACAGGCTGGGGTAATGGAAGTTCTCCATTACCAGGGGGAGTTTCCAGACTCCCCTGAAAGGCTCTGAGACACAGGCATCTACACCAAGTACTGTCACCGAGTATTTACTTGGTATGGATCTCCCATCAGTCCGAGTCTGGGGAACAGACAGCCAACAAGAACGCGAGCTAGTACCTCAGGAAGGCTGCATGGGGAGGAGGTGGCCCTTGAGTGGCAGCCTGAAGCACTGTCAGGCAACTCCCTTACTCCAAGGCTATTTTATTAGTCTTCCCTCTGTCTTCCCTCCCAATTAAACCTAGGGACTGACACCAGCACTCGGGCACTGAGCGTTCCCCTGCCCCTTTAATCTTTTCGAAACTAGACTTTTGAAGAAGTAATTTGTTCATTCCTATAAAAAGCCCCTTTTTATGCACCAGACAGCTTTAGATACTGGTGAGACCATAGGAGGCACACAAGTCACACACCCTTGCTTCCAGAAGCTTCCCAGTCTAGTTTACAGCAAAGCCTTTGAAGAGAGCAAGAGGAAGGAGGGTCAGAGGAGGCTTTGCAGACAGGGCCAACAGGGACAGCTCTTTTCAGAGGTGGCTTCTGAGCAGGGCCCTGCAGAAAGAGTGTTGTTCTTGCAGAGGACCCAGGTTCGGTTCCTAGCATCCACATGGTGGCTCATAATCATCACTAACTCCAGTTCCAGGGGAGCCAATGCCTTCTTCTGACCTCTGTGGGCACCAGGCATGCATGTCATACATGTGCATACATGCAGGCAAACACTCAGAAACATCAAATAAATATGTCTGAAAAAGAAGAAGAGGAGGAAGAAGACCTCTGTGGCCAGTGTGCAGTAAGCAAGCAGAAGAGAAATGGCGGGGACCCAGACCCTGGCTCTCCTGTCCCTAGGCATCATAAGGATTAAGGCTTTGTTGTGTTCTCCACTGCTCAAAAGCCACTAGAGAGAGCCAGAGAGAGGGCCCAGCAGTTAAGGGCATACGCTGCCTTTCCGGAGGACCTGGGTACAATTCTCAATACCAACCAACGTCAGACAGCTCACAACTGCCTGTAACTCCAGTTCCAAGAGGTCCCAAGGCCTCTCCTAGATACACTCATAACATATAAAATACACTTACATCCATCTAAAATAATAACTCAATCTGCTGGAGAGCTGAGTGTGGTGGTACACTCCTGTAGCCCTCACACGTGACAGGGAGAGATAGGAAGATTAGGACCTGAAGGGTTAGCCTCAGCTACATAGTGAGCTTGAGGCCATCCTGTGCCACGTGATCCTATTTCAGAAACACAAGCAAGCAAATCAACAAAACCACCCTCGGCCAAAACCACCCACTGCAGGATGGACTGGGGATGTAGCACAGTGCTCGCGTGTTTTCCTTACAAGAACAAGGTCCAGGCTCCCCGGCATCACAAGAAAAAAAATGAAACAGAGGACATCAGCCATCCCGTGTCATGGGCAGAGGCAGACATGGAAAGTGGGTGGCTGGTGGGAGGAGTCTCCTACTGAAAGGCTCCTACTGGAGTGTTGAGGCCATAGGAGAGACCCACTTTGGTTGGTTAGTTTGTTTGTTTCTGAAGAACCAATCCGCCTGCTTATGGATTCTGTGTGAGGAAGGGCAATGAAAAGCTGGCTTCTAAGCCAGTGGTGTAGACAACTGGGGTGTGTAGGAGAGTGAACAGGGGATGCAGTCAAGAATTCTGGCGGTTTCCATACACTGTAAGGTCAAGATGGTTACTGCACATCCGAAGGGAGGATTCACCTGGAGCACAGGGAGGTGGGGGGTCAGGACTTGAAACCCTGTGGGCTCAGCACTGAGAAAGCAGTTGAGTTCAAAAAGGCTGCAGACAAATCTCGTGGGCTCAGCCAGAACAGAGGGAGGAGTGAAGTGTACAGCCCTGAGAACTGGAGACTTCAGAGCAGGGGAGGGAAGTGACCGAGGTGGGGGCAGGGAGGAGCCCAGGAGGGGACCAGAAAACCAGGAGACCTCTGGAACCGACAAAAGACATTTTCTCACAGGCGGCGCTGAGCTGTGCTCAGAGAGCCTCAGGAAGGAAGCTAACCACCCACTTTAATGAAGTGTAGAAGAAAGCCCGACCAAGGTCACAGAAAGAGACAGGGGGGGGGGGTGACCGAGTGGAGACAGCGAGGAGCTTCCTTTTTAGTGAGTGTCTGCACAGCAGCGTGGCTGGAGAAGAAAACGCTTTAGGATTTGATTTTCTTCTAGTCTACGTGTGTGTGTTGCCCGTGCATATGTGTGTGCACCACGCATGTGCAGTGCCCACAGAGGCCAGGAGCAGGGGTAGAGTTCCCTGGAGCTGCAGTTAGAGATGGTTAGGAGCTGCTAAATGGGTGCTGCAAATCTAATCTGGGCTCTTGCCAGTGTACTTAACCAATAGCCATCTCTACAGTCCAAGAAAGGAACTTAAAAAAAAAAATTTTTATTTTCTGTTTTGAAGAATGAGGGGAGGGGGTATGTGCAGGAGTGCAGATGCCCAGGGGGGCCGGAGGCATCAGATCCTTCGTAACTAGAGTCCCAGGTGTTTCAGAGCTGACTGGTGTGAGTCCTGGGAATCAAACTGGGCTCTTCTGGAAGAGCAGTTTCTTCCTGTTCTTAACTGCGGAGCCTTCTCTCCAGCCCAGATATTCTTTCTCAAGATGCAAAACTTTACGTCATTTTTATATGCTGACAGAAATAATCTGGGAGAGAGCAGGGTGTGGGGGTGTGGGGGTGTGGGGGTACGGGTACAGAGCCCAGATTAGAGTCCAACAGCTCAGGTGGCCTGGGAAGGATGGGAAGGAGTGGGGCAAGACTGTCGGTTTCTTATTTCCTTCCTTCCTTCCTTCCTTCTTTCTGGAGACAGGTTCTTGCTAGCCAGCCAAGGCTGGCCTTGAACTCATGATCTTTCTACCTACACCCCTCGACTGCTGGAATTACCTTCCTTCCCATGTCTCCCAACTGCACTTCACTCCACCTCAACTTCACATCTTTTTTGACTATTGTCGCACATATACAAAATATATAATAATTACATATGTAAGTGGATGGATATGTGAATACAACCTGCCGAATCTGTCCATGTATATACATGGTCATATATACACACATATATGGACACACATACACACACACTTATATACACATATATATGTTTTCAAGGCTGACCATTTGGTGTTGGGTGACCAATTAGGTTTCTCTCTTTAGCTCTTCATCTAGGGATGGGGCGCCCATGAGATGTTCCCCATTTGCGTGGGCATGCCAACTGGCAAAGTCATTGTCATTTTCTTGATTAACGATTAACATTGCCTTGTGTTGTATAGGAAAGCAGGCTGAACAAGCCAGTAAGCAGAACTCCTCCACAGTTTCTGCTTCAGTTCCTGCCTCCGGTTCCTGCCTTGGCTTCTCTCAGCGATAGATTGTGGCCTGCCAGCCAAATAAATTCTTTCCTCCCCGGTTGGTTTTGGTCAGTGTATTATCTCAGTACCGGACAGGAGGCTAACTAGCTCAACCGGACAGCATCGTAGAAGGGAGCGATGGACCATTTTATCTTTCTGTACCACTGTTGAGCAGCGCCGTGTAAAACAAACAAGAACCAAACCGTCCCGCTGCTGCAGTGGGCGACACAAGGATGCTCCATTTGTGCTCTCTGAACTTTCCTCCGTGGGTGTGTGCTTCGTCTCTTCCCCAAATTCCTGTTCTGGGTGACTGGCAGATTGGGGGATGGGGGCTCTGAAGTCAAGAGTGGTTCTAACCCTGGCTCGGAGAGGAGGAGGGAGGCCTGCGGATATTTGACTGTGGAAATGACATCATGGAAGTGGCATTCGGGGGAGTTTAGTCTAGCAGAAGGCAGGACAGGCTGGAATGAGGAAAGAGCAGCATGGGGCAGTCCCGGTTCCCTACTTGAAATTCAGACAAGGGGTGGTAAGGCCTACACTCACCTCCATCCCCTCACCCGGGCCACCCCCCCCCCCCCCCCCCCCCCCCCCCCCCCCCCCCCCCCCCCCCCCCCCCCCCCCCCCCCCCGCCCGCCCCCNNNNGCCTGGATCAGAGGAGGGGAAGAGGAGAGGGAGGAAAAAATGGAAGTGCATACTGGGAAGGAAAAACCTGCAGGAACTGGTGCTTTATTGGCTAAAGCAATAGAAGGAGATGAACCCAAGGTGATACCAGTATTTTAAGCCCAGATAAGAGGAATTCAGTGTTCTTCACAGAATTCTCCTCTGTGACTCTGGCTAAGTTCACAAGCCCCTTTGACCATTGTTTTTTCCTCTGTAAAATGAGGGTAACACTGTCTTTGCGTCGTAAGCATTGCAAAACCAGGAAGAATAGATATGGGTGAAGAACTGGCAGAAGGTTTGAGGGGTGCAAGTTTGGAAGTGCAGCCCAGTGGTGGAGTACTTACCCAGCATGCCCAAGGTTATGAGTTCCATCCCCAGCAGCAAGGAAGCGGAAGAGGAAGGAGCAAGCAAAACAGTTGGAGCAGCAGGATTGGAGAGGCTTTGGGGAAATGTAATATACGGGGGAATGACTAGCAATCCGAGACTGAGACTGGCTGAGGGGCGTGGAGTGAGAAGAGCTCATCTTGCTGCCCACATCTCCTCACGGTGGTCTGAACCTCTCCCATCCCTCAAGTACCAGCTGAATACCACCAATGAAGTAAAAAGGCGGGGGCTACTCTGGGTGGAGGTTCTTCCCAGGCCTTAAACACTCTTCTCCCATTATTTTGTGGTAGCCAAGTTTAATATTATTTAGTATAGTTTGTATTTCTTGTACCTGCTTATATTTTTTTTCTACTCATATCATCAAGTGCCCTCCTTGAATGCTTTCTTCATAAAAATCTCTAAAAATATTTACTGGAAACCAGGTGTAGTTGGTGGACGCCTTTAATCCCAGCACTTGGGAGGTAGAGGCAGAGGCAGGACAGTCAGAACTACATAGTTAGACACTTTCTTGAAAAAACAAAGAAGCAAACCAAAAATAAATAAAAACATAAATAAATGAAAGGAAAAGAAAAGAAAACTATTTACTGGAGTTTTGCTTTTTCCTTATTTGGGTTTTCTTTTGGAAAGCAGTGCGGGGAGGGACCTCTACCCTACAGACAGGCACAACAATGTCACTTGAGGAGGGGTGCATGGAAAAGGTCTCACTATGTAGCCCTTGTTATCCTATAATTTACTCTGTAGAACAGGTTGACCTCAAACTGAGAGAAATCAGCCTGCCTCTGCCTTCCAAGTGCTGGGATTAGAGATGTGTTCTACCGAGCTCAGCTCAGTGTCAACGATCGAGGAAAATGTTCTTTTCCTACTGAATTGTGGTGCTAGTTCTGAGATGGCAAGTTTCTATACAGTCATGTTTCTGTTTCTAGGCTCTCTACTCTTTCAGGGGCCCATTTGTCTATGTCTGTACCTCAGCGATTAAGTCGCGATGCTTCATAACGTATCTTTAAGAAGACCTGTGTTGACTTATTTTTAATTCATGCGTATGGATCGTTTGCTGACACGTGTGTCTGTGTTACCACGTGCATGTAATGCCCACTGGAACTGGGATTACAGATGGTTGTGAGTCACCACGTGGGATGTGCTACACAGGGCCTCTGGAAGAGTACCCCTAACTGCTGAGCCATCTCTCCAGCCACCTTGATAATGCATCTTGCAGGCTTATATGGTCTTAGATCCCTTCTTTTTTTGTCAAGATACGCTTGACTATTCTAGTTTATACTTTACTTGACTGTTAAGTTCTGCAAAAAAAATCACGGCTGGGCTGTTGATGGGCAACCTATTAAACTTACAATTCTGCTTGATAATAAATATCCTACCCAGAAAGAGCAACTATTTTGAGTTGTTTTTCTTTTCTTCTTTTGAATCTGAGTCTCTTTTCTCCCTCCTCTTCTTCTTGGGCTTCTTTTATACTGTTGAATGCTTTTATTTTCTTTTCAAATAAATTGCCCTTAAAGTTACATTGATTTCTGGATATACAGTAGTTTTTATTTTCCATGTCTGTGTATTTTGCCTTACATGCATGTTCTGTACTCTACATGTAATGCAGCTGGAGGCTAGAGGAGGGCATCAAGTGCCCTGGAACTGAAGCCGCAGGCAATTGTAAGTGGCTGTATGGATGCTGGGAATTCAGCCTAGGTCCTCTGCAGGAGGAGCCAGGGCTGAGCCATCACTCCAACCCAGGTGTGTATACTTTTCTATGCTATGCAAACTGCTATTAGGTTCTTTGAGGGGTTCACTCATATCTGAAACTGGAGTTACAGGCAGTTGTGAGCTGCCATGTAGAGGCTCAGGTTTGAACCTGGGTCCCCTAGGAGAGCAGCCAGTGCTCTTAACCACTGAACCATCTCTCCAGCCCCTTCTCTTTTCTACTACGTATTTTTTCCCACACTTATTTACCTGAGGCAGTGGCACCTCACATGCTGAGGCCAGAGGACAAACTGGCTTCTTTCCTCCACAACATGGTCCCTGGGGACTGAACTCAGGTTGTCAGGCTTGCTGGCAAGCTGTTTTACCTGCTGAGCCATCTTGCCAGCCCAGAATCCTCTATACTATATGAATCTGTTTAGATTGGACAGATAGGGAGCCAGGCAAGATGAAGTGATATAGTTACCTACAGAGTAGAGAAGCCAGCAAAATCGGTGTGTGAAATGTGAGGGAACTGTGTCTACGAAGCTTAGACAGTGTCATCGGTCTAAGAGTGGGAACTATACCCAGTTCACACCCATGGGCACTGGGGATTTAATCCTAGGACTGTCTTCTTACGTCTTAAAGAAAAGTCAGAAATCAGAAAATTTATGTTCAAACTCATCATTTTTTTTTTTTACCCCCTCCTCGCTTGTTTTGCTTTGTTTTTCGAGACAGGATTTCTCTGTGTAGCCCTAACTGTCCTGGAACTCACTCTGTAGACCAGGCTGACCTTGAACTCACAGAGATCCGCCTGCCTCTGCCTCAAGAGTGCTGGGATTTAAAGGTGTAGGCCACCATTGCCAGGCTCAAAATTATCGTTTTTTAATGTTGGTCAACAAATGTCCGCTTAGCGCATTCACTGTGAGGGCTAATAAAACACTTCTATTAAAAACAAAAGTAAAACATTAACCACGAGTCAAAGAAACAGCAGTTGCTCAGTTGTGTGGTTTATCATGGACTGCAAGAGGATTTCAGACCCAAGACCAGGAGTCCTTTCAGGGAGACAACAGAGCCTAAAGCTGGGAGACAGACAGGAGCTTGGTTCACAAAACTCTGACATTTACCGGTGGCTAGTATCTTCACAGGATCATGGCTGATCTACCCAGCGTACATTTTTACTGGCCTTTACAGTGAATGGACAAAGTGAACATGTTGGTCAACATTAAAAATGAAAAGTTTGAGCCAGGCAGTGGTGGCTCACACCTTTAATCCCAGCACTCAGAAGGCAGAGGCAGGCAGATCTATGTAAATTCGAGGTCAGCCTGGTCTACAGAGCGCGTTCCAGGACAGTGAGGGCTGTTGCACAGAGTGACCTTGTCTCGAAAGGTATCTTCCACTGCTCTTGGACCCCTGCTCTGCCTGTCACCCCATGCCTGCCCTACTGTATTGTGTGTATCGTTCTGCAGTCAGATTGAGGACTTTCTTATTCGTCCACTCCAGTATGGAGAACAGTAACTCTGCCTTAGCTTTCCTGAGTCCCCAGTATCTAGCACTGTGCCAAACAGCCGGCTGGCCTCCAGAGACCGGAGAATGACAAAATGCTTGAAGACCCTGGGCAATGGAGTGCAGGGCAGAGGAGGGATGGTTTTGTGGTCTTAGCAAGTCTTCACTTACGGTTGCCATTAGTGCCGACTCTGTATGCGGTAGTTCACATACGCGCATGCTCAGCTCTCTTTGGAATCTACATTTATGCCGCTTGACTTTATCATCCTACGGTTCAAACACGCCCAGGTTTCTGGAGCAAAGAAATAATTCAGGGGGCTGTGTAGGCGTTGGTAGCCCCACAGGGACAAATGAAGTTTCACTCTAGGTTCTGTTCCTGGGAATCTTTTATGAGCCCAGAAGGGTATGAAGGTGAGACTTAGTGTAAGACCCCAAGGAGCTGCTAAGTTGGTGGATGATAGAGGCGTCCGATCAGTCTGTGATCAGCTGATCCAGTGGGGAAGTCTACATGTGTCTAAACGTGTCTAGTTATTTTAGCATTTGGTATTCCCAAGGGACTTTGTAAATTATTTATTTTCCACTAATGCCTTGAGGTGTTGGACAATGGCAAGAGTATAGCATTTGAACACAACTCACTAAACCTGAAGAGTTTTTGATTCATGTATTTTTTTAAATAAATGCACACTGTGTTTGCACTTCCTGCTCCTCCCACACAGATGACCCTGCTTTCTTAACTGGCTTGCCAATCTGAAAGGGGGCTCCTTTCTTGTCACGTGACCATCTTGACTTCTGACATTGAGGTCATGCCATTGGATTTAGCTAAACTTGCTTTTCATCTTTATTTTAAAATTTATTTTTTATTGTTTAATTCTGTGTGTGTGTGTGTGTGAGTGTGTGTGTGAGTGTGTGTTCATTTGAGTGTAGATGCCCTGGAGGCCATTAGAGGGCACCAGATCCCCTGGAGCTGGAGTTACGGGCAGTTGTGAGCCAACCCACATGGGTGTTGGGAGCTGAATACATATCTGTATGATATAAATACATGTGGACACTCCTGACCAATAAATGCTTATGGTGTGTTCACATTTGCCATAGCCTGCCTGGAAGGTTGGATTCGTTTCTGCCACAAGACATAGTTGTCTACATACAGTGGTTTTTCTAGTTTCTGTTTTAATACAGGGAAATAATGTTGTGTTGTATAGAGGCTAAAGTTTAAAAAATGAGTTATGGGAGTAGATATCATACTGCAATACATGGCTGCTAAAAAGGAGAAAGGATGGTGTATGTTGACATGGATAGATCTCTATAAATCCCCTCAAATAATACATTACACCCTGCGATTTCAGCTCAGGTACCAACCTTCCCTTATAATGCCACTACCAGGCACTTACTATAATCCATTGTTTGACTTGGCTTTTCTTTTTTCTTTCTTTTCTCCAGTTGTTGGTTGTTTATTTTCTGGGACAGAGTTTTTCTGAGTAGTTCTGGCTGTTCTGGAATTCACTATGTAGACCGGACTGGCCTCGAACTCACAGAAATCCTTCTGCCTTTGCTTCCTGAGCACTGGGATTAAAGGTGTGCACTGATGCCTGTCTTTTGTTTCATCCTTCTTCATTGCAATTTTCTGACTTTATACAATATGCTTTGTTACATTTACTGCCTGCAATTTTTCTTTGTACTAAGGTGAGGATTCAGTGTTGTACATCTAGTTTGTGCTTCTGAGTGGTCCTCAGGGGATACTGGTTGAACAAACTGAGACTAAATTCCATTTAGTATGTTAAAAAAAACAACAAATATACATGTCATACGAAATGTGAAAAGTGGAGCTGGAAGTGGTGTAGGCCACCTTTAATTCCAGCACTTGGGAAGTTGAGGTAGATGGATCCTTGCGAGTTTGAGCCCAGCGTTCCAGGCCAGCCAGAGCTCCACAGTGAGACTTTGTCTCAAAAAAGAAACAAACAAAAAACCAAATTAAACAAAAAGGGTGAAAAGTGGAAACATAATAAGATGGCAATTTAGCCACTAATATACATTAGTTTTCCAGAAGGAGATTTTTTTTCCAGCACGGTCAAACATCCTGCCAAGCTTTGAATCATATTAACTAAAACGCTTGGTTTAAAATCGCTCTTAGAGTTGCTGGTTCAATTTTTTTTAACTACTTATTTATTTGTTTGCTTTTTCGGGGCAGAGTTTCTCGGCGTAACAGTCCTGGTTGCCCTGGAAATCACTCCGTAGACCAGGCTGACCTCGAACTCATAGAGATCTGCCTGCATCTGCCTCCCGAGTGCTGGGATTAAAGGCATGCACCATCACTGCCTGACCCAACTTTTTTTTCTTTTCTTTTTTCTGGCCCAAGTTTCTTAAAGGAAATTTCTGAAGTGGCTTTAAATATACTTTTGTCATTTTACATTACAAAATTATGCAAAGTGGTCTTCTCAGCTTGGTTGTTGTAAAGTCAAAGAATTGATCAACTTTGAGAAACACTGAAGATGCCTTGTTTCCTATAAGTTCAGCCAAGACTTAATTCTTCAAGTAAATCCTAAATTCTTTCCTATATCATTTTTTTTCTTTAATGAATGCTAAGATGCTATGCAAACCAAACACCTGTTTTAAAATGGATTTCCTTATGATTTATTTTGAGTAAATACTTGGTCTGTCTGTGTCATGCGACTGTGTAAGCGAAAATGTAAGAAGTCCTGGTACGGACAGCATTTTCTGCATTTGGTTTGCTCTTTGGTGAAGGCCAGCTGAAGGATTTAGCTGACCCTGCTGAATGAAACAAGTTCATGATTTGATGAAATGGAGGGCGCCAAAGTTGTTTGATTCAACTGCTTTAGTGCGACTGAGCCCTGGAAACTGTACGAAGTTCACCCAGCAGATTATCTGAGAGCATCTTTGTTTGCCTTAACTGGGCAGAGTGGTGGTGATCCAGGGGCATGACTATGGGTGTGTGCCAAGTTAGGTCTTGGTTAAACTCTCTTAAGCTTGGATTTGAGAGGAGGAGGATTTCCAGGAAAATTCTGGACGTCTGGAATAGAAAACCACACCCAATGGCATTGGTGCACTTAAAGCCATAAAGGAGCTGCTTCTTCTCCTCTCTGAGCACCGTCCTCAGTTTAAGGATCCGGTAGACTGGGGTTGGAATCCTCCCGTTCTGAGTGACCATTCAATGTCTTTGGACAGGGTTCAACGCTACTAGGAAAGTGTGCCTCCGCACCCCACGACCCTAGATTTCTTTTATTCATTCTCTCTCTCTCTCTCTCTCTCTCTCTCTCTCTCTCTCTCTCTCCTGTGAGTTTCTCAAGCCCTGATTATTCTCCGGAACGGGGCTGCCCCCCTCTACCATGCTCAGAGCATGAGTCTGTATGAGAGAGTCACAGAAGGACTCCAAAGAGAGCTTTGGTCCACAATAGCCAAGGAGAGGCCTTGAGAGTCGAAGAAGCAGCTAAGTGGGGTGAAGCCCTGGGATCAAGACACAGCGTCTCTCCTCTCTCTCTCTCTCTCTCTCTCTCTCTCTCTCTCTCTCTCTCTCTCTCTCTCTCTCTCTCCCTCTCCCTCTCCCTCTCCCTCTCCCTCTCCCTCTCCATCTCTTTCTCTCTCCCTCTCTCCTCTGTCTCTGGTTTCCACTCGTGGTTTAGGAAGAAGATGACAGTATGACTGTAACATTGTGAGTGTATCTGTTGCCCCTGAATGGCATCGTCTGAGACTGATAAAAATTCACTCTATATGTATCTGGCTGCCATTCCTCTTCTGGAGAAATCGGGCTGATACTAGGAGCGCAGGCAAAGCAAGCAGGTGCCTTTACTCTCCCTGCCCTCCCCTGCAGCATTCTCTCACCTCTCCCTGCTTCTCCCCAAGGCCTTTGCTCCACCTACTCAATCCCTTCACAACGGCAGTTGATTCTGATCTGTCACCATGGTGCCCACTGGTACTGGTCTTTGTCACCGTGATGCAGCGGTGACAGGACAGGTCACTCAGCGTGTAACCGAGGTTCAGGTGAAGAAGAGAGATTAATCCCTGCCTTCTGGTGCTTCTCTGCTGCTCCCGCTTCAGTCCGCTGGAGACACAGGATGCTCTGGATAAAGTCCGACTGCTTTAACCGGCAAGGACTCTAAGTGCCTTGGACCTGCACGGACATTTCCTCTCAGTGTTGTTTGGCTCATGACTGCTCCAGGAGGCTTTGCTGAGGACTCTCGGGTCAGCCGTGCCTTCTGCTCTCTGAGAGCTCTTCAGGAGAGGAAGGAGCTTCTCCTCAGTGTGTGTGACTGCTCAGAGACCCTTTTCTCTAGGCCTTTTGAGATTCTAAGTTGGATCAGCTCATAGCCACATCAGTTTTGCAAACAGCCTCGCTCCCACCGTGCTGCCATGAGCTATTTTGCCAGCTCCACCCCCTGTGGGATACATACTTAGCCAAATCACTGCCGGGAACAGATTCAGATCCTGGTGGGGCATCTGAGAAGGAAATGGATGGAGCTGAAGGAATGTATTAAATGTGAGTTCCCAGGCCCTGGGGCAGGTGGACTGGGGAGGAAGAAAGACACTCGGAGCAGGTTTCTTCAAAGTGACTCAGCAACAGTTTCAATCTGGCTGCAGATTGTCACATTGTGTAAGGGTCCAACTGAAGTGAACTATTCTGCAGGAACCAGGCTGTCTGCCTAACTCTGGGGACCAAGGCATGCTCCCGGTGCCAGCTGTCACAAGAAATCCAATCCGTCTCTTACGAACATTCAGTGTTGATGGAGCTCTAGAGCCTGGTCTTTCCTCTATGGAAGAATCTCTGTGTTACACAGGCTTTAAACCTGGCTTTGCATCCCCTCAACCCTTCAGAAGAAACGCATCTTCCATGTCTGCCAGCACTACCACCCCGTCCTGGTCCTTCCAGCTGCTCTCTGCTGAGCTCTGGTTCGGACACGCAGCCCTGTCCTCACCTCTTTCAAGGTTCCCCTCGTTTCTTCTTTATCGTTAACTAACACTTAGCCATTGGAGCCTATGGCCTACAGAGTCCTAAAGCACCGAAGTTCATGCAGAAAGTGGATTTTCTCTCAGTTTTTAATGTAGTCAAGATTTTAAAAATGAAATCTACTCTTAACCAAGTTATAAGACATAAAATGTGGAGGTGGCCTGGAGGGATGGCTCAGCCATTAAAGGCTAGGCTCACAACCAAAAATATAAAATGTGGAGGTGCTAATGGGAATGTGCGAGTTTTGATATAGGTGGGAATTGTGTGATTTTTGAAATCAAGTTAAACATATATGTTGCCTCAAATGTTAGACACGTCTTCATGGTGAACACTGTCAAGGCATACCCTTCTGCTTTTCGGTGTGCGTGGTCCCCTTGCCACCGCAGCCGCCCACATGTGCCCTAGCACCAGACTCTGCAGCAGTTTGTTTAGCCAGGTTAGCCAACCCTTTCTCAACTCCCCTGTTACACAGATCTGAGCCCTGTGATGACGTCGTGGCGTTTTCGTCTGGCCTCATTTTACTAACCTATCTCACGCCACCTTGAGGCCAGCTGACGCTGACGTGGACAGTGAGCAAGCAGGACAAGGATGGGTCCTGCTTGAAAAAGCAGCATCCCATCAGGACACTACACAGGTTGATTACTTGACCTTTTGGTTAGATTTTACAATGTTGGTAGTAGCTTTATTTATTTAATCTTGATTTAATTTAATGTTACTATCCAGAAGTCAGAGGTTAAGGATTTAGCTCAGTGGTGTGTTCTTGCCTACCGAGCACAAGCCCCCGAGTTTGGCCATCAGTTCTGAGGGGCAGGGGGAAGAAAGATCCATGTCATGTCTGCACAGCCTAGCAACTGTGCTAGATAGAAAGGAGCGTCTTCTTAAATAAACGAGTGAGGTGTGAACTGATACAGCTTTAATGTCCACCTCTTGAAAACTTGAAATTAGCTGGGCATGGTGGGGCTTGCCTTTAATGCCAGCACAGGGAAGGCAAAGGCAGCTACCTGCCCATGTTAGCTCAAGGCCAGCCGGGTCTATATGGCAAGTTCCAGGTCTACTATGAGCTGCATGGTGAGACCCTGTCTCAATAAAACAAAATAAAAAACAAATGAATACAGAAAACCCCTTAAAGATAACTGGATTTGGCTTCCAGATAATTTCTCTCTTCATAGATGGCATGCCCAGCTTTTAAAAATGCCTTATCTTTTTAAATACACTTTAAAATGATTTCTAACCATGTTTTAAATGCAAGTCTGTGGAAGCTTTTACATGTAAGAGGAATACAAAGGTCTTCATTGCTGTTAGATGGTTTTGATGTCAACCTGGCTGTTTAGAACCGGTCTGTCTGTTGCCTTGCGAGAGATAAGACACACTGCCGTACTAGCTGCATATGTCAGAGACAAGCCTAGCTTGCTCAGATGCCATGACCCGAGCCAGTCGTTTCTCCCCCCTCCCTACTTCTTCCTGTGTGAACCTATAAAATCGGCAGAGTGGTTTAGTGAGCCTCTCCGAACTGCCACAAGGAACCAGCCAGACAAATTAACACGAGCGAAGTGCCCATGGCAGTGGTGTTTGTGAAGCACAGTCTACCCGTGCACCAGCTCACACTAGCGCCCACCTCAGGTAACAGTTATGAGCTTAACATGGTTCTTGCTGTCTGACCGAATGATCAATAATTCGCAATTACTGCGGGAAGGTTTGAAGAACGCAGGAAGCCAGAGAAGTGAGGCCGAGAATGAGTGTGAATGGAACCAGTGAAGAACGGCTGTCTCCTAGCCGTAGACAGAAGAAAAACACTCTGGTGACAAGGATACTAGGAGGACAGTGAGTTTGCCAGGTGGAAACTGAAGCAGCCCAGGGAGTATGTGAGGCAGGCAGGGTGTGATAGGCGAGCCCCAGGAGAGGTGGTCAGTGAGCGGTGATGCCCATGGATCAAGCGGGGAGGCGGGAGAGCCCGCCGCTGCAGGACTCAGTGATGTGGATTGCTTGGGTCTTTTTCCTCTTGTTCCATTGCTGTGGAAGAGGGGCCCCCACGCCAGTGTGCATGCTGTCCCGGCCCGCACACTCCAGATTTCCTTTTGTTCCTGCCTGCTGCCCTTTGGCCCAAGAAGTTACTACCCAGCTTTCTTGCCTCTGCAGGAACGCCTGGGTCTCACTGAAAGGGAGGAAATGAAGAGGGGGCAGAAGTTCCCTCAGCTCTTTCAACAGGCATTAGATGGTCACCGGGGCATGTGCTCACATGCGTGCCCGGCTTCCTCTCTCCTATTTTCTTTGGAATGTTGAAGAGTTATCAGTTCATGAGTAATAACGATAGTAGACAGGATCCTGTTAAGGATCCAACACCCCTACAATACTCTGAGGCCCTTTGAGCGGCTAGGCTTTCTGTGAAAGAGGAGTCTCACTTGGGTTGTATGCTCAGGTTTTCAAACATAGTCTAGCCTCACCGGGTTAACATGTGAAGGGGCTTTCCACTCCATGGAGCCCTGGCAAGTCAGGGCTGGCTACTGTGGTTACCAATGGTCCGTATTCACAGGTTTGTAATGGAAACAGCTCCGTAGAGTCGGTGTGTTAGATGTTACCTCTGTGTGCTGTTGAACGAGCCAAGGAGATGGAGGATGTGGGCCTGACTGTTGCACCTCAGGTCGCATTTGGAACTTTGTGGGAGTGTGACTACTGTTCGGAACGTCTTTCCCAGGAAGTTACAGTGGGAATTAGCTACTTGTGGACCCCAGTCCTCTCCTTCTACCACATGGGGTCTGGGGTTCAAAAACTCAGGTTAACAGGCTTTGCGCCCAACATGTTACCCACAGTGCCACCTCAGTGGCCCGGCTAGCGCAGCTTTAAACAGAAAGTAAAGAGAGAAGATGGACATAGCATAGTGAGATTTAACAAGTGCTGATGGTGGTGTTTATTACAGGCCTAGCTAAGAGTTTATAGAAGACTCATTTAGAAACTTCTTTGTGGTGGGGGGAGAGCTGACACTGGGGATGCTTTACTCAGTCTTGATGTTTTCTAGCAGATTCCAATTCATTGGCCAATTTCTGCACAATGAGGAGAGTCAGATGGTGGTGACGCTCACTAAGCTGTGACCATGGGCAGCTTGACTGAGCGACACGGTCAAAATCTCACCATGTGCCGTCAGCATTATCCCAGTTTCAGAAGTAAACAGGACCCAGAAGGCAGAGCTCAGTGCTGGGGCCTCAAGCCCTGGTCTCTGTGGTGGACTCACCAGGCACTTATGTTCCCTTTTGCTGTGCGTGCGTGAGCGTGTGAGTGTGTGTGTGCGTGTGTGTGTGTGGTATGAGTGCTGGTTTTTTTCCCCCCTCCAGCCTCATAACAGCCATGGGTTTTCGGAACTGGTTGAACCTTGTGTTTTGTTTGAGACAGGGTCTCTATGGTCTAAGATGACTTTGAACCCTCAACGCCTTGAAGTGCCTGCCTCCACCTCCCCAGTGTTGGGCTCATGGGCACGAGCTACGATATTTGAATTTTTAACTCAAATTTAGGGCCCGACAACTGAGCTTAAATCAGACTCTGCCAGTCACCATTTTCTCTCAGCACATCATGGAATCTGCACAGCCTGTGATCATGTGAGGGTGGAGGACAGAGAGAAAGCCACTTCACCAGGCTTCTAGAGCATAGGGCTCCTTTGGGCCTCTGTTATGTGACATGGACTCTGACTTTATAGGGGAAAGCAGTCACACCAGTCTCTTTTATGAGCTATGTGTTTGTCTACGTAGTCCCTCATCTTTTTTCCGATGGCAGAATACCTCAAGGGATTCATCTTCTACAAGAATAAATGGTTTAGTAAGTCATTCAATCTCTTTGGGCCAAGTTGACTATTCTCCATATTGGCCTAAGGATATTCCAAAATCTCTTCATATAGCTCTGTGATAAAGACCCTGCCTCAAACCAGGTGTTTGAATGACCAGATGAGCTACTGAAGGTAGCAGGCAAGTCTCTGGACGTCATTCATGCAGCTAACACTCTGGGAACATGTGACTGACGCTAACACTCTGAGTAGGAGGCCCAGATAGATTGTCTACTGGCTGAAGGGAATTGCACATCACCTGATGGTTACAAAGGAATACCGGGAGGCGAAGGTGTGGCTCAGCAGCCAAGAGCACGGGATGCTCTTGCCGAGCACCTGAGTTCTGTTCCCAACACTTGTGACAGGCAAGGAACAAGCACCTGTAACTCAGCCCCAGAGCAATCAATGCCTCTGGCCTACTCAGCCACCTCACTCAAGTGTATACGCCTACACACACACACAAACATAATTAAAAATAAGTTCTTCAAAAATAACAATAAAGTATGAGAATAGGATAAATAGGCTTCTCTCTCTCTCTCTCTCTCTCTCTCTCTCTCTCTCTCTCACACACACACACACACACACACACACACACACACACACACGACAAGTAATTATCTTTTTAAACAACCTCAGTAAGAGGGAAGTGGAATCCTTCATCAGGAAAAAAAGTCTCAGAGGGAGGTCCTTAGGAGCAGTGGCAAGCTGGTCCCAGTGTGCTGTGCTTGGGGAACAGAAGTGCTCCTTCTAGACAAGGTGTGGCAGGGCTGACTCTGCGCTGCAGAATACATAGCCCTCCTGAGACACCATCAATACTGTGAAGCTTTGTTCTCTGGTGGTCTCATCCCAATATGAGATCCCAGACTCACACGGAGACTTGCTCTGAGTGGAAGACTCACAGTCTGGGAGCACGTCACACGAGTGATGGAGGTTGTCAAGTATTGTGAATAAGGACAATTTTATTCATAATATGGGGACTGAACCAGGCCCTTGTACAAATATAACTGTCAACCAAAAATGTATGTTTAGTTTAATCTTATTTAGCCACAGCGTGAAGCAGGCAGAATATAGACCCTGTCCGTAGTCATTGATTTTAGGTTAGCCAGATTTATTTTTTAAAAAGAAAATAGCTCAGGGGATGGAGAGATGGCTCAGTGGTTAAGAGCACTGACTGCTCCCTCAGAGGACCCGGGTTCAATTCCCAGCACCCACATGGCAGCTCACAACTATCTGAAGATCCAGTTGCAGGGGATCTAACACCTTTGTACCAATGCACATAAAAAATAAAGTTAAATAAACCATAAAATATTAAAAAAAAAAGAAAATAGCTCATTACAATTAGTTTAAGCTAGAAAGTTGTTTTGTTGCTCTTTTTCTCTTTCTCTCTTTTAGGACTGAAGAGATGGCTCAGCGATTACGAGAACCTGAGTTGAATTCCCAGCAGCCACGTCAGGCAGCTCACAACCACCTGCAACTTCAATTCCAGGAAATCCAATGCCCTCTTCTGACCACCATTGGCACCTACACTCTCACACAGTGTCTCACACTCACACACACACCCCTAAAAAAAGTAAATGTTTTTGTTAAACTAGTATAATAAAATAGTGCTCCCAGGTTATGAAAATGAGTATAGATGAATTTTAAAAATTTATAAATCTACCTCTCTGAGCTTCATATGTACTAAGTGCTGGAAAGTGCAATATGGGGCTGGAGCAATAGCTCAGTGATTAAGAGCATCAGTTGCTCTTCCAGAGGACCCAGGTTTGATTCCTAGCACCCATGTGATGGCTCCCAGGTATCTGTGACTCCAGTTCAGTGAACCTGACACCTTCTCTGGCCTCCACAGGCACCAGGCAATCAAATGGTACCCGGACATACATGCAGATGAAACTCTCAAACACATCAAAGTTTTAAAAATTAAAAGCAAACCAAAACAAAACTATGCAAGCTCCCAAGCCAAGAAACCCACTCCTCATCTGATGGAGGTGGGACTTGTATCTTATCTGTTGCTTTCATTGGTTAATTAATAAAGAAAATGCTTGGTCCTCTGATAGGGAGGAATTTAGATAGGCAGAGTAAACAGAACAGAATGCTGGGAGAAAGAAGCTGAGTCAGGGAGTCGCCATGATTCTCCCACCCGACACAGACGCAGGTTAAGATCTTCCCTGGTAAGCCACCTCGTGCTGTTACACAGAATATTAGAAATGGGTTAGATCAACATGTAAGAGCTAGCCAATAAGAGGCTGGAACTAATGGGCCAAGCAATGTTTAAAAGAATACAGTTTCCATGTAATTATTTCAGGTAAAGCTAGCCATGTGGGCAGTTGGGTGCCGGGGACGCAGCCTGGCCGCTCCTATTTCAACACTCATCCTCCCAGCTGTCCCAGTGAATTGAACCACTTCCTGGGCGGCCTTCCCGTGTCTGTCCCTCTGAGCTGGTTAAAGGCTCAGGATGAGCAGATGAAGTAAGGAAGCCCTCTAGTGCTGGGGATCGGGCCGAGGAGCCAGCACCGCGATTCCTTCTTGGAAGCTGAAGTAAACACAGTCTGCAAGCATGCTAAGCAGAAGGTTCTAGATGTCGGAGAGGCAGGAGGTAGGGAGACTGGGAGGGAAGGGTGTGACCGGGGGCAAGGGAGAGTCTCTTACCAGGTTCTTGCTGTATTTTGTGGTTGTTTTTGAACCAAGCGATGTGAGGCTCAGGGACGCCGCTAGCTAGGCAGTCTAAGGTCGCGGAGCCGCTGATGGACACCTTGTGGTCACTGAGGTTCTGCAGCAGGTGCGGCGCCTTCTGGTCTAGTGAGGAAAGAGAAGGGCTTGGGGTTACTTCAACTGCACAAACATTGGCGTTTTTAATAGAGGCAGAGACCACCCAAAGTAACCATAAGGCTTCAACATGCACGTTTATCTTCACTCATTAAAGTTACAATGTACTAGAATGGAAAAATGAGGGACTAGGCTGGACTCTGGTTTTAGACACATGGGGGTCTTATCTGGCCAACTCGGTTTCTTCTTTGACAAGGAAGAGCTTTTTCTAAAACTCAAATATTTCAGAAACTCAACATGAAAAACATGGTTGTGTATGTAGGGTTGTATTTTTTTTTTTTACATTCCTATTACATGTTGTGATGGGCCAAAGTAATCTTATGTCTTGTGTGTGATTTCTGCATTGAGCCCGGTGGCTCTGAGTTTGTATTGATTTGAGCTGTATGGGATGGGTTGTGTTACTCCATAATCTACATTTTGAGGCAGCAGACCAAACAGGAAAGTTCTGGAATTTTCAAAGCTTTATTGATTACTTCCCTCCCTCCATTCCCTTCCCCAATGCAAGCAACCAAAAAGTTAATTCAAGAGGCAGAGGCACAAATTGTAGGTTTTGCGCTATATAATAGCACAAATATTATATTTTATATTATTTTCTCATATTTAACATACAAATATGGTACAATACAATTTATTTTAATAAAATGCCAACCAATATAGTACAACAAAAAATGAACTTAATACATTAAGATGCAATACATTATAATATTAAAATCCCACACAGGAACCGCAGTACCCCCAGGGCCCCAATGAGTACAGTGTCTCTGCGGAAACGAAGTAGTCAGTCAGTCCTGCTGATGTGTATACATTCTAGTGAGGCGGGATTGGATCAGGGACTCAAGTCCGACAGAGAAGAACAGAAACGCCTCCTAACGTCATCCCCTACCCCCACCCCCACCCTCGCCCCCCAGTCCTCCTTCTCCATCTCGTTTGCAGATCCTAGGACAGAAATCCCAAGGGTTTAGGTGTGACTTACATATTCTGCACACTGGTCTGAGCTTTCTCTGACCAGGTTTGGGTCCTCATCTTAGGAAATTAACACGGGGGTGCGCAGCTTAGGAATGGTTACGCTACAATGTGGCGCTGCTGTGGCCTGGATTCCACGTCCCCTGCAGGAGTCTGCTGCATCCCCACACCTTTCTCTTTAGATTCCTGCAGGGAAACTCTCAGGGTCAGCATCTGTTAAGGCCATTTTGAAATCCCAGGTTAAGAAGTATACCATCATATAACACGGTGAAGTAGTGAGAACGAGGCAGGGTGACTACCCATGAGATTTCTCAAGGGCTTGGGGTTCCAGAGCTTATAATAATAAGCCTTCTTTGTTTCACACAAAGTGAAATCTGAAGGCGTGCGGGCTGACTGAGATCCCTTCCTCCGGAGGAGGCTGCATGAGAACGCTCTTTGGCCACATGAGTATGCCCCTCGTCTCCTCTAGCTCACCTTCACGGGCAAAACCAGTCCTGTTATTTCTGTGTCTATGTTCTATGCAGCCTGTCAGCTTTTCTTGTTGAAAAAATGTAGCCCATAAAAAAACTTTCCATACGTGATAACTTGTGCGCACTTGCTCGATACAATGTTGACACTTTTACAGAGCATCCGTGAGATATGATGAGACAGAATAAAGAACACACGGCTAGTTAGCATTGAACAGTGACTCGGACAAATTTAACCTGAAACCCGGACCCAGTCCGTTGTGTTTCCTAGCTTCCTCCAGCACATTTTACTATGACCAATGTGCTAACTGCGATAAAACAATCCATCACTGCTCTTAGGCCTTAAGAGAAGTTTGAATACAGGGCCTATAAAACACCAATACTTTTCATGGCTGCAGTTTATAATATCATGTGGACATAGGTTGTGAGTTTCCCTGACAAATGTACTTAGAAGAGAATGTCTGATTTAACAAAAATGTTGCGAAGAGCATCCAAAGGGCCGATTTTATGCTACAAACTTCACAGGAGCAGCAGAAAGAGCTGCGGAATAAACACAGAACTCTATTTAAATACAAGGTTCACACACACCTACGGAAGCATACAGTATGAGGATTTATCTATGAATTTTTCTTTTTGTATGCTAAGTTTTCCAGTTTGGGTTTCTGTCTACAGAGTCATTCAACCTAAACATCATATGTTGTTAATTCTAGCTCAGACTCTGTAGCGATGGGTTTTGACATTTTAAAGAAGAAAGGCGCATGGAACCCATACATAGCTGGTAAAAATAGAAACCTGACCTTTCTTCTGAAATAATCTGAATTAACAGAATACTTTTGCTGGTTATCAGTAGCCAAAGACAACTGCCCACAAGAGGTTCTTTACCTTCTTAGCTATGACCCTGTGTTGCTGGCTAGGTCCTAGGCCCCTAAAGTTGTGGTTTCTTTTTTCCACTTTTGGAAGGGGCTGAGGAGCCAGCCTCATTCCCCTTTCCTTCAGCTGTCTCTCTCTCTCTCTCTCCCCCAATCTCTCTTCATATCCCAAAGAAAGACAAAAAAAACAACCTATACAATAATCGATTCTTTTCTTAGGAGAATCTTCGGGAAGGATTAATTATAACAGTGAATGGAATTCTTAAAATTGTCTCTTGGAATACATGCATCTTCCCCTCCTCCCAGGGAAGGAATAGGAAGGCTTTGCAAGTTCAGTTCAGTTTTTCTGAGAAAGCTCCCTAAATTCTTAATTTTTTTTAAAAAAAAGCTTTCCAAAAAGCTGAGCCCCCAAAGTCTTCTTAATGGTGCTGAGGTTGTGTTTCCTGAAGGAACACATTGCCTCAGAATGAACAAAGTGGCAAGGCCAAAGAGCCATAGGTAAGGCTTCAAGACACAATTGATTATTCTTTCCTCTGGGCTGACAGCCTTCCAGGCCACTGATTGTTTTCACAGCATTCGGGGCTCCATAAAAGCGGCCTTTGGGGGAAATGCTATTGTTTACTCTTTCACACTTGACAAAAGCAATTCCCACGCGAAAGACTAGTTTAGCCACGGGGACCCAGTCTGTTGCCTAGAGGAGGAAGCAGGCTGCTGAGTTCCCAAGCTTGAGAGCAGCCATGTTATCACTCCCCATTGAACTGCCCAGCTCCTGTTTCTCAGCCACTCTAGTTTGGTCATTATTGCTGGCTTCCCCCACTCCTGTAGTTCACATACAAAGATCAATCATACATGGAAACAGAACAATGCATATTAAAAGTACCTTTCCTTCAAATGCAAGCTGAAAATGTTATTGCTCTTGATTTTTTTTTAAAAAGGCATGCATTTAAATAGTTTTAATATTGCGCTTGTACTTTTGCAATTTCTTAACGACCATCAACATCCAGTTAACATTTGTATACAGAGAAGGTGGCCTTTTCCTGTTTTAGTGGGTAGATTTTCTAGTAGATATTAAGATGGCTGCATGAACTCTCTAGTCACAATGTGTCCTGGATACACGGGTTGTGGACACCTCTGATGCCAGCAAAGCAAGATGAAGGGCTTTACAACAGTGCCCAGGGGCCATGAATATTCAGAATGAAGGCTTGCTGTGCTTTCTCCAGCTGTCAGGGATTGCTGGTCCAGCACAGGGCAGTGAGGAGCAGAGCCTGAATGCTGGACTCCCTACTGAGGAAATACCTGTGGAACTACCTGGAATGGACAGAGGAGGGTGGAGCTGACTGGGTGGACCTTCATAAATCATACTTTGCTCTCAGAATTACATCAATATCTTGTGCCCCTGGGACCCATCTTAGAACCCCTAGTTTAAGATCAACATAATTCATGTAAAAAAATACTTTCAAATAAATAAGCATTATAACTTGTTATCCAGGTACTATTTACAAAATCAAGAGCAAATGAAAACAGTTAAAAGGAAAACCAGGTAGACACCCGACAAAGACTCAAATTCAACTGTACTCATGCTGTGCTGAAAAAATTAACTTATTCGTGTCCATCTTTGGCAGGAACCAGCAATTGGCTTAAATTATTCAGTTTGTGCAGCTTCACAACTTAAAAAATATATATATATATCAAAAGAGGTTGGCATCAGAGTGGAATAAAAGATGAGTCCCAGGTTGCTGTCTATCAGGCAGGAGAAGACAGAAGAGAGAAGGCAGAGTACAGGGATCTTCATCCAAACACACACCAGGTGGCCCAGAGAGCACCCTGGGCCAGCGGGCACTGGGGATCCTCATTACACTATCGTGTCCAAACTCATTCTGAGAGGAGCGTCTCCTCTGGGCCTGAAAGCTAGCAACAGTGACCATAAACCAAGATGAGAGGAGACACCGTGACTTCTCAACGAGTCCTTTAATGTTTGACATTACTCTGTGTGGTACAATCACTCCTCCTGCCTTTAAACTTGGAGCTCCGAGAGAAAAGAGCCTTTTTGTTGCAGTGCTCACCTCTAACGAGAACTTCTGTCTTCCGGAGGATTTCTTCCCCTGTGTATATGTTCCTGGCTCTGCAGGCATAGGTGCCTGAATCTTCCAGGGACACATTCTTGATGACAAGGTTCAGAGTGATGGAATACTCTTGGGTGGTGGCCATCTTCTGCTTGCTGATGCTGTGGTGCATGGTTCTGTTATTAACTGTCCGGAGTAGAAGCCAGGTAATGTCTCTGTACAGGAACTTGTTGACCGTGCAGGAGATTTTCAGGTCCTCTCCTTCTGTGGGCATCTTTTCCAAGGAGACGTGGAAGCCATTCGGGACATCTAGAAAATAAGAACAAAGAACTTCAGACCAAGTGTCTCCCAGTGAGCTACTCAGACATGGCAAGAACCATTCATTCCCCCCACAGATCCTCTAAACATCAGCCCGGACAAGGCTTTTGTCTTTTTATGTTGGCGGAAGTGATCAAACAGAGCCGAGAGCCTGTGGAGTTGAGCCCATCCCAAGTGACACAGGAAATGCAAAATCAGGGCAGTTTGGGGGGCAGGTAACCTTTTATCTGTCCCCAGTTGCTCGGCATGGTGAAATGATTTTCCTAACTTGGAACCAGAACCTCCTGCCCCATCTCGTTATCAAGTACAGTCCTGGAAAGCTGATATTTGAGGAGAGGAAAATAATAAGACAGCCCAAGAGCAACATGTACTAAAACTCCAAGGTCCCTGTACGGGCATGCTAGCTCCAAACAGCTCCTTTCAACTGAGCCCTGCCGGAAAGACTGGTCAGGGCCAGTCCGCACCAGCCCTTCAGGGACTGCCCTTACTTCACAGTGGCCTCCTCCCTGCTGCTTCTGAACAGAGTCCATGGCCTCTCTACTAGTCCAGGGGCAGAGGACAATCAGGTTCCTCACCCACTCCGGTCCTCTAGTGGGAATGCTTGTACCCATACACAAAAGGCAACATGTTTTCTTTTTGAAAATGTAGGCAAATCCGGACCAGTTTCCAGATTCCAGAGACGTACAATAGTTTTAAAGTCAAATTTAGGGCTGGGAGCGTATCTCAGTGGCAGAGAATTTGCTTAGTTAGTGTACCCAGCCCCACAGGTGGGGAGGTCGTGTTTACTCTAAAGAAAAATATCATTCTAAGGAGTGGAGTACGGAGGCGCACAGCTGCCATCCAGCACTGGGGAGGTAGTAGATGCAGGCAGGCCAAGAGTTCAAGGCCATCCTTAGTTATGTAGGAAGTTTGAAGGGGACCCGGACTACTTGTGACAGTCTTAGAAACAGTAAGAAATGGTTTTGAAGGCAGTGACATCAACAAAAGTCACTCCGTTGAGGGTCAGTTGCCATCCTTTCTCTACACCTCCAAAACCCCTTCCCATTCTACACCAGCCTGTGCACCCCACCTCTCAGGGGTCCTTCCAAAACCATCTCTTGGGTTTAGGGGTACAGGCTCCTCCATGCCATTCTAGAATACTCATGGCTACTGGCCCTGAACTGACTTATTCTCAATACCTTCCCATTGCTTGCTACTGATGATGTATCTATATTTGAGCTAAGACTTTGGGCCAACATTTTACAAAGAGCTTTGAAGATGAAAAGAGCTGTTGTCTGTTGTTATTATTATCCTCTGTAAACAAAGGTATAAAGGGACCTTTAAACCTTAAGGGGACAATAGTCCAAAATTAGACATCGTATCAGCTCTTTCCTAAATCCCACGTTGCTTGTTTTTCTGATTTTTCTGGCTTTGGCTGTATTATAAAATGTCTTGTCTGAAGAAATGCCAAGTATTCATTTGAAACCTGGAAGCAGGGGGTGACAGCAGCCTGTGAGGTGGTGGTGGCCGAGGAGCAAGGCAGAGAGGGGAGACGCTCTTGCTGAAAACCTGGTAAGGTGTCTGCAATAGCCACGCCAGCGGCTGCTTCAGCATCTGCTTTACATCCTTCCAAGGGAGAACGACATGTTCGCTGTCATCGTCCACACAGACACAAGGACAGAGGGCTGCACGCAGACCTTCTCCTAAGACCAGAGCCTTTCTGTGCTCCTCTGGACTCATCCCGGTGGGTTGGCACCCAGGGATCCCGGTCACACCACTGAGGTCATGTACGGAGTTTCTATTTACTTTAGTGATTTGAAACTTCCTGGGGAAATAGCTCACAGATTTCCTGATGGAAGATTTTGTTTATCTTTGCCAAGTGCCACCAGGAATCTCAAAATAAAATGCATTTAGTGACATTAGGAAACAAGGGAGATAAGACATTGCAGCCATTCCGGTTTCACCCTCATAGTCACACCGGGTGCCAGAAAGAAGGTAAAATAAAATTTTAAAAGAGCATGCAAAATTTACCCAGAGAAGAGAATACAAACAAACAACGAGGAAAACCCTCAGATCCATCTTGCAATCCTGTTTGCCGGGGGTGGGGTGGGGGGGGGTAGATGCGTCTGAAGCAGACAGCCCTTAGGATTTTCTGTTTCTCAGTGCAACCCCCTTTCAGTATTTGCTTTTGATCCCCAGGAGATTGTAGACAAATATCGTTGTTTAGTAAACCCCAGAGGGATTTTCTCCTCAATTATTTTTTTCAAGCCTGAATACAGAAACGGACCTAAGAAATCGTCCTCCAGCTCTGACAATGAGAAGAGCCGCTGAGCGCTCCCTAGGCATTGTTACCGAATAACACTCCTCATCTGGATGGGGTCCAGGAGAGAGAGAGAGAGACACAGGTAATCCTGTAGGCAGAGCATGCCCGTGTGCGAACGGACACTAGGTGGGCAGGCGTGGTCACTTGACTGGGTGGCCCTATAAAGACACTGGAAAGGGCGCTTGCCATCTTGTTTGAAACACTGAACACTTTACTTCCATTGAAAACTGGCAGTAATAGTCCCTGAAAGAACACGAATAGTCACTAGACAGCTCTGCTTAGTTCCTAGGTACAAGTACCAGATTTAGAAGAGGACATGGCCAGGGAAGCCAAGGACCATAGCTAGCTGCTTCCCCATGGAGGAAGAAATCACTGTGTTTTAAGAAGAGGGACATAATTAAAATGAGAATCACCAAATCACCAAATCGATCTTTGCAGCATTTAAAGTTTAGGCAGCCACTTTAGGGGTAGGGGATCCTAGGGTCTGAACTCAGGGCCACCCACATGATATGAGGGGGAGGGGGCTCTACCACAGAGATCACGGTGTTAGTTACTTCTGTAAGTTCAAAGCTGGTCAGGTTTACATATGAGCTCCTGGACAGCCAAGGATACATAGTGAGACCCTGTCTTAAATTAAAATAATTAGCTAAAAGCCAACAGTGAATATAAGCAGGTCAATCTCTCATCAACCCACATGTAGGCTTCCCAGGGCTGGTAGACAAGAGTTATGGGGCGAAAAGCTTGTCTGAGACAACCAGGCCTAGGTTACGAGCTGTTTCAGGCTTAAGTCGAAGTTTTTGTGTTTTCAGAAGTGCTGTAAGCTTCTAGGAGGCATGTCTTTCCCTTCCCCTTAGCATGGCCTCTCCCAGAACAAGCCTCCAAAGGAGATGTGTCCCCTCCTGGGCCTTTATCTGGTCTGTTCTGGTTGGACCCCTACCCTTTAATGTGACATCTCTATGGGCCAAAGGAGTGTGCCCACCCTGAGCCTCTGTCACTTTACTCTAGAAAAAGCTCAAAGCCTTGGTGTGTGGTGTGTGTGTGTGTGTGTGTGTGTGTGTGTGTGTGTGTGTGCCGACATTCCCAGAAAAAGACAGATGGTCCCCAAGTGTGCCTCTAGACTGGTTCAGTCATTCCTCAGGCAGCTCATTCTTCAGGGTCCTGACCACTAGGCCAAGAAGTGGCCTGAAGTAGACTCAGTGAGAGGTTCGGGGGCAAAGGCCGGGGAGCAGATGTGGGCATGGCCCCCCACCCACGGGGATGGAGTGCGAGGCAAACCAGGTATGGCTACATCCTACTTGGCAGCCTGAACAGCCCCAGGACTCCAGTCTAGCCTAGACTGGCCTTGAGGTCCAGATGGAGGCACAGCTATCTACAAGAAGTCGGGACACATGGCAAGGCTTACAGAGTAATTTTAGATGAGTCGGCAGCTAGAGAAGCGTCGTTGGTCCCCAGTGGTGGTCTTTCTTGGCTTTGCACACACAGGGTGAGTCCAGCCTCTTCCTCTCTGTTCACACTTTCCCCCAGCCCCCTGAGCCTCATGCTCTGTTTCTTAATCAGAGTATCAAGTTTGTTGATAACATATTAAAAATGGAATATAGTATTTTAAATATAATGGCTTAAATAAAGCTAATCTTTTTTTTTTAATGGGGGGTTGTTTTAAGACAGGGTTTCTCAGTTTAGTACTGGCTCTCTCTGTAGACCAGGCTAGCCTAAAACTCAGAGATCTGCCTGCCTTTGCCTTCTAAATGCTGAGATTAAAGGTGAGTGCCACCATCATCCAGCCTCTATAACATGACTCTATAAAATAAATGAACACTAGAAAAAGTTTTTAAAAAGATTTCTTTTTTTTTTTTATATGTGTCTATGTCTGTGGCTATGCACATGTATGTGCAGTTGCCATGGGGGTCCGAAAAAGGGCACAGAATCACCTGGAACTAGAATTTCAGGCAATTGTGAGCCACCTGATAGGATCCTGGGAACCCAAACCCTAGTTCCCTGCAGCAGCAGCAGCAGCAGCAGCAGCAGCAGCAGCAGCAGCAGCAGCAGCAGCGGCAGCAGCGGCAGAAGCAGCAGCAGCGGCAGCAACAAGCACTCTGAACCACTAAGCCATCTCTGTAGTCCCGGAAAAGTTTAAGTTCCATATGTGGCCTCTATCAGTGATGGGACCAAAGCGTAATTCAAACATCACATTACTGCTGCAGGTACATACTGATGCTAGGACATGGCACGTGCCCTCATCTCTTCCTGGGGGACCTGGGCCTGTGCTGGTACACCAGAGTTGTCATGCGCTGCTCCGCAGTGGGTACCATCAACCGTTGCTAGCTAGTTCAAAATCGAAGGCACTGTCCCGTCTTTCATCTTCCAAACCACACAAGCTTTGACTACAGATTCAGATTGTAAAAACCTGATTCCAACTAAACATAAGAATAACGCAAGCCTTTGTGTTTAGTCCAAAGCACCTGAATTTACTTGCGGACTAGTTGGAGGGAAAAATCTTGGTAAGCATCCTTCCCCAGCAAAGGACTTTCCTGCTGGGAGTGGACACAGAGATACACTCCTTTCTATTCCTCTAAGGTGAGAAGGTAGAAACCTAGCCTTGATCTAGGGGGGCTTTGCTGTGGCATTCTCCTCTCTCCAGAAAATGCAGGGGCACTCTTCACGTCTGAGAATGATTTTCAGGTTGTCTCCATGGCCCAGACTCTTTAGGGCGTGGCTCACTGGCCACAGGCTCCTGTCATCTGTCATCTAACAGTACAAACTGCCTCATGAAATTAGTCCAGTCTCGTTCTTTCTAGAGACTTCCAGGCAATGTCAGCAGCCTGCTCCATGCGGTGTGAAGTTTCCAGAGGGTTGGCACACTGCCCGGGTTTCCTCAGAACCTGGGGGAGCGCGGAGCCAGGCGGTTGCTTTTAGACACTGAGTTCCTTATTTCCTTCCTGAACCCGGGAGGGACTTAGGGAGTGCCAATCGTGGGCCTTGCCGGTTGTAAGATCTGCAGAGTCCAACGGGTTTAAAATGAAAAATCCCTAATTGCTCAAACATAGCCCACTAGTTATGATGAATAAATTTCAGTTTCAGTTTTTGACAGGAGAGTCTTAGTTCCCCCACTGGTCTGAACTACTTCAACTATGAATTTCTAAGTAAAAAAAACCCACAAACCCCAAAACAACACTCACACACACACAAAAAAAACCCAAACCAAACCAACCAACCAAAACAACCAACCAAAACAACCAACCAACTAAACAAAAAAACAAAAAATAAATAAATAAAAATAAAAAAAATTAAAAAACAAACCTCAAACCAAGCCAAGAGCAACAAAAAAGCCTCGAACATCATAGGGGTTGGGAGTGAACAAGAGGCCAGACCTGGGGTAGGTCCTGAAGGGGGTCCAAAAGCGAGCGAAAAGGATCCCAATTGAGAATCAAGTGTGGGAAGGAGAACTCAGGGAAGGGGCTCTTGAGAGAAGCCAGTGGTGTGGTGGAATTCTATTCCTGGGAGCTAGAATGGGGGTGCTCACAGCTGGACGTGTCTACGGAATGTTTAAAAAAAATCACTAGGGGTGTTCAAAACAAAGACAGCTGACTGAGGCCACCGGGTCTCTCTGAAGGCAGAGTCAGTATAGCTTACCTGTGACGTAAAATTTTATGTTTCTTTCCACAGTCCCTATTTTATTGATGGCCTTGCAGCTATAGATTCCAGAAGTTCTCGAGTCCGCCACCACCAAGGTGCTAACCGTCTGTGAAAGAGAGACAAAGTTCAGCTAGAGGACAGGGATCTTTTGAGGCAGCCCTAAGCCACTCCAGGACTCGAGTGATTCACCTATTCCATTCACGTAGCCTTTAAAGAGGGCATTGCAGGCCGGGGGTGGTAGCCGCCCCGCAAGCCCTCTGCTTGTGGAGCCCCAGCACGAACAGAAAAATAACAGGAAGGCAGGTCCTCAGGAGACCGGAGCCCATGACATCCGACTCTAGGCAGGGTTTTAGGCTTATCTCAGTCTGTTGGCATAACAACCGCAGACCTGCAGCTGAGCTGTGGGATTGCACGTCCCACCCCACGGGGTGGGCAGGCCACGTCTGGGAGAGGAACAGGTGAGGCCCGGGCCTTTCCTTGTTTGAGTGACCAGAGAGTACAGGTGCCAGCTGGCCACAGGAGGCATTTGTGTGGGCACGTGGAGTGGGTATGTAAGGACAGAAGGACAGACAGGAGGCTCAGTCAGTCAAAGGATATGTCCTTTAGCCCACCCCCCCACCCCCACCCGCCCCAAAGAGGTCTTTTTTTTTTTTTAAATATTTATTTATTTATTATGTATACAATGTTCTGTCTGTGTGTATGCCTGCAGGCCAGAAGAGGGCACCAGTCCTCATTTCAGATGGTTGTGAGCCACCATGTGGTTGCTGGGGTTTGAACTCAGGACCTTTGGAAGAGCAGGCAATGCTCTTAACCACTGAGCCATCTCTCCAGCCCCTCCCGCTGTAGTCTTGAAGGAGACTGAAAGCTAAGAAGCTAAGAGTCCCATGTATGTGTGTTTAAAGATTATGCATTCTCAGTCTCCAGAAATGAAGATAGAAGCTGTGGTCAAGTTGATATGAAATTGGAAGTACTTTTCAAATGAAATAATAAAGTCTGCCGTAACAATGGGGCAAAAATTCAGGCAGCTTAAAGGGAGCCCAGTTCCAGGAGTTCTGTGAACACCGGGCACATCTGTGGGGCATATACATACACGCAAGCAGAACACTTCTTACACCTAAAATTCAATAGGTCAATCCGAAAAGAAGACTAAAGCATGCTCAATGTTTTCAGTCAGCGAATGCCTTTCTCCTTTCTTCTCCCTGATCATTGGAAGTATCCGCTTAATCATGTCCACTCAGAGATCGTCTAGGTGTTATCGAAATTCTAGACAATGAAGAAGGCTGTAACGGGTGGTATTTTTCATTCAGTTTTTTGGACATTCATGATGCGGCTGTGTAGGCGCCGCCAGGATGTCCACGGGAAGACACAGGGGAGGACGGCAATCCCCACGGCCAATGACTTCTAAAAGTGTTTGGAATCATTCCCTGGTTCCGATAAATGCTTTCCATTTTGCAAGGCGGGAGGCCAGTGCGGAACAGTCTGAAAGATGTTCAGTTGCCTCTTCCCTTATTTTGGTTGTGAATTTTAATGAAGAGTGGGGGCTGATGGGTTCTGAGAGCCACTTTCTTGTAATTAGTATGCACACGAACAAGAGTCATGGAAGCTGTGGACAGTTGTGACAAGACAAGCTTGTTGGGGGCGGGGCACTGTGAGGGGAACTGTTAGCTGGTGGCAGCTGGAAGGACAGAGAGGCAGCCAAGCACATTGTGACCCCCGGTGTTGACTTGGGCTCTGGCAGGCTCAAGCTCTTTTCAGGGTGCTCAGAAGCCAGTGGCTGCCCCGAGGCTTCCTCTGCTTACAGCCAGCACAAGCCCAACTTCCATAGGAAGTCAGTTCTTACTGCTCATCTTAAAGGGCCCACATAGACTTAATTAGATTCTTGGATTTATTGTTGTCCGGTAAGGAAGCAGAAACCCATTTCTGCTGGCTTGAGAATATTTGGCGTTGCACACAGTCCCTCCCTGCCTCGGTGAGTCGCATTTGTACTGTTGTTAAAATGACTTCGATTCTGCTGCATACAGCACAGCTGAGGGGCTGGGTTTTGGGGCAAGGTGAAGTCAGCCTTCATGGGTGCCTTTGCCGTATTTAAGGGCTGCACACAGTGTAGCTGGAGAGATGGCTCAGTGGTATGAGCGCTTATTCTTGCAGAGGACCGGGATGTGATTCTCAGCACCCGCATGGTGGCTCACAATGGTCTGTAACTTCAGGTCTAGGGGATCTGATGCCCTCTTCTAACCTCCATGGGTACCAGGCATGAAAATAGCACACAGATATACATACACACAAAACACTCACACACATAAACTACAACAAACAAACAAACAAACGAACAGATAAATAGGCCTGCCTAGATTGTCTGGAAAAGTGGCAACTATTTTTAGAAGGCTTTCGGGCTTTCTGAGATGCCCGGGGGTGATATGAATCCATATCATACAATGGATCATGGAGAAATAAATGTGTTTCAAATATTACTTTTCTTTGCCTGAATGATGCCTTCCAAAACAAGATACCTTTTACACAGGCAAACCTCCTCCAGAGTGGAAGCTCACCACTGTTTCTGTTAAAGTAGAAATTACATTAGTGGGAGTGTTTATTATTTCTTTGTGGTGGGGTCTTCACGTTGTCACTGATATGCACTGGACAGCATTGTCTCATTGACTCTCAGCCCCAGAGACGGGGCATCAGTCTGTTAAACAAGGCAATCAGTGCTTCTGGAGGTTAAATGAAGACCCCGAAGACAACAAAGACCGCAGACAGGCCTGGGAAGAGCAGCTGGCCTGGTGTGTGGAATTCCAAAACACACTCACAATCTCTGAACATTCACCCATCCAAACTTGTCACACTGAGTAACAAAACCTGTCGATAAGAGTCCGCCTACCATTTGGAAGGAATTTCCCGTGAAAGTAGCCCATTTAATCGGCCCCAGTCGGTGACACCAGCTAAATGCTGAGTTTCCTCTGGGATAGAATTTCACACAAACTGAAACTTTTTTTTTTCCTAACTGATATGATTTGAAAGGACTGGTGAATGAATTGGAGAGAAAAAAAAATCTTTTTACCCTAAGGTGAAATGTAAAACTGATGATCAACTTTACAAAAAGTTACTTCGCTTTTAGAATATTCTTTTTCTAGTGAATATGTGTTAAAGTTATAAAATGAAATATTTTTTCATAGACCATCAAAGATATAGGTCGGGTGTGGTGGTATATGCCTTTGGTCCCAGTGACAGGAGGCAGAGGCAAGCGGATCTTTGTGGGTTGGAGGCCAGCCTAGTGTACATATTGACGCAGGCCAGCCAGGGCTACATAGTGAGACCCTGTCTCAAAAACAGCATAAACTCCATGAAAGATATTTGACGAATGTAAACCAGGTCAGGTCAGAAGTAGTAGCTTAAGTGTGACTGTACTCAGCATCTTTTGGGTGGACTACAAGACAGCTTCTCAAGGGACAGTAAGGATTCACAAGCCCCTTGAGTTAAAGTTAAACTTGATGCATGCTCACAACCACAGGGCAAAATGAAAAAAGCAGAATGGAACACCAAATTATCCCCTGGATACTTTACAAGAGAAAGTGTTGGAGATTCGAGATGCAACAGATATTTAGAGTTGTAATCATTCATTTTCTAGGGCACACTCACAGGACATCTCAAGACATATTAATTCTATAATTAGTTCTCATTCTTCTCAACTGGAAGAGAACTGAGGACCAGCAATGAAGACAAAAGCACGAGGCTAAACTCTAATTCAGGGTATTCACATCTGACCCAGTCAGAGAAGTTGTAACAACTTATTCAAACTGATTTAATATCCAGTGACCTTAGACAGTGGGTGAACACAGGAAATTATATTCAAAGATAAAAAATATTCAAAGATAAAAACCCTTCTGTCAATGAACTAGTTTGGGGTTGACAATTGCTCAATGAAGTTTCCGGTCCCGCATGGCTCTGCATTCTAAAAGGAATGCTTGCTATGGGTCCTTTTCTATGACCCAGGATACTCATCAAGCCATACACGGTGCTGCACAGCTTTAATCCCAGCACTTGGGAGGCAGAGGCAGGCGGATGTCTGAGTCTGAGGTGAGCCTGGTCTATAAAACAAGTTCAGGGACAGCCAGGAAGACACAGAGAAACCCTGTCTCAAAAGCAAAAAAGCCCCCAAAAAACCCAAAACAAAAAACCAACCAACCAAAAACCTGTCATTAGCAACTGTAAGCCTAGATTTCTTCGTATTTCTTCCTTCTAGTTTGTGAAGTCTTAGTAATGTTACTAAGTAACTTAGTGATGTTACTTGAGATTCATGGAAAAGACTGCATGGAGGTAACATGTCCATCAGCTTGATTTCTAGAACAAGGGTTTATAATGAGCCTTTCTCTTGCCTGCCAGCTCCCAAATAATTACATGGAGACTCCTTTGATTATGAAAACTTGGCCCATAGCTTAGACTTGTTTTTAACTAGATCTTATAACTTAAATTAACCCATTAATATTAATCTATGTTCTATGTGGCTTGTGGCTGTTACCTCTCCTCCTGTATATCCTGCCTGATTTGGGTCTCCTCCCATCTCTCCCCCTTTCCTTCTCAGAGTCCTCTCTGTCCCTAGAAGTCCCACCTAACCTTTTCCTGCCTAGCTATTGGCCATTCAGCTCTTTCCTAACCAATCAGAAGGTGCCTCGGTAAGACACATCTTCATAGTGTAATCAAATATTCCACAACAAGGATTTTTTAAAAATCTATTTATGAAGTGGTGATTTTAATTTCAGGATGTTTCTAACACATCCTAAGCATTTTAGGGAGAGATGGAAGACGGTGTATAAAGGCTGTGGAAGAGCTGAAATGAACCCGGAGTGGAATAGTAGAGCCACTTGATGGGAAAACAACCAAGGACTGTGTGGGACCTGGACCACAAGCCACAGCTCTGTGGTCAGTATGACTGCATGTCATGGGACCTCAGGATATCTACACACTTCCTCCTGTACCCTCACACAAGTCCATAGCAATGCAGTCGGGCTGTCCCCATTCTGCAGCCTTACAGAATCAACACAGGGTTCTACACACTTCTGATGTTAGATTCACAAACCTCCAGACCTGGCAATTCATTTCAACAGCAGGAAAATTCAACGCTTGCTCTTAGCCACTTTCAAATGTGGGCCAAAGCTCACCAATAAGGAAATGGAATTTTAGGATTTTTATTTCCCTCTATGCCTTTCACTGACCTAAACAACAAAAACCAAAACCCCCGAGACGCCCTTCCCCCTCCAGGAGTCCCAGTGTGAAAGCTTCCCAACCCACACAAGTTCACAGAGGAGCGTTGCTGGACAAAGCTGCGGTGTGACTGTGAATGAGGAATTACTTTGGGGCTTTAATGTACTTCAAACTGTACCAAAGAAGCAAAAAGTTCTAAACTGTAAAGAACATTTCATGCAAGGCTGGACATGGTGGTGCACACCTTTAATCCCAGCACTTTGGGGGCAGAGGCAGGTGGATCTCTGTGAGTTCAAGGCCAGGTTGGTCTACAAAGTGAGTTCCAGGACAGCCGGGGCTGTTACACAGAGAAACTCTACTTCAAGCTACCAAAAATAAAAAAATAAAAAAAGGACATCCCATGCAATTTAGAAACAGCAAAACTAGGCTTGTAACTGTCAAATAAAAGATACCTTTTTCTCCCCAACACACACATATTGATAATTTAATGCTAAAACTAGGCAGTAACTTCTCCTCAATCCAGAGCATGAAATTGGCAATTCCCAGCACACTGGCGTCCGCCAGCGCCTTAAGGATCTGCGCTCTGCGTTTATTTCCACTTCCTTTACGAAGAACTTTAAAAGTTCTATAATGCAAACATTTGACCTCGAATAGATAGTCTTCATTCTATGTGACTGCAGTCTGTGTGGCAGCCATTGTGTCAAAGTCCTACGGGTAGAGGGTCTCTTCCCCAGGGCACTTCATCATCACCACAGGAAGCTAGGGAGGGTAAACGTCACTAACTCCATTGCTTTGGAGGAGTTGAGCTATCTCCATGTGGACATGTTTGCTATACAGATGGAAAGAGGAGGTGTTTGACCCTGCGCCTCCTGAACATGGGCCAGGTGGTACAAATGCCACTGTGCACAGAAATCTTTAGCTTAACCACACAACTACAGGACAATACACTTATTTCCAGCTTGACTGGAAAATTGGTGTAGACTTTTATTTTTTTAAATCTCAGCCAAGATTTCCATCTGCTCTCGCGAGGTTCTTTATTAACAGGCATTATATATGGAGTCCATTATATATATGAGTCCACACCTGTCAGGAATCTCAACCAGTTTTATCCGGTTCAATTTTACTGCTTGCTGTCTTTTTTTTTGTGGTAAGAAAACCAACTAGGAAGCCCCCTGAAACCAGGCTCATAAATTCTCTCCGCAGATCCGCCTGTGTGGCCAGGGAGAAGCAACAGATGACCGACACCAGTGATATGACCTGGAAAATTGATGAGGTCTCTGCGGCAGTACTAATTTGCTCTCTGGGGTGAGTGAACAATTTCTCCCCAAATCTAACATTCGAATTTACAGAATTCTCTCTCATCCAAGTCATGCGAGGCAGTCTCTCACAGAGGGCTGGACACCACGGAACTTCCTAGCTTCTGTCTACGTTAGGGGAAACCCATGCCAACTACTGCTAGCCTCTACAGACTGTGCTCAAAGCCTCAGCCAGTGCCTGCCTACGCTGCCACACGAATGGGCTCATTGTTTTGTTTTGCCTTAGATGGCCATGAGAGAGGAGAGTTCTGAATCAGGAGACTTTAGTTTGACTTTCTTTACCCTTTTATGCTGTATGGCTTTGGGCCACCCATGTTCAAAATAGGGGAAACCACTCTGACTTGCCAAAAATGGATGCTGGCTGTAGCATCTTCAGAAAGGGTTAGATACTGAAAAACGCAGGGCTGGCAGCGTTGGTACGTGCTGTTAATTCCAACACTCAGGAGGCAGAGACAGGTGGATCTCTGTGAGTTTATTTCAGGCTAGCTAGGGCTAGAGTAAGACCCTTCCTTAAAAAAAAAAGAAAGGAAAGAAGGAAGGAAGGAAGAAGGAAAAAAGAAAGAATAAAAGAAAATTGGGAGCTGGAGCAATGGTTCAGTGGTTCAGAGCCCCTGTTCTTGCAGAGGACTCAAGCTCAGCTCCTAGCACCTACACAGCGGCTCACGACCATCAAAAACTCCAGTTTCTGTGAATCCAGCGCCCTCCTCTGGTCTCCACAGGCATTGCATGCATGTGGTACACATACACAGACATAGACAAAACCCAAATCCACATAGATAAAAAAACAAGTCTTTAAAAAGAGAAAAGAAGAATGCAGACTTATTGTTTTTGAATCCTACATAGGAAATGATGTATCTGCTTTTCCTCCTCTAATTCAAGGAAGCAGCAGAGTAAATGGATATTTTGAGTATAACCCTCCTTGAAGAGACAGTGGGATTTGTAGAGACAGTCTCTACTACAGACCAAGATGAGCACGTATAAATAGTTGCTGGCCTGGTGTCATGTGATTTGTTTTGTAAAGCTTTGCTAGCCCCAAGCCCGAAAACAGCTGGTTTCTAAGCCCCTCCTTCCCTACCTAGGGGAAAGCTCCTTGACCTGCAGTCCACTGGGCCTTTCTGACTCACAGGGCATCCGCTCTTTCCCAGGCTCAGCGGGGAAAGCAGAAAGTGATGGGCACAAGAGTGGAAGAGGAGAAATCCACAGTGGACCCGGTTAGTTTGGGGACCTTGATAGACGGTGTGTGTCTGCACACCCAGCCTAGACTCCACCTGACAGGAACAGAAGGACGGAAATAATATTTTAGGAGACAGAAATGTTGAATTTCAGGTTGAAGCCTTGTACCAGGTTTCTTTACTAGGATTTCACGGTGTGTACAGCAGCAGGACCCAGGCACAGCTGTGGGCCAGGATCACCTGGTAGTGTGTGGCACTAATCCCAGCTCTTGGGTGGAGTGCAGGTCCCACCCCAAAGATGTGACTGGAAGGGCTACTGGCAAAGGCTTGAATGTGTAGTTGGGTATGGGAAGCTGCTAATGTGCACCAGCCTGGTGTTCATTACGAATGGGTTCTCTAGGCTGGAGGGATAGCTCAGTGGTTAAGGACCTGCATTGTTCATGCCCAAGAACCAAGTTCAACTACCATTCCCAGCACCCACATGGGAGAATGAGAGAGGACGCTCACAAGCCTGGCACCCTCATCTGGTGCCATCTAAGGGTGTTGCACACACATGGCACATACACACAACATAGGCATACATGCATGGGGAATGGAGGAGGAAGGAAAGTCAGGAGTCTGAAGAGTTCAGTCAGGGAAATATAGCAACTTAAATAATTTTAATGTATGGTCTCATGAAGGCACACCTAAGAGATTCTTTTTCTCTCTGAATTTTGAACTTTTGAACTACTTCCGGGTCTAATAAACCTAGAACCAAAAACCGAGAACATGTTCTGAGACAAACTCAACACTCGTTTCAAACAAACGGTACCTTGTTGGTTCCTTCTATGACCATCATACGCTGAGTGATGCTCTCAATTCTGTTTCCCACGTTGCTGTCAGGACCCAGGATCAAGGACCCTTCACTCTCAGAACAGAAGTCATACCTGTGAAGAAAAGGAAGTCATCACAGTACTGCCATCGGCACAGAGTGGTGAGCAAAGATGAGCGAGTTAGAGACGGTGGGGAAAGTCTGCAGAGAGAAAGCTACAAACTTTGTGAGACCCTTCCTTGTCCTCTGTTAGGGACTGAAAACAGCAACAGTGTCTACCTAGTAGGGAGATGCTCCAACAGCTAGCTATCACACATCTGTCCTGATCTAGAGAGAAAAGAAAATAGATCAGTTAGGACGTTTAGTGCCTGGATTTTAATTAGTTCTTAGTGGGTGCAAGTAGCATGCAAACAAGTGTGGGGGAGGATGGGGGTGGCACCACCGTGGTGGGGGTGGAGGTGGGGCT
>NW_026068010.1:1515040-1536798 GCF_014885135.2 Alexandromys fortis
TGCTGTGGTGGTGGTGGGGTGGGGCTGTGGTGGTGGGGTGGTGGGGCTGTGGTGGGGTGGGGTGGGGCTGTTGTGGGGGTGGGGTGGGGCTGTGGTGGTGGGGTGGTGGGGCTGTGGTGGCACTGTGGTGGTGGTAGGTGGGGGTGCTGGTAGTGATAGTGGGAGTGGTGGGGCGTTATATTAATAAATGGAAACTCTGAGAAAATGGTGGCACTTCACATCTACGCAGGGTGGCTTTAAGTCATAATATTTAGTTAAGTCATCTTTTTTTTTTTTTTTCCTCCCAGAGCTAAGTAAGTGTCCATGGAAACAAACATCTTGGAGTCGTTTTTAATTTAATTAATCTCTCTCCAAGTTTGGTCTTATCACAGCAAGGTCTCAACTTCTTGGGCTTCAAGTGTTTAATTATCGAAGGAAAATGGTAACAGCATTGATTCTTAAAGCCTATGGACTCTTGCTCTTTTAATTTTTAAAATAAGATTTATTTATTACTTATTTTTAGTTTATGTGGTTGGGTGTTTTGTCTGCTTGTGTCTGTGCAACGTGTGTGTGCATACACACACACACACACACATCTGTGGAGGCCAGCAGAGGGCACCAGATCCCTGGAACTGGAGTTGGAGATGGCTGTGGGTGCTGGGACTTGAACCCAGGTCCTCTGCGAGATCAGCCAGTGCTCTTAACTGCTAAGTCATTTCTCCAGTCCCCACTCTTTCCCTTTTCAAGCATTTCATTGTCTTGTACTCTACAACCTTTGGTGAGCAGAAAGCTTGCTGGACACAATTTGAGCATGACTCAGACAGAAGAACCCAGAGATTCTCAAATGAGGAGGAGTTTTGAAACCATTTCCAGAAGGAACTAGGGGCAGGTCCTAAGTACCCCAGAGCAGTGATTGCTCGCATGAACTACACATGGGAGAGTAGAGTAAGGGAGAAGGAGAGAGGGCTGGAGAGGGCAGGAGATCCTCCAGGGGCCTTGAGCTGGGACCTGCCTCCAGGATGATGTCTGCTGGCTTAGTTCTCCCCATGACCCAGAGTAGTCTCCTGGTGTGTACGCGCCTGCTCCTGACCTGCAGATGTGGTTATGCTGATTATTCACCCAGGTGGGGTGTGTGTGTGTGTGTGTGTGTGTGTGTGTTCCTAAGACTGGAACCCCAGCCTCAGGCTACATGACTGTTCTCCCACTGAGCTATGCCCCTGCCTCCTACAGCCCAATTTTCAGTTAGACATCATGCTTCCGTGGGGATCACTAAAGGGTATACGCATCTGCTATTACAACCACAATGCCACCTTTACGACTAGTTTCAAGAATTGAATGTCTGTACCTGGTCCAAACGTCAGACCTCTCCCAATGTCTAAGTTCAATTCCCACCGCCATCAAGACCACCTTATAGGTAAATGAAAAGGTTTAAAATAAAAAGAACAAGGACTGATCCTTCCTTAGGGTGCTTAGGAGTTTTCTGCTATTTTTGGTAATTGTCAGGTAACAGAAATGAACTTTTTTGCTCTTATTGATTAGTATAACGGAACAGAACCAACTTCTATTAGAAGAAGCCTTGGAACAATAGAGTCCCAAGACGATGATATAAATGTCGCCTTCCCCTTGTTTTCATGATCAACATTCTCAATTTTAGGCTGCGGCACTGGTATCATGAACTGCAACTGCCAGCCGACCCTTGTCACAGCCTCAGTTTGTTCAGGAACACGCACAATCTGTGTACCCATGCCTACGCGCTGGGTGAGACCTGCGCATGCGCACTCACTCAAGTTCGCCCCTGACCGGAAGAGAAGGCTTCGCGTACTTTCTTTTGCCCCTCAAAGCATTGGAAAGGATGAGGGAGGCTTCCTCAAAGATCTTAAAACATGTTACACTTCATCGTCAGGAAATGCAAAAAAGTATGTTTGAGTAAAGCAAACCTAGTCATTTCCCAAGGGAAATACAGTCGGCTCGGCTCACTTGGGGCCACTGGCCTCTGAACCCCTTCCCCCACTGCCATCCTCATCTCTAAGGGCATTTACCAAGGCTCAATCAAACCTTACTGTGGAAACTGTAGGCTCCATTCGCTTGCCAGGTCCTCCGAATGAAAAGGACAGGTTTTGTGGCTCTCTTCTAATTTAGGGGCTATTATTTTCCCCCTCTTTGTCATTGAACCATAAAAATAGAATGTCATTGAGGACCTGCCTCTCTAACACCACTTGAAAAGAGACTGGGAGTGGGGGAGGGGCCCTTGCCTAAGTCTTAAGAACACATCAAGCTCCTGAGGAAGTGGAGTGTGCCACGTTTGAAGACGCAAAGATAACCACGGTGCTGGGAACAGTCTTGAGGGAGGCGGAAGCCGAACAACAAGAGGAAAGCAGAGCTTGCCCCTGGTTTCCCACAGGAAGCCCACAGCAGCTCCTGCCAGAGAGAGATAAGAAAGCTCCCATGCGCTATTCTGGACAAGGCCACTGTCACCAGCTAGGCTCTGTCCTCTGCAGCACTCCAACCCTGCTCCATCCCTAAGGAGCACCAGGGCTCCTGCCTGTATTTGCATACAGAGCGTCAACCACCATGAGGCGGAGGTATTTATAACCAGCGAAAGGAAAATAATTCTGGGGGCAAGCGTGGGTACGTGTCATCTCTGTCCACTGTTCTGGGGCTGAACAACTTTGTTAGAACCAAAGACCTGTATAAACCAATGAAAACAAGTCAACCAATTAGGTACCAACGACGCAGGGAGCCGGGCCCTACCGGCCAGTCTGTCTAACTCAAAGGGGGACTGCTCAAAGTTCCGAGATCTAAAGTTCTTCTCTTGACACACAGTGGGGACCGTTGCCCTCTCTGCAGCTACCAGAGACCTTGTGTTTCAGACTGGTTTCTTTGTGGGAATGGGTTTGCCCTGTTGTCTCCTGGCTCTTTTATACCTCCCAACAGGAGGCAGGTTGGGCTCACAGGGAACAGCAGTGCCAGGCCAAGCTCCTATTCCCAACCACACTGCTGCCAGCAGAACCTGTTTTCCCTTCTGGCACATTTCCTAGGATCACACTTAACCCTTCCAACCCGGGCACTATGACACCCACAGACTCAAGTACCAAGAAGTCACTGGACTCCAGGATTCTTTCGAAGAATTACGTTTATTTATTTATCCACTCCTTTACTTACTTATTATTGCGTGTTTGACTTTGCACAAGTGCACAGGCCACGGAGCACATCTGGAGGCCAGAGGACAACCCCAGAGTCTATCCTTTCCTTCCACTTTTTAAGGTGGGTTCCAGGATTGAACTCGGTGGTTAGGTCTGGGCCACCTTCGCAGGCCCCCAATGCCTCTTCATGTATATCAAGAATACTCCCGCTCTTGTGAGCCACCATGTGGTTGCTGGGAATTGAACTCAGGACCTTCAGAAGAACAGGCAGTGCTCCTAACCTCCGAGCCATCTCTCCAGCCCCCCCCGCTCTTTATTAATACTATTATGACATTGGGGGAGTTTTGCCCTTTTTAAGGTCACCCCCTATAACCTAGGCAGTTCTTTTCAGGTTTTAATAAACATTTCTCATCTCAGTGTGTGCAATGTCACATTCTATACTGCTCTGAGCTGACAAACTGCACAGCTCCTGCAGCCAAGTCCATTCCCGTGACTCTAATTGTCACAAGTACGCAGTGGTTGGTGTCCCCCACAGCCCAGGTGGCGTTTGCTTTCGTGCTGGTGTTGAACAGTTTTGAGTTTCAGGTTTCCTCAGGCCTCCTGTCTTCCCCTCCCATCTAAAACCTGGGTCTGTTCTTCCCTTTCTTGGGAGTGTAGATTTGGTGCACGTGGTGGAATCAGAAGGGAGGGGCTGCGCGGGCTTTAGCCCCGAGGAAGCGATCCTCTGATTGGAGAAGATGGATGTCAGCCTCAGGACTGAGTGAGGCTGACAGGAGTTCACCTGTTTTAATATGATTCCCAGAACTTTAAAGAGAGCATCCCCGGCAGGAATAGAGGAGGTAGTACTGAGCTAACTGCCCCATCACCTACCGAATGCCTACAGTAAGCCCGAATCATTGCCCAAGTATATTAAATGTTATATTTAAAACTTCATCATGGAAGAAAAACCAAGACTCTAGAAAGTTCTACGAAGCCCCCAAATCAAACAGTCTTCCTCTTTCTTCGATTCTGTTCCGGATAGTGAACCATGGGGATGAGCTCTCAGTGCTCATCTGTTTCATTCTGATGAGATCTCACTGCTCATGCTGACCATAGCTGGACTCCGCAAAAACCAGAAGCATTTCAAGTTAGGGAGCCAAAGGGCAGTGAAGCAACCAAGAGGAAACTGAAGCTGCAAAATGTCTTTAAGCAAAACAAAAACCAGAAAGGAAAAGAAAAACTGCTTGGAGACGGGCCAGAAGGCACACCCAGCCCCAGGCTGGCAGAGGTCGCCGTTATGGACTGCAGGAGGGCCTGATATAAACATCTCACTGCTACTGTGGGTGTTGTGTCAAAACACTAAGATAGCGCGGCTGAGGCAACAGATTGACAGGCTCTGCCAACACTCTCCCCCCTCCTCACAGTCTCTCAAAACAAATGCAACAATCTGTGCAGAGGACGCTGGCAGAAGAGGCCTGGGGTTGGAAGGTGTGTTTAGACAAAATGGTTCCTGCTCCCTTTGCTCAGGAAGAGCGCCTGGGCCTTCAGGGTGGTCATGGGGTCAGGCCAAGGAAACTCTGGAGGACTGACTTTATTGAGAGACCTTGTGACGCCTTGGAGGCCATACTGAAAATTACTTCTTGTCTCAATGAAGGGGTAGGGCACTGAGGGGAGTTTTGGGGACTGTAGGTAAGCTTTGGGTCAGCTCCTCGGACAATGGTGGAGGGGATCCAGAGTCCCGGGCCACCCCTGTTGAGATAAGAGCTTTTCCCTGAGTGCCTTGGCTTGCCAGGCTTCCTGCTCTAGAGGCCCCATGGCCCATTCATACTCGGGTCTGTCTTGTAGACTCTGCCCAGCTTCCTCATGCTAGCCTCTGCACCCAGCTTGTAGTATGAGCCCGACAGCTCCCATCCCCCACTTCCAGGATCATCCAGAGTCTATACCAGGATCAGGGCTCCTCAGCCCAACAACCTGGGTGGACCCGGAGGTCAAAAGTATTACGCCCAGATAGAAACCTCAACGAAAACATCTATTTTGTCCATTCATTTTTTTTCCCTCTTAGTGAAGGACTGTTAGGCCAGCTGAGGAAGGGAGATTTTAATAAAGAAATCTTTAAGGAAATGTTACCAATAATATCCTTTAACACACTCAGGAAGGACACGTAAGTGGGGAATGAGGAGAGCACGAGAGACAAACATTGCGGGTCCCCCCCCCCTTTTTTTTTCCCCAAGACAGGGTTTCTCTGTGTAACATTAGAGCCTGTCCTGGAACTTGCTCTGGCCTCAGACTCACAGAGATCCACCAGCCTCTGCCTCCTGAGTACTGGGATTAAAGGTGTGTGCCACCAACCCCCAGCTGTGGTTTGTTCATACAGAAAGGAGACAGCTGACTTTCTACACGGTAGGGCACAGATTCATGGTTTAGCCTAGGGATGGAGGGTGGAATGGCCTTTTCGCTCATTCCCTCAGGCAGCAGATGTCTGTCTATGGGAATGATGATCACAGAAAAATCATACTTCATCTGAACCCTCCCCCCCCCCCCGTGGCAATGAATATGTGCTTTGCCTTGCAAACTGCAGTGAACCAATCCCATGCTACCAACGACTCAATAGGTTTATTACAGGTATTGAAAAGCAAACAGAAAGAATTTAAAGACGATCCCTTTGACATCAGCAAGTATCGCAGTACTACTGAATGAGTTAACTTAGACAATGGGCTAGAATCATGCCTGGCACACAGAAAGCAGGCTGGGAATGTCGCTTGTCATCTGGCTGCACTGAGAGCTACGTAGGGACAGAAACATTGTCTTATTCATCATTCTGAGCCCACTGCCCACTGGCTCAGCTAGCTGCCCAGTGAGGAGACTGAGTCCTGACAGAATGGCCTATCTGGATGTGGGTCTACACTCATCAGGCGCCAAATTGCCATAGGTCACTGACCTCAAGTGGGCTGAAAAGAGGGGCACTAGTGACACCCGATGACCTCAAACCACCTCTTAAAGCCATCACTACGTCACACCAGCAGTGTCTGTCCACTCACAGTGACAAACTTTAGTGACGACAGGATCTGATGGGGACCTGGATAAAGTAAGCTTGGCCGAGTCAGTGCCTGACAAAGTGATATTCCTGGTTAGGCTCAATGCAGACAGGGATGCTGACGTGCAAAAGGGGCATCCTCTGGTCTAGTGAGAAACAGGAAGTGGACCACTGGTGCTCTTTTCCAGTCTCCTAGGGTGGGCAGAGGTACTGGCAGAAGTCAGTAGTTACTGGCACCATTTTAATTAAAATTCCTTTTTTTCTCAGGCACATTCCCTTCCATGTCGCCTGAAAGAAGCATGTGGCTTTTGCCTCCTGCTGTTAGGGAAGGGTGGCTGTGTCTATCAAAGAGTCAAGTCGCATTTATGGGAAAATGGCAGAATACATTGGAGAACACACAGACAAAATGCCAAGAGCTGGGAACTACCGAGGGCTACCCAGGACCAGAGTTGGTGGGCATTTCATAGCTGAAGAAGAACGGGCTAAAGTAGACACAACGGCTGTAATTCCTCTAACCTCCTAAATAACCGAGGCTTCATGTTGTTTCTGTCGGTTTCTTTGGGATAAATTGTCCGAGACCTGCCCCAAGACAAAAACATGCTTCTTGGGAGGACATCTGGCAAGCAGCAGGGGTCATCTTGCGAGTTGGTTGATGGCCAGTCTGTACCGGGTCTCAGTGTGTTTGACATCTTGGGGGTGGGGTACGTGGGTTTGCAGTGAGCTGGGGGGGCGTGAGTTTGCAGTGAGCTGCTAGAGGGTACCCTAAACAATCCAGTCAATGCCCACCAAAGAAGCTCAGCACATGCACCATGGCAGCCACAGGGTCGGGGGCATCAGGTCCATCATCCCTTGTAACCTCCCTCAGCCTTCCTGCGTCAGTGCTGACTCCATGGAAACCCAGACTCAGAGGGATGAGGATCGCACAGCTGGGAGATCGCAGTGGGTAGCAGAGCTTATTTCTTAATGGTTGTAGGCCGTATTGCCTTCCTGCATCCTAACACCTTGGACAACGGGCTCTTGATATCACAACCCGGGCTTCTTAAAGTATACTGGTGTTTGACCAAAATTACTCATTTGATGGTTGTCATTTTAATTTCAGAGAAACCCTTGCTGGAAGAGGCATGCTTTCGATGGCCCAATCCTGGCGTACTAGACGCCACTTGCTGGCATCTTTTTTCTGGCACGTCCACCAGGACCGTTTCCTCACCAGGTCTTTGAACCCTGGGCCTGAGTTGAAAACTGGTGATGACAAAATCTCTGCCCCACGGCAGTGCTGAGATAATCAGATGAGATAATACGAGGATATGACACATGAGGTTTGGGAAGGGCTTAATTATTGCTATCTACAGAGACGGCTAAAATGGAATTCCTAGCCTCCTGTTCTCTAGCAGCTGTTGTCGACGATGTAGCTGGAAATCAGCTCTATCTACTTTTTGATCTTCTCTTTGGCCGAGGGCTTGTCCACACTCGGAAAGGCAGAGCATCAAGAAGGCAGCAACAGGTGACCATCTGGCATCACTCCCAGCAATGGAGCCAGGAAAAGAGCCTCAGACAGAGGGATATCAGAGAATGTTCACCTCTGCAATCTCACAGTCTTGGTTCTCAGACATAGAAGGCCTTCTCAGGGACTCAGGGCCTATGTCACATGCTACAAGTGAGCACTAGTAATTCGTCCTTAAAGGGCCATCTGTAGGAAGTGACAAGGGGGACTTCTGGTCAGCAGACAGCAGAATTTCCTAGGCATTGGCCAGGGGAGTGATGTAAGAGTGATTGACAGCTCTACTCCCAAACTTTCAGATTGCATTTAAAGCTTGCCTTTCCTATGGTGCCTTTTATTTTCTTCCTGGAGCCAGACCAATTAACTTTCAGGTGTGCCCTCTCTAACTAGACCTCAGTCATACCTGCCCATCGCCGTCCCTTTCCATCTGATAGTCCACGACCTACTTGTCATGCGTAGGACCTAGCTCTAAACTGCTATACTTGCCATTAGTCACCTACCACTGACCCATTTTGTTCGGCCTGATAATAAACGCGGGCCATGGAGACAATGCAGTCCTAAGGTGGACGTGGGGGGCGGTGCTGAGCGCTGGCTGAATCTTAGCTCAGAAATTCATCCTAGACAGTAAATGAGCAAATGGAACCTTTCCGCCAGAGATCAATTGCCACTGCACAGTGAGAGCGCCACAGGTGGTCACGGTCGTGAGGGGAAAGGAGACAACAGGTGGATCCATTAACTCGTTGCCTCACTATTCCGCCGAGCTTCATTTCCCTCAGACCTACTGTTCACACTGGCTCACAGGCCTTTCCTTTTAGTCTATGATCTGAAAAGACCTGAGAAGCAAACACTGAGCTTCAGGCTCCTCATGGCAAACTAAGAGAAACCCAGTCTCTCCGAGGGAATGTCCATGTGGGCAAGAGAGAATGTACGAGAAAGAAATGGGCAGAGTTTTTGACGCCAGAGGGACACAGCCACTAAACTTACGAGACCTACTACAACTCAGTAGACGGCTGCCTTGGGGCCATCCCTAGGGAGTATGAAGAAGCTAGGACTCAGGGTAGTTGTGCACTGTTGGGTAGTACCAGGGCTACACAGCTCCCATCTCCGCTCACCAGGCTCTGGTTTTGTGCTAAAGGGGCACTGAGTTATATTAAAACTCCCTCCCAAAGTCCGTATGTCAACAAACAAATCCAGCAGGTCAACGGTTACAGAACTAAAGCGTTCTCACCCAAGCATGGGTCTACGGTGCAGCCTCTGCCCACCAGCTAAGTGTCTTGAGTTGGACCAGACTCACAATAAAGATGCTCACCCCAAATTTAAAAGTCTCTCTCTGGCCAAGTATAACCCGAAAGGCTCTGCCCATCTTTGTGAGACGTTTTCTTAAATTGCAGGTCACTGTCTTTTGCTACCCTGAATCCTGGGAAACTATATCAACCCCCGTTGGAGAGACCACAATAAAACCCATCCGGCAAAGACTTCCTCGGACATGGCCTTCTGGCTTAATTTAAAAGACATAATGAAATGTTTGATAGCAATTATAGGAGACAGTTAATTCATTAGAAACAATCACTCGCTGGGTTCACTGCCCCAGTACGAAGAGTGGGAAGAGAGGGAAATTTTTATAAAGCACGGGCAAGTGGAAAGGGGCATTTGTCTGGAAGAGAAAGTAGCGCTTCTGTTCTCAGGACTCTCTATGAAATATTAATAAGGGCTGTTGTCTGGACATTGGGCAGTATGTGCTTCCTCATTCCACAATTATCCCAGAGAACGTAAGAAGCATCTCATTAGTAAGCGAACAATCAATCCTGGCTAGTGATAAAAGTTTCCAGTATAAGATAGCCAGCCAGTCTTACTCAGCTTGGTCTGCTCTCAAATGTCCTGCTAAAGTGCTCTGGGCAGGCGGTCTTCTTAAGTCCTCTTTTAGGCTCTGAGTTTTGTTTGTGGCCAGTTAAAATTCCCCCACAGTATGTCAGATCCGAGCCTGAGTACCTAGATACACTCGGTGAAGAGAGGACGTCGACACTTGAGTGTAAAAGCTCAGCTCCTTTAAGAAGAATGTGGGAGATATGAAAACAGGGGGGAAGCGATCATAATTATAAAGATACAGCCTTCTTAGATGACCACTCCCCTCAGACATCTGACCTACATCTTGCCCCTTGGGGCATGCGCACTCTTCCAACTTAGTTATGAAAACTCTCCTGAAGAAAGAGCAGAAGAGAGGACCTAAGTGGTGTCAGAATAAAAATAATAGACGTTCTTGCCAGCCGTCGATTCATCGGGGTCCACGAGGACATTTCTAATTAACTACCAGGAACAATTGTTTCGTTTGTGTCTTGCTCGTTCCGCATACCCCACTGATGCCCAAACTAGGGTTCTCCAGCAAGAGCTAACCCTGGCACATCGCTAATGATCCAGGCTTGCTCTGCTCGCTGATGTGCAAATGGAAAACAATAGAGAAATGCAATTAGGACGACCCTTCTCAGAGACTCGTCTTCCCCTGACTTTGTAGGCCACCCCTCCTCCCACAGGAGTAAAGGGCAAACCACACTTAGTCCTGAACCAGGGGGCTGGCCCCAGGTGTGCACCCCTAAATCAGAAACGAAATTTCAAAGTGTCATTGAGTGGAAGGGAATATCATTTTCTACTTGCCTTCTAAAATATGTAATTAGGTTAGCCTCCATATGTAACCTACTTAAGGGTTTTAGAAACAGTGACGTCAGAATCCATCACAGATCAATGGAATTTTCTTAGGAAACCCACCAGTATAGCTAAGAAAGTTATAAAGATGACTCTACCTCCGCAGCCTTCCACAAGTTGAGACTTTAGAGCTGTCTTTGCCATCCTGAGGGGGCTCATGGGAAAAAGAGCAAATAAAGCAGGGAAACTTTTAGAGCCAGGTGAACAGAGGCAATGGCTCTGCTGGACCGTGACTGGCAGAGATGGTCCAGGCTAACACCAGTGAAGATGTGGGTTGACATCAATGGTGGAGGATGGCTGAACATTCATACACTCTCTTTCTGTTGCTAGAGGTAGAACTTAGGGTTCCAGATACCCTAGGCAATGCTCTACCATTGCACGTTACCAGCCCAGCCCTCTTTCTTTTCCTCTCTCTCTTTCTTTCAGTTTCTGAGACGGGGTTTCTTTGCATAGCTTTTGAGCCTGTCCTGGAGCTTGTTCTACAGACTAGGCTGGCCTCGAACTCACAGATATCCACCTGCCTCTGCCTCCTGAGTGCTGGGATTAAAGGTGTGCGCCACCTTCACCCGCTCCCTATCTTTTTTTTTCTACTTGGTAATTATTTGTGTTAAAAAAATCCCTTTGTATTTGGCAGAATATTGCCTACATAAGCACCCTGCTTTCATCAGTTAAGATGTTGTTCATGTGTCATTGATCTTCGGTTACCGGGTCAAGTTAATTCATAATTCATAAGCAACAGAAGGGCACTATCCATGCACCTCAGCTGGGATGCTATTTCATGACTTTCTGGAAGGAGAACGTGTAAGTTAAAGTGATTTTTTTTCATTGAGCTTCTCCATTCCTGGGAATGAGAGGAAAGGGGAGGCTAGGAACTGTCACTGAAAGACGGAAGCTGCTCAGATTAACTCACTGGCCAGGGTCCCACAGAGGTCAGGGGCGGTGCCAAGAATAGAACCCATTTCCTTGACTGCCAGCTCTCTAGTTCCACAATAGTACATGAGAGATATTTTGCAGGTACACACGTATGGCCTGTAAGCAACCACCAAATAAGCTGGATCCTGCTCCATCCCATGACGAATGACGTTTAACATGACCAGTAGCTACTACATGTTTATGTATGAGATGGTTGACATTACACATTTGGGTTGGATGCTGATGATGTATAAAATCAATCTGTGGGATATAGATAATACTAATGCAATTCCTAAAACATTCCATTGGCCGTCCCTGCCTTTTTTTTTTTAAGACAAGATCTTATCATATAGGCCTGGCTGGGCTCGAATTGACTATACAGGCTAGCTTCAAACTCACAGAGATGCACCTGCCTCAGCCTCCCAACTGCTGAGATCAGAGGTGTACAACTACATGGCTAGCACAGTTGAGACTTGAAAATGATGTTTCTATGAGGAAGTCAGTGCTAACGCTTCCTCTATTACAGAGGCCAACTCAGCATGCTGTGTGGCTGTATCTGTTATAAGTGATCAGCGCTATTCCTTACTCTGCATTTAAAGTTGTGACCATCAGATGGTATCCTATTTTGCTTCCTTATTGCTATGATAAAAAGCTGACCAGAATGGGGCTGGAGGGATGTCTCAGGGGTTAAGAGCACTGGCTGCTCTTCCAGAGGTCCTGAGTTCAACTCCCAGCAACCACATAGTGGCTCACAACCATCTGTAATGAGATCTGGTGCCTGTTTCTAGCGTGTGGGCATACATGGAGGCAGAATGTTGTATACGTAATAAATAAATAAATCTTAAAAAAAAAACTGACCAGAAGCAGCTTGTGGGCAGAAGAAAGGGTTTATCTGGCATACAAGTCATAGTCCAGCATTCAGGGAAGCCAAGGTAGGAACTCTAGGCAGGAACCGAAGCAGAGACCACAGAGGAATGTTGCCTCTGGTTTGCTCAACTACCTTTCTTATAGAACCCAGGCCCACCTGCCTAGGGTTGGCACCGCCCACAGTATCAATCAGTCATGAAGAAAATATCTCCCAGTCATGACCACAGACCAACCTGATAGAGGGAACCCCTCAGCTGAGATTCTCCCTTTTCAGGTGTGACATAAACTATGGCAGATGGGGAGAGAGAATTTAAGTGGCTTGTGCCCGATAGTCAAGACCTAGATACACTTTAAAATCAAACTTGAGTTTTTTTTTTTTTTAAAAAGGAGAAAACACACTTCAATCGACCATGTTGTTCTGGCTACTAGTGGGAAAGATGACGTAGGCTGGCAGGAAGTGTCAGCAAGAGTGACCCAACTAAAGCCCACTCCCTAACTCATGCCAGGTGAAACAAGCTCAAACATCCATTAGTCAGTCACCCGAGAGTCTCCTTGGCATGGAAACACACGCAAACAAAAGCAGACTTTGAGCATCTAGATCCTTCCCGAGAAAATAGAACAAACGGCCAAATAGACAACGCCTGAACGCCTCTCATCCTCTCCTGGAAACCCCAGGTCCCCAGGGAGGGATCGCTTGCTGTCAGTCTGTCACTTGTCAAGGTAGAGACCAGCTTCTTTGCCCTGCACAGTCTTCTCTACATCTCCCTTCCCACATGAGTGCACCAGCGCCGAGGCAAAGCCCATGGGGAACTTGCCATCAAGAACAACGATTAAGAGCACTTGCTGTTCTTACAGAAGACCTGGGTTCAGTTCCCAGCACATACATAATGGCTCACAACCATCTGTAACTCCAGTCCCAGAGGATCTGAAGCCCTCTTTGGGCCTCCACAGGTACTGCATGCACATGGTGTATACATACAAGTAGATAAGTGCTCATACACATACATTTAAAAAAATTAAAAAATAAATAAAAGAGTATCACCTGGCCCAGGAGGCTTAATCCTATTTTATTCTTTAAAATCAAGGGCCAAGTGTATTCCAGGAATTGAGTATAGGCTACAGGGACAGCCTGTTCTGTCCCACCCCAGCCTTATCCTCCTTGCAGGGCAGGGCAGAACCACTTCCTGCCAGGGTGGGAAAGGATGAAGGGGATGACCACTCAGTGGGGAGTTGCATCCCCTTTCCAGCCCGCCTGTCTGGTCCTCCTTTTACTTTTATTTAACTCTTCTTTGTTCCTTAATTTTTCTTCCCCTGCTCCGCTTGCTTCCCCCAGACTTACTAGATTTCTATTTTTAAAGCACAACGGAACTGCTCTTGACCTCCTGTCGTCTCTATTCACTTTTCTGAAGTAGTCATTAGCATTTCTCATGTTGTGAAATCCGCCCTGATGCAGGCAAGCCTTTTCCCTCGCGGTTCCGTACAAGTGTGTGGGTCGCCGAGAAATGCGCTCCTCAAAATGCTTGTAAGCCTGCCACTGTGGACTTTCCCACTGTGGAGTTTCCTCTGCCTGTGAAGCACGTTCAGTCATGCTAACAGAGGACGTGTGAAGGGTACCCAGCATTTACTAACTCCCATGGAAGCTTCCTAGGCTGATGCTAGGCTAACAGGGAAGAGGGGTAGCAAGTATCTAGAAGCCTCCATTGGTTGGGGAAGATAAGGAAAACGAGTCCCCACACTCCTCTTCACTCAGCGCTGACAATTTATTTCATTTCTACTAAACAGCCACAAGAAAGCGTCTGCTTCTCTGACACCTTCCTGTACAAACACATAGGAGAGAGGCATGGGGGGTCATACACTTACCGCTTCTTGCTCACTAGTTATACAAATGTAAATAATGCCCTCAGTTTATTCTTAATGCTGTTTCTAAGCTGATGCATAAAATCCTATATACTAGACATAAAACGGGGTGCTGTGTGAAACCTCCATTCACATATAAATTGCAGCGTGTTTAAATCAGGTTAAACATAGCTCGAACACTTATCTTTTGTGTGTGTGTGTGTTATTGCGACAAGAACATTGAGTTTCGTTTCGCAAATCTTTCTGAGTGATAGAACATATAGTTGTTATTTATAGCTATCCTACTGTGTAATAGCGCACCAGGGCGTCTTTCTGATACTTTACAAGAATGAATGACAGGGGGAAACACAAACCACAGGATTACTCAGTTGAAACAAAGCTCATTTGCATAAAGCGTTTTTGCCACATACTTTTAAGTAAGAAATTTCTAGCTCATCGTATTTCTGAACTTTTAAAGTATTTGTCATTCTTTAGAAAACACTGAAGTTTGAGTGCTCTGAATCGCTCTTTGGTATTAACTTGGGTATATTAAGTCACTGGTCCTAGAAAACAAAGTAGTAATGTTGGGACACCAAAATAAACGAGAGCTCAAGCTGAGGCCATATGTAGATATGCCCTTGAGTAAGCATTTCAAATTTAAGTGCTAATAATTATTCTGCACGTATGTAATTATTATATATAAAATAATTCTATAATGTTAGGCATATTTGTAATTAAAGATCATGGGTAAATACTACCATGCAAGGATGTAACTCAAAATAAGTGTAACAGAACATCCCGAGTCATGTCACCAATAAAAGTTCCCATCTACAAATGAATCAAAGCTTATGAAATATGTTTACACGAAAACACTGTAAGTTTTTAGTAATGACATCAGGCTTCATTTGGGTATCAGTCTAACTTTTTTCCTCCAACTCCGTGTAACCCAGTGTTCTGCTATTTTCAGTGTGTCAAAGTCTCATTGGTGACTCCGAATATGTCTCACTCAGCCACTAAAGCACCAAGCCTCACCAAGGTGCTCGGTCAGTGCCTTCCGACCAAAGAACAAAAGCTGCTTACGTGTGTGTGTGTATTTCAGCAGGTAATTTCAAGCAACACCATATCGAAAATAAAAAAGAACTACATGGAAAAGAGTCAGATCTTCCATGTTTGATCTAGTTTGTGTATTATTAAATTAAACTTAAAAAATAATAAGGTGGCTTTAACAGAATAATTCAAAGAGTCAACAAAATTTTAAGGCAGTGTTTCTGAGTCTTGAAGTGATTTTTCTCAAAGAGGCGTAAGGCATCTTTCCTGGACTCGCTGAGCATCCTGCACAGAAGGGAGAAAGACCCCACACAGAGGGACTGAAAAGGGAGGTGATGCTTACTGCGTTCACCTGGCCCCTCCCTACACAGTCATATCTCATTAGTGCCATTCAACCCCAGACTCATAGTATGGTGTCCTATCCCTAATAACTCAATTTTTCTAACATAGTTACTGTTACAATTTAGTAAGACTAATGTTGAAATTTTGAATTTGCTGTTATCGAAACAAAAATTTAAGAATACATAAAAGGCTATGCTATTTCATAAAAATGTATTTCTAAACTTTTATCCTGACTGACTAGTTTTTACTATTTCATTTGTTTGCACGCTAGTACAAGCATCAATTCTTGAAACAGATAGACCCACTGAGTGGGGACTGATGCCTAACTCAAACCAGCAAAATAACAGAAGAATCTCCGTAGGTCTCCTATGGTCTCAACGAAACGTCCGTAAATCTGAAATATTTTGCAACTTCTATTTCTATTCTTAGGAAATGACTCTCAAATGAAAACTCAGACTTCTGTGGAAATAGCTGCCTTGCTTGAATTCCAGGATTCACCAGTAACTTTCCACTGCCATCATACCATGTCCTAAACCAGGGATCAAGACCCAGATGAAGTCACAACTGCAGGAACCTCCTAGAGAACACAAGAGTCCTCACAGAATTGTCCCTCGCTTGCATTCTGTCAAGCTTGCTGGCTTCCAGGTCTCCAGGTAGGGTTAAAAGCAACAAGGCGAATAGATGGGCATAATGCTAACTCCTGGGTAGCTGCTCCCCGCTGCACTTGTCCATTCTATTCCTGTATTTCCGATTAGCACAGGTATCATCTCTCTATAGACTAAACAAACAGGGAACGAAAACAAACAGGGCTCAGTCGCAGACAGGATGCAAGGAAGTGCTGTGTAGCTGCCGAAGGGCCGGGATGCATTCATTGTGTGGCAGCCACTGGCTATCTGCTGGGTGGTTGCAGTTAGCTGACAGAAGACAGGCAAACCTGGGCTGTGGACTGACACACGGACGACAGGCATGTGAGTAAGGGTGCACATGCCGCAGAGGGAGAAACAAGCTGGAACGAGGCGGTCCAGAGGGTTCACAAGAGGAGGTCACATAAGAGCTGAGCCTTGGGGCTTGATGAAAATCGACTTCTTAGGAGACAGACAATGGGTGGAAGCAAAATTCAGACAGATGGAAAAGCATGAGCCATGCCCAAAATAGCAAACAGTAGCCATGTATGTGTTGGGAAGACCTTGGACTCCAGCCAATGAAGAGAAAATGAAGAATGGGAAGATGGGGGTAATTGACACGGTGGGAGAGCCCTAGGCAGTGCTACTCAACTGGGAAAAGGCACATGCAAGCTCTAGCCAAGGCACATAACAGTCCCAGTAGGTTGGCTCTGTCCCACGTTCCTGTACACTTGAGCAAAGAGCAATCCCGTGAGCCAAGGCTAGGGTGTCTTCAACCAGAAGCTGTGGTCTACCTGCTCGAATACAGGGATAGCCCCTGCCCCAAATTCAGGGCATGTTTGGTGACTTCCAGTTGTGGCCATTAAAGAATCTAGTTAATCTTTGAAAACTACATAAGAAGTTAACTGTCCCTACCTTTCTTTGGAGCGATTGTGGTGACAGGGGTGCCAGAGCCACTCGACTGTAGGCTGAGGGATTCCATACACGGTGCAAGTGAGAACCTGTCTGCTGCCCAGCATGTAGAGAGCCGGGCTCGGGTAGGATGACACGGACTTCTCATAGATCTGAGGTTTCACTGGAGAGGGGGAGGAGAAAGAAGCAGAGAGACGTCAAGGGCAGAGCCAAGGATTTCCTCCTGGATCCCACATGAGAGACCAGTCCTGTTGGTTTTGGTGTCAGGGAAACACCACCATATAAATGCTCAGAGTGTGCAGAAAAATGCCTTTTGATCACACAGTATGAGCACCGTGATGGTGATAAGGAAAAACCACCTTGCCTGCAGGAGGAAAGAAAACAAGAAGTAATAGCTGAGTTGTGGCATATAGCTTTAATCCCAGCACTCAGGAGGCAGAGGCAGGCGGATCTCCGTAAGAGGCCAGCCTGGTCTACAGAGCGAGTTCCAGCACAGCCAGGGCTACACGGAGAAACCCTGTCTCAAAAAACCAACCAACCAACCAACCAACCAACCAACCAACCAACCAACCAACTAACCAACCAACCAACCAACCAAAAGACATGAAGCAGTTGTGATGGAGGCAGAAGTTTGTTTTTTCTTTGTTTTTCTGTGGTGCTGGGGCTGGAACCCAGGGCTTTGTACTTACTAGGCAAGTACTGTACGACTGAGCTTCATCTCAACCATTAGAAATTGTTTAAGAACAAAACAGTTTGCCAGGCGGTGGTGGCGCACACCTTTAATCCCAGCACTTGGGAGGCAAAGGCAGGCAGATCTCTGTGCGTTTGAGGCCAGCCTGGTCTACAAGAGCTAGTTCCAGGAAAGGCACCAAAGCTGCAGAAAAACCTTGTCTTGAAAAAAAAAAAAAAAAGAAAGGATAAAAAAAAACTTATGTGGGGCTAGAGAGTACAGAGCACTGGCTACTCTTGCAGAGGCCCGGGTTCGGTTCCAAGCAAGGTGGCTCACAGCCATCTGCAACTCCAGTCCCAGGGGATTTGACATCCTTTTCTGACCTTTCCGGATACCAGGTATGCACATGGTACACATACGTGTATCCACCAATGTAGGCGAAGCACTCATTTAATAAAATAAAATAAACTCAAAACCAAATATTTTAAAGTTCGTTTCCGTGGACTGTTTACACTGACTTTTGAGCTCACAAATTGTCAATAATTGTCATAGAACCCAAAGGTCGCACAAAATGAAACTTACCATTTACAATCAGGGTGGCAGTGAGGTTTTTAAAGAGGTTTGACTGCTTTATGCCCAGCAGGATTGTATAGTACCCTGCATCCTCAGTAGTCACATCTTTGATAACCAGTGAGTAACCGTGCACTGAATAGCGAGCCGACTTCTCCGTGGCGGGCGAGCCATCTTTCAACCTGTGGTTAACAGCATGGTGGCTGAGTCACTTCGTTGACTTTATGGTGTCACTTTGATGGCATCTGCCATTTCGTTTTGTAACCTCATGTGGAATAAGTTTGAGTCTTTGGATACCAGCTTGTTTTTGTTTGTTTGTTTTTTGTGAGTTTTTGTTGTTTGTTTGTTTTAACTTTAGACACTTAACGGTTCAGTAAAGTCAGGTGAGAGATTTAGACTGGGTAGCACTTCATCTTTATCCGCAAAGAGGAAGGAATGAACTAAATGAAGAAAAGAAAGTAGTGGCTTTACGTACCCACAAGGGTGCTGGTAACCACTGAGACCTATGGACCAACACAGAGGCTCAGGTCTGAGTCTGTCAATCTGTCAAGTGTTTTCTTTAAGGCTCCATGAGAAGTACAAGCACTCTTATACATCAGATGAACTAGATCTGATAAAAATTAAAAATAGCCTCGCCTATTGTGGGCTCATGTGGAGTTCTTATTAACTACATAAATGGTCACACCAATTGTCCCTTTCACAGAGAAACTGAAGTGAAATCAAGATAATCCCCCTCGAGGAAGAACAATCAAAGGCACCAGGCAACAGGAACTCTAAAATGTTTTTAACGCAGAATCAATGCCTTGGTGTCACTTGCTTGTACTGAGAATCAGGTAGCCTGGCTCTACCCTACAGAGAGACCAGTCTGGCCTACAGTGTCCCTCAAGACTTCTAGAAGTTCTCAAGACCCTTCTGAACTCAGATAGTCAGTGACTTAATTTTATATTTTGTTGTTTTTTTTTTTAAGGTTTACTTTTACTTGATGCTTGAGCATTTGCTCGCATGCATGCAAGTGCACAATATATGTACAGTACCCACAGAAGTCAGAAAAGGCCATTGGGCCCCTTGAAACTGAGTCACAGGTTGTTGGGAGCTTCCATGGGGCTGCTGGGAAATGAACCCAGGTCCCCTACAAGAGCAGCCAGTGCTCTTAACCATGGAGCCATCTCTCCAGCCCATGACTTTAAATGTACAGTTCTTTCAAAGGTCCTTTCATTTGTAGGGTGTGTACTGTGTTGTAGAAAGAGGTAGAAATGGGTCTTAGTCAGGCCTGCAGACCCGGGAACAAACTCTCTGGGTCTCAGTTCCAAATTGAGTTTAAATTGGCTATGCTGTATTTTGTAATTACAAATAGCTTTTTAGTATTGTTTCAGCTGCGTCGTATTACTAGGATGCAGTAGATATTAGTTTCGTTTGTTCCTTGCTACTTAGTTACTGAATAGATCAGCATGGATAGACAAAGGGTGTGTTTAGCCATGAGAGAATAAGTTTGCTTCCCAACCACTAGGTTACTATGAACTGATCTGTTTAATTCAATAATTTTTTTCTCTTCTTAACCCATACTTTGTATGACTAGCAAGAAAATTATAGTGTTCTACTAACTTTTTAGATATTTTAAAGTAAAAATATCCATTTATTTCCCACTACAATGTTGTGAAGATATAGCACACAGTTTTGATTTGTTATTTAATTTCCTATTAAATATTTGAGATAGCTGCAAACAAACACTGAGGGGCTAAGGGCCAGACAAACTCTGGTGAGGACTTTCCAAAACGGCAGGGTTTCTGTATGGTATGTATTGTTCTTCTAATCAGCTGTGAGCGGACCTTTTGTTTAAAATGTAGGGATTTAAGCCAAAGATAATGACATTATGAAGTAATTTAGCAAAAGGACTGCAGATTCAAAACAGATCGCATTGTTTTCCACAGGTACTGTACTGGTCTGACTCTTTGAAGGAAAAAGTTGTGTAAGGTATTTCTGAATACTTCAAACCAAAGAAAAATCTTCATTAATTCAAGTAGGTTAGCTTGTCCACACCTACCGATGAGTGAGTCCTACTGCTAATAATGTCTGTTGAAATTTTAGAACACGCCAGAGACTTTCAACCCAGCTGCACATAGAGGGATTATTTTTGGCACCCTCATTACAAGGGCCCACTCTTCAGGGTTAATAGAGCATGCTACACACTCAAGATGCCTCTGCGCTATTGCCCAACACATCTCATTCAAAGACAGTTGACATCATAGGAAGGTTCGGAGATGCGGGAATTTAGCATGTGTGAGGGACTGACAAACTGAATGGAGCACTCAAATCCCTCAACTCTTGCTTCACCCCTGGGCCCTTCTTCTAGGCCCATCCAGCCCTCCCCAGAGCGACCACCCAGAAATCAACACAGTATCCAACTCGCCAGCGTTGCTCCAAGCAATGCCTCTTCAGGTCTCTTTCAGGACTGTGAGCCTAAGTTCCTAAGTTCCTACTTATAAAAAGTATCTTGACTGATAGGGAAATAAATGACTGCCATCCGACTCCTACCATACAACTTCTGGCGAGGGGAAGGCCTTCACTTTCATGGACAGCCGATAGGACCGCTTTCCCGCTATGGTTTCCTGCACCTGCTGCTTCCGATGCTTCACGCTGATGAATCCCTTTCCTTTGAAAGAAGAAAAGACGATGCATCAGGAAAGGATGCATTTATGTAAACACAAGCTCACTCCTTCCCTAAGTGGAGAGGCGGTGAATCGTGATGGAGCCTGTCCAAGAGCCCAAGTGTCAATCAATGGGTGATGCCTTTAGGTCAGCTGCCAGCAAGTCCTAGAGATGTAAAGCGGTGCCTAGGCAACCAAAATATCACTATAGCTCTGTCCCAATAACAAGGGACAGTATTTCTAAAATCTACCTAGCTGATATAACGAAGATGGAGAAAGTCGCTCGGGCTGAAAGCTGAGCTGAGACAGCAAAGGAGGATAGAAAATGTTTCCGATAGCACTGGATCTCTTCTCAGAGGACCACTCACTAGTCTCCTTTGCAACGACGGACACAAGGCTTTCGCTTGTCCTTACAGAATTTACATCTTATAATTAAACAGCCATTTGGGCATTCCATGATCATTAAATGAGGAGTAGAAGATCATGAATTCCAAGTGACTTATTGTAGCTTTTAACAGGAAGATTGGCCCCAGATAGAGTAAAATTGATCATTGGGTTCTGTTTTGTTTAGACTTGACAGCAAATGAGAAACTCAAGACTGCCTTACAACCTATGCCCCAACCAAAGCAAGCATCTAAAATCAAAACTGTCCAAACCAAAAGCAGTATTATTAAAAGCTTTCATTAATCTTTGAGAATTTCATATAATGCATATTGATTCTATTCACCTCCCCCCTTCCCCTCGTGTTAATTCCTTGAAGATCTAACCCATCTCCTTCCCACTCCCAACTTCATTTCCTCTCTTTCATTTAATAACCCATCCATGGGCTGGAGAGATGGCTCAGCGGTTAAGAGCATTGGCTGCTCTTCCAAAGGTCCTGAGTTCAATTCCCAGCAACCACATGGTGGCTCACAATCATCTGTAAGGAGGTCTGGTGCCCTCTTCTGGCCTGCAGGCATACATGCCAGATAGAATAATGTATACATTATAAATAAATAAATATT
>NW_026068010.1:1536857-1603065 GCF_014885135.2 Alexandromys fortis
AAAAAAAAAAACCCATCCATTCCAGCTTGTGCTGGCTATAGATTTCTGGGTGTGGGGCCATCCACTGGGGTGCAATTGACCAATGAGGGGCCACACCCTTAAAGAACACTGACTCTCTCTCCCCCAGAAGTCATCAGCTGTCCATAGCTCCTTGTTAGGGGTAGAAGCTTATGAGTCCCTTCCCTGTCTGCGTGGGATTGTGGACTGGCTTGGCCTTGTGTAGACCCTGTGCAGGCGACCACAGAGTGCTGTGGTCTTGTCACATCCAGAAGACATTGATTTGCTCTGGTCCTCCTCTGCCTCAGACTCTTACAACTTTTCAGCCCGTCTCCCCAAAAGTATCCAATTTAAAGAGTATGCAATGTGCTTAATTTCCCTTTGAGGGCGCAAGAGAACGCAGGCTTCATTCATGGTTGCATATCTCTTAGCCAAAAAGAACAGTGGCTTCGCCCTCCCCCAATGCTTAGAGTACTCAGAAAGGGTCGTGGAAGTCGGCACGTCTGACCTCTGTGCTTACCGTACACATGCACGGAGCTGTTGAAAGATCTAAACGACGATCCACTCTTCACGCGGCAAGTGTAAAGTCCCTTGTCTTGGCTCTGCACGTTGGTGATCTTAAGAACACTGTGGAACACATTGTTGTGGGGATTGCTTTGGTCAATCCGTTGCCTTATGGAAGCTCTCTTAGTTGCCTAGAAGGAGAAAGCATAGCGGGTGAAGTCACCACTGTGTGTCTTAGCATTTGTCGGATCAGTATGTAGGTTGGGGGCACATCAGATCCGCCACAAGCAAAACATTAGGTGACTACGCCTCTGTCTAGACGTGCATCAGACACGAAGCCTGCCGGCTTTTACTGAGCCCATCTTCTCTGTAAATGAGCTTCGCGGTAGATATTGTGTTGGTTGCTTTGTGTAACCACCTGCTGAGGTTGGAGGGGTTTTGCTTTGTTACCACAGAATACCAGGAACTCAGGGCTTTTGGGTATGCATTTAGTGATTTCTCCTCATCACAGGCTCTCCTCTGAACAGCAGCCTGTCCCCTCAGATTCCTGTAAATAAACAAAGTTCCCTTTCCCACTGATGGGAACAAAACTTCAAGTCCTGGCTTCAACTGCTCCCAGTTCATTATTTTACATCTTGAGCTGTACCCATCAGCGCCTGCTAAATTATGGCAAAAGGGACGTGGGATGTGCACACCCAGAGGTGACTTCAGCCATCATCTGCAGGGTCTGTCCCTTATCTCAGGGAAAGACCACATTCAGCTGTCTGTCTGGCTACAGTGGCCTGCTCACTGGTCGGAGAAGATGCAATGCCATCTCCTTCAATTGTTCCTCTTATAACACATAGCACGTCATTTCCCCCTCTCAAGTCCTTCCCTGGGGAGGGTCGTGGGAAAAAGACTTGGAAGTTGTCCAGACAGAGCTGAGGGTCTTGAACCTAGTTCCCTCGACCATGCTTAGTCAACTTTCACCCACCTGCCTTTTCATTCCCCGTTGGCACCGACATGTGTTTAGGCCATTTGCATGGTTCTCAGCAATAACAAAAGACACAGCTGTCAATCACGGCTGTGAAAAGTCAGAAGCAGTCCCCAGTGTAACAGACCCTGGAGCCTTTCGGCCACTACCATCTAGAGGCGTGACTTCCCCCTCTGAAGAGTTTTCTTCCCAAGTGTGTTATTGGCATGGCTGATCCCTTGGGAAATACCTAATCCAAGCCTCTGGAAGTGCCTTGTCCAGCTCTGTAGCCGCTAGCTGCATGGGACTATTTAATACAGTTAATCCAGATGAAGAATTCCTCACTGCATCTAGTCACACTTGACGTGTTCTTCTACCACAGTGGCTAACGGATACTTGATTATACAAGGGCGACAGAGAATATTTCTATCAGGGAACATCCTATTGGACAAGCTCTGTTTTAGGAGGTCATTGGTACCTAGTAGACACAGACAATACCCTCTTTGAACTTTTGTTATTTGTTTTCTCGTGTGGTAGGGGTGTTTGGTCTGCATATATGGCTATACACCATGTGTATGCCTGAGAGTCTGAGGAAGCCAGAAGAGGGCTTTGGATCCTCTGGGTATGGAGTTAGTGGTGGTTGTGAGTTGCCGTGTGGGTGCTGGAAATTAAACCTGGGTCTCTGTAAGAGCAGTCAGTGTTCATATCCTCTGAGCCATCTCTCCAGCCTCCAGGATCGACATCTTAACAGCAATTGGACCTGGATAAAAGTCTCTTCAGTCTTGACATTAACTGAGAATTTTTTTTCTATTAGAAGATGTTGCTTCATGTTCTAGCAGTTTTATTTAAAAGGAACAACAGTATTGTCTAGAAAATTGTCAATATCTGATCGGCTCCTATAGGGAACATAATCTATCTTTTGTTGCAAAGTTTTTCTACTTCCACGGGGGCGGGGAAAGCTGGTGAAACCAAGTTGAAGCTGAAGCATTAATCTTTCGTTCATTATTTAATCCTAAATTAATTTTGATTGGCAGTCTGCATGGCATAGCAAACGCCCGCCCTTGGGATCTGCTGCAGAAATCTCACTGGCACGTGAGAAAGGAGAGCAGGTCTGCTGCCAGGCTTCTCTACCAGCTTATCATCACCTTCCCATCTGCGCACTTCAGTAAATACCTGGGGCTGGTAAGGAAGCTGCACCTGAATGAGGAAACCGACTCTGTCTTCACTCCTCCCATTTGTGTTTCTGAAGGACAGAACTGCCCCTTTGATGGTTAATGTGCAGTATTGGGTGGCTGGCTTGAAGTAACTTTACCAAACACACCACAATCAGGTGCCTGACTGTCTGCCAGAACCTTCCATGACTGCACTGACAAAGACAATCTCCTGAAATGTTGTTAAGACAAAAGATAGGCCCTGCCTGGCATTCAGTGATAAATTCCCCTCTCATCCAGAAAGCCTAATGCGCCGTTCCCTCTTGCTTCCCAGACTCGCCAGTGGAAAAAGCAGCCCTTACCCTTCAAAACAAGCCCCAGACATCAAAGCCAGAATCTGCACTATCACACCCAGGGACCGCCAGGCGAGGGAGGCACCCGCTCGAACCTGCCGCTTTCCTGTCCACCCACACCGCCCTGGGAGCAGCATTTTCTCATTTTTCCCACTTCAAACACCCAGTGGGGTTTCGCTCGCTCAAAGCAGACTCAAAGAGCGCCCTGAAGAAGGACTAGGAAAGAGCCACTCACTCTGCCAGGGTAATTCCAGCTCATCTGCACCCTCGTGTTCAGGTCGGTGGTTGTGGTACAGTTGAGGACAAGAGTCTGGCCACGGAGCAGTCTCACCGGGCTTGGAGGGCTTATGCGGACATCTAGGATTGTATTGGCTGCAAGCAGAAGAGAAAAAAAAAAGTTAAAAATCAAGATTTCAGAGGCCAGGTGGAGCTCAAAGGACTGTGCCTGGTGTCCACACCCTTGGGGACGGCACTTACTTTGCCGATGGGTCAAATAGTTTGTCTGGTAGAGGCGCCCGTTGACTGTGGCTTCGCAGTTCAGAAGTCCTATTTCTCTGTATGTCGCATTTGCTATTATAAAGCCTTTCGTACTGTCCCATGTGATCCTTTCTCCATCAGGGATCAGAGTATCAGCTGGAAACTGCAGAGAAAGAAGCATGCTTGACCAGAGTCCTGGTAGCAATGAGCCAAAACACTATGAGAAACCATGGCTTTCAGATACAGCAAGAACTACCGCACTGCACTGAGCCATTCAAGGAGGGTGCAGGGACTCAAGCTGGGAAGGCTAACAACAGGGTCCGGCTCAGAAGTCCCCTGCACTCTAACCTAGGTATTTTCTTGAGCATTGCGTAGGACTCCCCTACTGATTTCAGCCCGAATACCTACTGGCAACAGGACACGGGTGAGATGGGGATTCAAACCTATCCATGAAGGCCACCAGAAATCTGTCAATCACAGTCACAATTTTTCTGACTTCCTAACTACAGCCACTGCCCAAAGTCTGCCTAGACTAGCTAGGTGCTGCCTTGGGTGGGGTTGGGGGCTGGTTGGTCCTGACCCTCTAAATTTTTCTTTGGGAAAGCTTTTTGTTGTTGTTGTTGTTACTGTTTTGTGTTTTTATTTATTTATTTTTAGGGGGACAGGGTTTCTCTGTATAACAGCCCTGGCTATTCTCGAATAGCTCTTGTAGACCACGCTGGCATTGAACTCACAGAGATCCGCCTGTCTCTGCCTCCCGAGTGCTGGGATTAAAGACGCCAGCCACCACCACCCGGCTTGGGAAAGCCTTTAAGCACCAGCAGTCTTGAGACTATTCAGCTGAACCTGACATTTTTGTTCTCTCTTCACTGGGCTTGATTGTAAACCGTCTTCCTTATGTGTGAATCCACACCCATTGGAAGCCAAGCCATGACGGGAGCAGCATTGAAGTTTTACCTTTTTCAGGGTGACTGTGATGTTGGGTGACGTCACTCGGCAGGGGATGATAAGTTCTTGTCCTTCCCTCATGTACACAAGTTTAGGGATGTCACTGTGCATCTCTATGAAAGGACTCTCTGCATCTGAGCGGGGGAGAAACACCAGTAAGGAACTGACAATGTCCCTGGGACTCTGCGGCAGCCCCTCACCCACAGCAGTTTGTTTGTTGCCTCGGAATCTGACCTTCTGTGAGTCTGTCTCCCAAAGAAGCCCAGTTCTTCAGTGTCCCAGGGACCACCCAGTGCAAACGCTTCAGAAATGCAATGAGGGAGGAGGGGGAGATGCTGCTTAAACTTCAGCTGTGCTAAGACCCCCAGAAGTCCCCTCCAGGGCCTCTGTGACCACTGGAAAAACACAGGTGCTTGGGAGAGTTGGGAGACAGAAATAAGCAAACCAGAGGGGATTATCATTTGAATGGCAGAAGCACCACTTGAAGACTTTCTAGACCTTGCCGGGTAGAGTAGGAATGAATGAGGAAGGGAGCTGGGAAATGCATGCATTTCGTCAGTGGTTAGGTCCTCTTAGATTTCTTCAACAGCAAGGTTTCTCTGCTAAGAACAAAGGCTGAGCGGACCAGAGGGGAAAACCCATCTTTCGAAAGTGTTGCATTGTCTCTCAGAGGCCAGGAGGATTGTTATAACTACCTGTTCGAGTTCCCTGTAATTCCTTCAAGGAACCAGAACATCTGTTATTTCTAGAAACATTCTCACTGTCTACCCTGCTCTTGTCATCAGGAACCCATTGATACTCCCAAACAATGATTCATTCACGAGTGTTTGTGTTCTCATCTCCCCAACTTGGTTCCAGCCTGTAGGGACCGGGAGTCCTATGTAAAAGAACCAAGGAAGAGCCAGACCTGCTGGCTGGTCCTCCCTCAGAAATGGATGCTGACACAGGGTGAATATTAGAGAAACAAGAGCTCTCAGCAGGCAACGGCTGTCAAACATCCACAGTGGCTGATGTGAGGGAGACTGGAGAGGTTCTGAGCCCTTTGCACTTCGGAATGGGGCCTACGTGGAAAGACAGTTGAATGAATGCAATTACTCAAGCTAAGGAGAGAGCTCCCTTAGCCTATAATAAGAGTCTTAAAAGAGGCCGGTCGGAACAAAAGCTGACGTGACATCTGTAAGTCAAAGAATGCTGGGAAACCAGAATAAGGAAGTAGTAGGAGAGGACCAGGTTCCCAACAACAGGTCCAGCAGAGGGCTGGCCCTGGAAACACCTTGATGTCAGACTTGTAGTGGCAGAGAAAACAGAAAACAAACTGGCACCAGGCTTTGTGGTCCACACCTATAATCGCAGCAAGTTAGTCAAGAAAGCAGGACAAATGACCAGCCTCAGCTACTTAGCTGGTACCTTGCTTTTTTTTTAAAAAAAAAAAAAAAAAAAAAAAAAAGAGGAGGAGGAGGAATTGGGGGAAAGGGTGTAGAAAGTGGGAGGGGGGGGGTGGGGTGGAGAGAAATTGGTTTTCTTTGGATGTTAGTGTTATGAGTTATTTTCTCCTCTCTCGCTTCCTCTCCTTTTTCTTTTCTTTTTCTTTCTTTTTTCGAGACAAGGTCTTACAATGTAGCTCTGGTTGCCCTGAAACTCACTCTGTAAACCAGTCTGGCCTTGAACATACATCTGACCTCTTGTCTCTGCCTCTATTGTTTACCTGGCTCCTTTTCTCTGTTGGGTTTCCTAGCATGGCCACATGTCATTTAATGATAACCATTAAAGTTAAAACTGAAATTAGAAAGCACTACCCATTTGCCCTTGAGGACAAAAATACATTTGTTGTTAATTGGCTTTCGTTTTGACTGTCACCATTAACAGAACTGTTGGTTAGGAATTCTCAGTGAGTGCAGAACGCCAGCAAAGAAAGAAAAGAATGACGTGGAGACAAGGGGTTTATTTCAGAACCAAATCCTCTACTAGATGAGGTTGTTGAGAAAGACACCCAGCTGGATCAAGGGACTGCATCATGCTGCTGCCTTCCTCCTCCTGCAAGTCTCTATCTATCTATCTATCTATCTATCTATCTATCGATCTATCGATCTATCGATCTATCGATCTATCGATCTATCGATCTATACACACATACATACACACATGTATATATACACATACATATATGTACACATATATACATAATTTTGTGTACATGTGTGTATAAACATACATTCATACACACACATGCATGTATATTGTACATCCCAAAGGTGTATAGAAACACCAGGAAACAGCTTAATTCATTTAACTGAACTGCAAATCCTCCATATCGATGTACTGTCTTCTCAGACAGCTCTTTCCAACAAAGGACACGACATCAAAAGTTCCTAGAGGAAATGGTAAACACACGTGTCGTCGATTCTCAGCTACTGAACTGCCAGTTTAATGGAATCATCTTTGCCTCTGAGTTCCTTTGTCACTTTGCTTCTGTGAATTCCCCCAAAACACTTAAATTTCACCCCGCTATTGCTTCCCAAGGGCCCACTTCAGCGTCAGCAGTAGACCCACCACAACTCTAAGGCTAGGACTTCTTGTATCTGTCCAAACACATCTTTAAAATACGTTGTTTCATCTAAACACAACTAAAAACGATTGTATGCATGTCAGTCAATAGCAGCACTATAAATCCACAATGTCTGCAAATGACCTCATGCCTGTACACACACACACATGCACGCACGCAGGCACACACACACACAGCCACCACTCTACTCTCTAGGCTTATTAGAGTACTTTTCCTTTGCAACTTGCTTCAAGGAAGGGCTGCGAATGAACTTGCCTGACAAAATACAAACATTTTGTTTTGTAGGACCATAGCTGTGGGAGAGGTCATGGCTCCATTAATATCACCAGTAAAACCATTTACTACTCCCAGAGGATGCAGCTGTCTTTGTCACAAAATTAAAAACGACTACTACACCCCTGCAAAATGGGTTCCTGCCATCAAAGTGGCTGCTTGTTTCAAGAGTGAGGAAGAGGCCAGAGCTCAGGTCACTCACGCAAAGTCACTGGAGACTCAAGGCAAAGCACATCTAGGTGAAAATCACCTTGAACTTTTTGCATTCAAAGCAGCACAGAAGCCTGGCAGGGCACATGGGACCTCTCACCCAGGGGGAGGACCTGGGCTGTCACTCTTCAGTATAAGTAGGCGGGAGAGCTCACACAGAGATGCTTGCTAAGAGCGACACTGTCTGGTTTTAATAGTTGTTTTTCCTTTTGAGACCTGTAATCGTGATGACACATGAAGACACACAGTGCAGAGAATGTCATTCTGACTCCAGTTCTAACTGGCACTACTGCAAATGAATGAACCCCCCCCCCAACACACACATTTTAAAAGCCCTTTTTTCTTTGACTCTAGAGCCGGTTCAGAAGCATCTAGCGGGCACACATTTTAAAGATGCGTGTGGGACTTTTCCTGATTATCTCTCTTTTCATTTTTATTTTCTGCCAAGTCCGGGTCACGGGGACTCTGGGGGATTAACAAGGAAGGTGTTCATTTATTGAGGAACTGGAGAGGATAAACACAAGTCAACCCCACGAAGACGTCTGCCCCCGGGCACGGGCTGCTCTACATTACACAGGCTTTCATGCTGTGGATTATATCTAACACTCTGGGTGGTTTGCTGAAACTTATTTGTTAATATAACCAAGTCAAAGAAAGGAGGCAAATTCTTCACAGACTTATACTGTCCGCCAAGTGTTTGTTAGTTCAAGCAGTTTTTTTCAGCTGTCACATGACCTGAGTGTCTGTGACATCAGACAAAACAGATCTCAAAAAGATTTACCTTTGTGTGTGTGTGTGCACGTGTGTGCATGAGTGCGGGTGTGTGTGTGTGTTTGTGTGTGTGTGTGTGCATATGGAGGCTACCTGTGGGAAGGTGGTTGCAGAGGCTAGAAGAGGGGGTTGGATCCCCTGGAGCTGGAGTTACAGGTAGTGTGAGCAACCATGTGGGTGCTGGGAACCAAAGACAGATCCTTTGGAACAAGTACTTTTAAGTCCTATGCCATCTCTCCAGCCCCAAATAGACTTCACAGCAATAAAGGTTGCTAGAGATGAAGAATAGTTAACAATAGTAAGAGGACCAATCTATCAGGAAGACACACAGTGATGAACATGTGTGTATCTAACAGCGTGACAGCGAAACACGAGAAGCAAAACTGACAGAATAGGAGGGAGGAATATAGTAAAATAATAACATAGACATTTAAGTCCCCTACTCCACCCCTTTTCCCCAGACATGGTTTCTCTGTGTAATAGCTCTTGCTGTTCTGGAGCTCACTCTGTAGATCAGGCTGCCCTTGAACTCAGAAATCTGCCCGCTTCTGCCTCTTGAGTGCTGGGATTATTTTGTTTTCAGGATGGTGAGTGCTGGGATTAAAGGTATGCACTAACGCTGCCCACTTAGTCGTCTACTTTTTAAAAAATTAGTTAATTAATTAATTTTGTGTGTGTGTATGCTCATTGAGTTCATATGCACTGGAGGAGGCCCAAAGAGGGCATCAGATCCCCTGGAGCTAGAGTAATAGGCAGTTGTAGGCAGTTTATCATGTGAGCGCTAAGAACTGAACACAGGTCCTCTGCAAGAGCAGCCAGTGCTCCTAACCACTGAGCCAACTCCCCAGCCCCATATTACTTTCAGTGAAGATGGGATAACTGGACAGAAGATCAATCAGGAAGAAAATACTTGAGCAACACTAGTAATCGACTACACCTAACACATGAATAAAACACCCCACTTATCCAAGTAGGTTACTCGTTTTTCTTAAGTACACATAGAGAATTTTAACAACAGAGCATATGTTAGGCTATAAAACAAACCTCAATAAAATCAAAAGAAGAGAATTAATGCAGAGTGTATTAGTTAGAATTCAATAACAGAAATTGGGGAGACTAAAAAAACTAGAAATGAGATGAAATATTCTTAAACAACAAGTTGGTCAAAGAAGAACTCAAAGAGGGATCAGAAAAAGCTTTGGAATGAACAGGACAATACCAGGCATCACAGTTAGGAGATGAGCTAAGATGTGTCTGGAGGGAAAGTAATGGCTCAGCTGGCGACTGAGTCTTTGAAAGGATGATCACAGTGAGACAAACTTATTCAACAAGCCAAGGAGGGAAAAGAGAGACTCAAACTGCTATAAACAGAAGTGAGACACTAAAACAGACCTCACGGAAGTCTAGACAGACGTGAGACATTAGAATAGGTCTCAAGGAAGTATAAGGCATTATGAAGAAATAAGGTCATACACCATTGCCTAGATGACTGATAAAATGAACAGATTTCTAGAGAGACACAAACCACTGGGAATAACAAGAGGTAAATGGCCCAAAAAGACCTACAGCAAGAGAGTCAATCAGTTATCAGAAAACAAAACAAAACAAAACAACAACAATAAAACTATCTGCTCACAAGGAAATGCCAAGGCCCAGATGGCAAACAAACTCTACCAAAATTAGAGATTACCAACTCTTCTGTATGTGCGCTGCTTTTATTGGTAAATAAAGAAAATGCTTTTGGCCAGTGACTTAACAGAATATAACCAGGCTGGAAGATATATATATATAGAGAGAGAGAGAGTAGGTGGAGTCAGTGAGAAGCCATATAGCCCCTGCAGGAGACAGATGCCCAAGGCCAGATGGAACTTTAGCCAATAAGCCACAGCCATGTGGCAATACACAGATAAATGGAGATGGGTTAGTTTAGGATGTAAGGGCTTGCCAATAAGAAGTTAGAGATAATAGGCCAAGCCATGATTTAAATAATATAGCTTCTGTGTAATTATTTCGAGTCATGGTGGTTGGGAAACGAACTAGCAATCTCCGACAACAACAGGGCTTTGTTGTAGCTTTGGATCCTGTCCTGGAACTAGCTCTTGTAGACCAGGCTGGTCTCAAACTCACAGAGGTCTGCCTGCCTCTGTCTTCCGAATGCTGGAATTAAAGGCATGCGCCATTTAAAACTCATACAAAAGTATTTGAATTGATAGTTCTCAAGATGAGATATAAAGGATTCAATAATACATGAAAAGTTGTCCAAGGTCACAGAAAACTACATATGGAAATGTAAAATGGTCCAACTACATTAAAAAACAAAAAAAAAAACCCAAAATTTAATGGTTATTTCCACAAAAGTTTAAACCACTCTGAAATTCTACCTATCGGTGCACACTCAAGACAATGGGCTCTTGTAGCCACACAAAAGCTTGCATAAAGTATTTATTGAAGTATTATTAAAAATAGCCATATGCCAGGGGTGGTAGTGCATGTCTTTAGTCCTAGCACTGGGGAGGCAAGGCAAGGTTGGATCTCTGTGAGTTCAAGGCCAGCCTGATCTATATATTTAGTTCTAGGATAGTCAGGGGTATGTAGAGAGTCCCTGTCTCAATAAAATTACAGAAAGAGAGAGAGAGAGAGAGAGAGAGAGAGAGAGAGAGAGAGAAGCAACAACAAAAAGTCGGAAAGCTAAAACAACTCAAATCTCTATCAGCTAATAAGGGGCTCACTGAAGTAGTACTAGTGGTCTATCTGGAGCAGTCCATCCGTACCATGCAGCACGACTCAGCGATAGAGAGAAAGAAGGATGACGTAATACGGATGGACCTCAAACACACACTGTGCTAAGGAAGCCAGACACAGCTGAATTCTTGGAAAATATCCAGAAGAGGTAGATTTACAGCGCAGAAAGTAGGTCAATGCCTGCTTAGGCCCGAAGAGGCATGGGTTGGGGTGTGGGGTGTGGGGCCACAGGGTGCAGCTTTCCTTCTGAGGGGGTAGAATGCAGTATACACCCGTTGATACACTGGGTCCCACTGAAGTCTCTGACGTAAATAGGCGAATCACACAGTCTGTAGACTATATCCTCCCCCCCCCCCACGACTCATCTGGAAAGAAAGCTGGGGCCCTGTTTTCTGAGCTGGAATGACTCCTGCTCACCCTCCGGGTCCTCACAGTCTTTCTATTCAGCCCCAATCACAATTCTAGGCCGCACACAAATAACGGAATTTGCCTCTGTGCCAAAGCCATTGCAGACAAATGTGTCCTCGGTTCCCCCTGGCGGCCCTGAGTCAGTGTGAGAACAATGAAAGCCTTTCTGTCTTCATGTAGATAGATGAAGCCTGCCCACTGGGTGCAGAAGGTGTGGATCATACAGGGTGTGCACACTGGTAGCTCCTGGCATGCTATCCTGGTTACCCAGAGGGTCAGCATCCAGTTCCAGAGGGATAAGAAAACGTCACTGAGGCTGGCCCAGTGCCTTCGTTCATTTTCTTGTTGCTACAACAAGATAACAGTAGGTTAAGGAAGGGAGGACTCAATGTGGCTGTATTTCAGGAAATTCAGTTCATCATAGCGGTAGGCACAGAGACCGGGGTGGGTCAGTGTGGGGTTGAGGGTGCTTATAGCCACAGCTTCTCATGTAGTGTCAGCTAAGAAGCAGAGGCTAGGCCCAAAGGGAAGCTGGGCCATAATCTTCTAGGTCTCTCTCCAGTGCCCATACCCACCAGCACCTTGGTCTAAAAGGTTCCATAGCCTCTCAACCCAGTGCCATCTATGGAGGACCAAGTACCCAAGGCCAGGAGCCTGTGGGGACCTTTCTCACTCAAATGCCACCACTCAGCAGTAGGCTCACCAGTCAAAAGGACAGATGCCTCACACAAAACACTGCCAGCACAGGGAACTCAGAGACAGGCCATTGCATCCCCCATGCAAGATGCCATGGTAAACAACCACAAAAGCAAAACCCCTAAAATCAGCAATTCATTATTTGTGTGCTACAAGGTAAGAGGCACAGTTCCCAGAAGGCCCTTCCTTTCTACCCGCCCATCTGCAGTGAGTGGTTCCTTCCTAGTGTTTCTCTCACAGCAGAGGATTGAACGGCAGCAGAGGAGGAGGGAGACCATGGCTCCTTCGCCCTTTGATTGCTCTTCCCCTAACAGAGAACCAGGGTCACCTTCTCTATCCACTTCCCAGCAGCGATAAACACGTGGGCCTGAGAAGCACCTGCTGAAGTGGTCTGAAAAGTGCAGCTGCATTCAACTCGGCGCACAAACACAGCTCAACACTTACGGTCCTTAGCGGTTGGCGACACGGCACGGCACGGCACGCATGCACCTTATAAAGCAGGAATGGTCCTTCCCATTCTTGGGGCTAAGGTTGAAATTCTGCCTGGAAGGGCAAAATGAGTCTCGTAGCTTTTAAAATGTGCAGCTACAAATGAAGTTGATTTGTTGAGGGTCTCGGTGAGCATGGGATGCTGGGTATGGGGCAGGTCTTCCGCCTCCCAAGTACTCATACAGAGTAGGCTGGCTTATCCCAATGTCTTAAGTTACCAGACAACCTGAGCCGCATCTCAGAGAGAAGGCAGGCAGGGGTGGGGGTAGAGGGAGGAAAGAGAAATGAAGGAGAAAGAAGCTGTAACTTTTCTACTCCAAGACTGGAGGCTTTTATTTCTTGATCTTACTATCCCTGCTTGCCTTGGACATATGAGACTATGAGACTTCCCAGGACTACAGACATCTCCGGGTGGCCTCTTATTAGAGATGTGGGACTCGAGACCCACGGGGAAGAAAGGAACTTTCACAAGCACAGGAAGAGCAGAGCCAAAATGGAATTCAAGTTTCCTGTCTCTCCCAAACCAAACTCTGGCCCTGACACACTTGTGTCACCCAAGGAAAAGCCATTATGAGCCAGAAACAATGTTAACACGGAGCCTTCTGACAGACCCAGCAGTATGTTAGCAGGTTGAAGGTCATGGTTAGAACCAAGCTCCTGTCATTGGATCCCTTCCTAGAATCACTGGGGCCCTGGCAAAGAAGGCAGGTGAGTAGAGGAACCAACCTTTAGACAGTGGGCGTGGGGGCTGTGTCTGAAGAGGGTACTTCCAGCTCACGGCTGGTGCCAAGTGAGAATACGGGCAGTTTGTTTTTCAAGACAGGGTATCTCTGTGTAACAGTCCTGGCTGTCCTGGAACTCACACTGTAGACCAAGCTGACCTCGAACTCACAGAGTGCTGGGCTATAAGGCATGCACCAGTCAGGCACATCTTTAATCCCAGCACTCGGAAGGCAGAAGCAGGTGGATCTCTGTGAGTCTGGCCAACAGAGTGAGTTCCAGGACAGGTTCCAAAGCTACAGAAAAACATTGTCTTGAAAAACAAAACAAAACAGAACAAAAAGGTGTGCTATACCACCGCACAGCCCAACTTTCATAATAAATAGGAAATCAGATTTTTAACTCTTCCAGTTATTTAGTATTAGCAGCAAAAAGTGCTGCCATCTGCACATCTGGCCTGACCCTGGTCTGCAGGCTTCCGGGTGGTAGCCCTTAAGTCTAGAGGAAGTTGGGATGGAAGACGAAACAGTCAGAGGCTTCACTGGGAACCAGACCAGGACCCGGAGCTTAATTTGATAATGTCCATTCTCAGACATGAAAATCAATATATAAAAGATATTTAGAAAACATGAGTAATTGACTGGCATGCCCAAAGTAGAATTTGTGATGGGATTTATCTTGCTGAGTTACAATGGAATGGGTCCAAGAAGACAGCCACGAATGACAGGAGCCTTTACTGGGTGCCACAGGAGCAGCCAGTCGCACCCAGTGAGCACATGCCTTGTCCCAAATGCCTGTATGCGTGGGCTCTCCAACTGTAAACAGCTCATGCCATCTGGAGAGTAGTCGGTGTCAGAAAGGGCTTCCTTCCATCACTATTCAACCTGCCTGTCCTGACTTCCCTCCTGCTCAGGGATTCTGCCATCAGGATTCTAAACACAGTTCTGTTAAAGTCTGATCTTTTCTCATATAAGCAAGGGATGGCCACACCCAGGCCATCATGGTCCCTATTTTCCGCCCAAGCTCCAACTTTTTATTTTTATTTTATGTGTACGGGTATTTTGCCTGCATGAATATCTGTGTATCATATGCATATGGTACTGAAGGAGACCAGAAGAGGGTATTGGATTCCCCTGGACTGGAGTTATGAATGATTGTGAGCTGCCATGTGGGTGCTGGAAATAAAGCCCAGATCCTCTGCAAGAGCAGTCAGTGTTCTTAACTGCAGGGTCATACTTCCAGCCCCTACACTCATTTTAAAAACTACTCTTCGCAAGTGGATACCCACTTGTTCTAGAAGCATTTGCTGAAAAGACATGCAGGCAAACACTCATGCACATGAAATATAAATACATATAAACACAAAACGACAAAATTAATTTAGAGTGGATCAGCCGTCTTAAGCACAAAGTGAGGATCTTCTGCTAATGATCAAAAGAAGGAAACGTGGGCCACTGATGCTAATGAAACATCTCACCAAAGAATATGTATGTTTCACAACATACCACTGAGAAGATGTAGACCGAAACCGTGAGACACCACTATACATCCATGAGAACAGCGAAAGGCCAGAACGTTGGCAACGCCGGATCCTGATAAGGCTGTAGAGCAGTGGTTCTCAACCCATGTGTCGCTACCCCACCAGATAGCCTGCTTATCAGATATTTACACTGCAGTTCATAACAGTAGCAAAACATACAGCTACAAAGTAGCAAGGAAGTGATTTTACAGCTAGAGGTCACCACAGCACTAGGAACTGTACTAAAGGTCACGGCACCAGGAAGGCTGAGAAGCACTGCTCGAGTAACACAAACTCTCTTCATTGTTGGCGGGAACGGAAGATGGGGTGGCTGTGATGGACACTCTGAAAGGTAGCTTGACAACTTCTTACAAGACAGTCCTCCGGTTCCCACTGGCTTCCATGCAATCCCGCAATTGCACACCTGGCTATTCTCCCGAGGAGCTGGCAGCTATGTCTGTGGCTGTTTACAGCATCCTTAGTCATGCTTGCCAAGACTGAGGAGGAACCAAGACCTTCTTCAGCGGGTAAAGGGGTAAATAAACTGGTGCCTCCAGACAGCAGAATACTATTGAGTGCTAAGGAAATGGAGGTCTGGGGATTTAGCTCAGTGGGTAAAGTATTTCCCTGGTATGCATGAAGCCCCGGGTTCGACCCCAAATCTGCATAAACCATGTGTGTTGAAGCATGCCTGTAATCTCAGGTCAGCCTCACAAAGCTGAAGCCTTTCTGGGACACGAGACAGAAGGAGGGGAAGAAAACCAATATCAAGGTTATAAGAAAACGTGGATGAATCTTTTTATTGTTTCATGTTTGTTTGTTTGTTTGTTTTGGGATAGGGTTTCTGTATGCCACCTTGGCTGGCCTGGAACTCAAACTCACAGAAATCTGTCTACCCTGCCTCCCCACTGCTGGGATTAAAGGTGCGTGCCACCATGCAACAAGGAAAAAAATCTAATGTTGTTACAAAAAGAAAGAAGCTGATCTATATAAAAACACTGCATATTACATGTACATAAACTCTGGGGAAGGAAAACTATACTAACAGGGCGGGCCAGAGCAGTGGTTTCCTGGGATGGGGAAGAGGAGACTAAGAGGCGCACAGGGGAGTTTTAGGGAGGCAGAAATGATGCTGTGTGACACTGTGACGATGGGTATGTGCCATTATGTAGTGATTTAATTCAAGATTCCATGACATCAAGACGACCCCTAAGCCAGGCATGGTGGCACAGGCTTTTATTGACAGCATTTAGGAGACAGAGTCAGGAGAATTGCCACAAGACCAAGGCTAGTCAGGTCTACAGAGCTTTGGAACAGCATAGGCTATACTGTAAAGTCCTGTCCCTCTAATGCAAACTGCTTGTCTCCACACTTTGTTGATCATGATGGTAAATGTCCGCTCATCAGCTGTGCCACTCTGACAGGGGTGTGAAGGGTGGGGGGCTCATCAATGTGATCTCGAGAAGCCACACGTGCCAGATCTTTCAGATGTGTAGTCCAGCAAATATCAGGAATTGTTCTCTTTGTTTGAGTGGCAGCCTGAACATTCGACAGACCTATGGATGCAATCTAAGGAACATTCTAGATAAACAGAAAGTATACCAAGAACACCAGCAACAGGAGTGGCTTCCATCTTGGCGAGAGGTTTAATGACACAAATGTCTCTTTAAGAGGAACATAAAATGGCGGGGCTTAGGAGACATCGGAAGGGTCTTCCATCAAAGTCTGTGTCATGGAAAAGGAAAATGGCCAAGTTAAGTTACTACTCTCGACTCCGGCCATGTGGTCCTGATCAGGCACCACCGAGTGATGAATAGGATGGATAATCTCCTTCATGCTCCAGCCCCAAAGGAAGCACACAGTCAGGATATAGAAGGTCCTGTTCTCCTCAGGGAGAAATCTAGGATTCCAAACCACATCCATGCCTATTATAAATGACAGAAGTACTTGTTTCTCTTCTTTCATAATTTCGTCAAGATGAAAATGACCGTAGTAGCAAAACTTGACCCTAGTTTTTGATGAAGCGGTAGGTAGAAAGACGGGAAAATTCCTAGGAACTCTACCGAAGACGCCTTTGAGGTAGAGTTCTCCAGATGCAAATCTGCCTTCCACTAATGCTGTTTTCAGAAACCCCTCCTTGGGCTCCAGCATGGAGGCCTCAGGTCTCGAGGTAGATATGACTCACCCTGATGTGTTCAGATGGCCGTGTGAGATGAAAAACTACCCAACCCATGAGTATCCACTGCTGCTGCTGCTCAAGGCCTCAAAGTGACAACTCTGGCAGGAGCTAGAGACGACAACCTGGAACAAAACTCCACAACAGGTCTCTCCAGGAGGACCGGCCCAGAGCAGTACTTGGGGTCGTCATTTAGAGAAACCATTTCTGAACCATAGCTATTCCAGGAATAGTAAAGGTGAAACTGGGCCTTGTATTAAAGGCCCACAAACTGGCACAACATGTTCCTACAAAGTAACCAGTGAGTTGAATTTCAAAGCTATACGATTCTGTATCTCAGTCTTCTGAACCATGCCCGTGTGAAAACTCCGTGGGTCAATTCCTTTCTGTCCACTTAAAACTCATATAGAGATAATTTTAATGCAACCCTTCAACTTCTAGAAAAGACCGTTCCATGGCCGAACCCTTGCCCCAGGGTCCCTGAAGCACGAACAGAATCCTCTCCTTCCCACGGGAGGCAGAGCGCGCGCACAGACCGCCTGAGTGTGAGCCCGACTCTGGAAATACTTTGTGGGGGGGAGCAAGCAAGAGCGTGCACTGCGATGCTTCATTTCTGTAGGAGCCAAAATTTCATGGCTGCATTCTCTGGAGCAGTCGATTTTATCAGTGATACACATTCAAATGCCATTTGTCCAGATCATATCCAAGGGGATGACCTCACATCCGTGTCATCTGCCAGGGGAGACTCTGTCCAGCTGTGATCCAGAGCAGGCTGCCTAGCTACCCTGACAGAATGAAGTGTCTCTGACTATTCTTCCCTGTCCTTTATCCAGCTCTCGACTTCTCTATCACCGTCTCTCCTGATGTGGGGCACACACTACTCAGACACAGATTCCCTCCTTCAGTCTGGCCCCATCCCATCTCCTCCCACTGCTGAGACCATTCAGGGCAAGACTACCCATTTTATCCCACAACTGCAGGGGCCAGCTGCTTTGCGAAGCGTGCTGTGAGAGGGAATTCCTCTTTCTTCCCTTCCTCAGAGAACAGCGAAGTAGCTGGGTTAGGAGAGGGGCTGAATGACTCTAGAAACACCACCATTTGCTTATGAGAAAGGAAATTTTAACAAATGTAAGAAATTATTTTCGCGGAAATTTTAATGTGCCCGCCAACTTCATTAAGTCAACAAAAGTAGTTAAAGAAGATTCCTTGAATAAAAAATGACCTGAATGCTGTGTTCTAGCGGAAGGCCTGGTGGCTGGGCGCAAGCTGTGGTGACGGAGTGGTGACAATGGGTGTTCCGGAGGCTCTGACCGCCTCGGAGCTTAGCTGTGCCTGGGAAAGAGAGGGCACTCGACAGTGTCCAAACACTTGTTCACGCATAGGTCGTGTGCTGTTTTTGGCAGTGAATAGGAAAAGCTCTCCATGCTTGAGACTTTTTCTCTAAACCCCTGGGGCTACACAGCTGCCTTTCAAAAGCACACCTGTACAAGGCTTCTCCTCTTTAGGCTGCTCACTAGAAGCCGAGAGTCTCCTGTGAGAGGCAAGGGTGGCCTGTGAGCGTGTAGCGAGAGGGTTAGAATTCACTAACCTCAGAGGCAACCTCTGCACTATGGGAGACAAGCTTTGTGTGGTTCACCTCTGTGGGAGTGGTCAACAAAAAATGGAAGACGCCCCGACTATCTCAGAAGAGAATTAAAGTGATGGAAACAAAAAGTACATTAAAGTTTTGGCAACGGAAGAATTCCAGTTGTTTAGTAGGTCACCACTTTGGCTTTGAGAAGGTACTGACTAAGGACAACTTCCAGAAAAAGATAACAAAGAAGGGGATAAATCCTTGACATAGTGGCTCTTCCCCCACCCATCCCATGACAGATATCAGTAATGAGTTTTGGCACATTTTCCCACTAATCTGAGATTTATCCTCAGCATCAGTTTTAAACACAGAATTCCTTCCGTTCAGTGGGTGTCAGGCAGTTCATTTATTCACAGAACAAATGACTCTGGCTCTGTCAGATATAAGATGGCACACGGCAGATGTAAGCAGCCAAGACACTTCTGGGCCATTACCCACCCAGCATTTGTGTTAACCAGTGGTTTGCCATTCAGAGTAATGGCTTTTTGCTGGATGTGCTGTGTTATAGTTGAAATAGGAGTGATTGTGAATAATGAAATTGCTCTCCAGTGGTGGAAGGGAAATGGAGTGGACGGTATACATTGGAATTGCTGATCCCGTGAACTCATCTAGCGAATGGTATAGGAGTTAAATGGGAAATAGCTGAATATTGTTATATTAGGAGCTAAGACGTGGTGTTATTACTATTACTACTACTATTATTATCGTTATTAGTTTCAGTATCTGCTTGCAAGCTGGTCTATTCCAACCCCACAGAAGAAAGGACGTGCTGTAATGCGGATGGATGCCTTTTTTCCCCTCCCCTTTCCTCAAAGAGACAGAGGAAGTCCAGGACCTACTGCAAAGCGCTTTCTGTCTGAAGTATCCAAAAGAACAAATATGCCATAGGATATGTTATATAGAGCCAGAAAAAGAAAGCAAAAAATGTGGTATGCCCAGCCAGCAGGTGCTGCGTCTGCCTTCCCCTTGGCCTGTACAGCTCTCGGAAAGCTGTTCAATCTGCACCTTTCCCATCTACCCCATTTCCTGTTTGCCACTCTCTCTTCCCTCCAGGAGAAGAGGGTGGTCTCACCTGCAGTTTCGTGGCCACAGCTACTCAGTTTTAAGTGGGCTGTGTCCTCCCTGTCATGGCAAACTCTAGGCAGGCTAACCCTGGAAGAAGGAAACTGTAGGAACAAACAGAATTGGAGGAATAGGGACAGAAAAGCGATTACGTCCAAATTGGGCTGACAGTTGAGCACAGTGCGACTCACTCCTGTGACCACAGCCACTTCAGTGGCTGAAGAGGAGGGTTACCATTTTGAGGCCTGTCTGGGCTACCACTATGAGTTCAAGGCCAGATAGGCAACTCATGGAGGGCCTGTCCCCCAAATACAAAAGGGCTGTGGGTATAGCTCAACCACAGCGTGCTTGGCTAGATGCACAAGGTCCTGGGCTCAAAATCTCGGTGCAGAAAAGAAAATTCCAATGACGGTAGCTGGAAAGAGGTCAAGGGCATACAAACAGCTGATGACTGTCTCCTGAGACCAGTCCCGAGTCTGGGCGATTACACGCTCTGCTCAGGAATCTAACACCAGAACCCTATTTATCCTGCCAAGAGGTAGACTCACAATGGGCATTGTATGTGCATTGGTGTTTTGTCTGCATGCAGGTCTGCGTGAGAGTGTCAGATCCCCTGGGACTCGAGTTACAGACAGTTGTGAGCTGCCATGTGGGTTCTGGGAATTGAACCTGGGTCCTCTGAATGAGCGGCGGGGGGTTAGGGGGTGCTCCTAACCAGTGAGCATTTTATTATTTTATTGAAGCTGATGATTGTTTGTTTGCTTGTTTGTTTGTTTTGTTTTGTTTTTACAGCCAGAGTTCCTGACTGTTGCGCAAACTGATTTCAGGCTATGGTCTTTAGAGCTCAAAGAGCTTCTGGTTTCAGCAGACCTGAGCAACAAGAAGCACGAAGAAAACAGTTTTCCTGGTCTTCCCCGGGGATCCATTTCTATCTCTGATGTCTCTGATGTCTACTTTGGGAGGGTCTCACATTCCCTCCCTTTGAAGATTACTCCACTTGAACATAAGGCGGTACCGCAAGACTATGACCGAAAGATCCATTTCTACCTCTCGCTAGAATCTGTCTACTCTTCTAGCACTAATACTCACTCAATGCCAGTGAGCTAATATCCTGCAGCCAACTGCAGCAAACATGGAGTGTCTCAAGAGACAGCAGCAGCACTGCATGTATTAAATTACTATTTTTAATGATTTGCAGAACCGTAGTAACAGACAGCTGGGATCTGTGATGTGGGTGCTGGGAATTGAACCTGGGCCCTCTGCAAAAGCAGCAAGTGCCCTTATCAGCTGACTGTCTCTCTAGTCCCTCGATGATGAATTTAGTAGAGAAGGTTGTTCAAACATACCCCCTGACCCTTGTGTGTGTGTGTGTGTGTGTGTGTGTGTGTGTGTGTGTGAGAGAGCGCGCGCACCCAGGGCTTTAAACTTGCCAATGACCTGTCTTTATCCCCAGCTCCCCCAAAACATTTGATCATTCTAACTTCTAAGAGTCTGCACTGTGTCAAAGGGCCCCCACCTTGCACCGCAGGCGGAGCAGCTCCACGATTAACATATGGACTCTCATCCCATCTCTCAGGCTAACTACACTCAGAGCCTGTTCTGGTGTGGGAGTCAACTAAAATAGACGGAGCGTCTCTTCCCACAGGGAACATTGAGCTCCTTGAGTCTTGGAAATTCTGGTTGAAACTGAGAACCAAGACTGCACCAAGATATAAGTCACAGGTTTCTGCATTTAGGCTGGTAGCCCTCCACGGCCTGTTCGTGTCACATCTGCTCGGAAAAACCATGTTCTCACCCAGTCACGGTAGACCTCCTCGGACCCACTGCTTCGCAAAAGCAAAGAGAACGCGGGAGGGCGCCGTCTTACCACTGACAAATATGTAGATGGCAGATTCCATTTTCTTCTTCTTGGACACAGATTTGGGGAGGTATCTGCAGGTGTAGAGGCCCGTGTGGTTGGCCTGCGCCATGTCCAAGGTCAAGGTGCTGCAGAACTGTCTGTGGTTCCTCCCACAGGTAGACCTAGTGACGCTCAGCCGTTTCTCCTCCATACCCACAGTTGCAGGCAGAGACCACGTGTGGGCCGCCTCCCCTCTGCAGCCAGACAAAGTAAAGCACAGTCAAGGCTGAAGCCAGGCTCCGTGCTGAGTCTATGGTGTTTGCTGTTCTCAGGGAGCCCTACTCTGAGGCCCCCTGGGCGTCCATCTGCTTCACTAAGAACAGGCCACATATTCTGAGGGGCTTTGAGACCATGGTCAGGATAAAGATGTGACAATATTTGTGACAATTACTCACTCAGGGTGTATGAAGCTCTCCCCTCCATCGGACAAAGTCTCTATGTGACACTTAATGCAGGAGCCCCCACGCTCTGTCCATCTTCCTTCTCCTCTGAGAGGTGACCTCTCAATCGGGGAGTCAGTGGGTTTGATCTGGGAATGGCGAGATCACTAACTACCCCACCCATGTGACATGGCAAGAGCAAGATTACTATCCCCCCCCTCGGCCACATGACCTGGGAACAGCGAGATTACTAACAGGACCTGGGAATGGCAAGAGTACTACCCACCCCCGAGTGTCCTGGGAATGGTGAGATTACTACCCACCCCCAAGTGTCCTGGGAATGGTGAGATTACTACCCCGTCCATGTGACCTACCTGCACTTGAGAAAAAGAGTCTGGCCGGCTCTCATGACGTGCTGGGCGCCTTTTAAACTCAGTTCAGGGCCTTTTAACTTTGACCCTGAACCATATTCTGTAAAACAAAAATTTGCAAATGTCTTATTTGTAAATGGTTTATTACATCTTCTAAAAAGTTGCTTTTTTAAAATTTTTTTTCTTTAATTTAGTCACAGATCCAAAACAACCCACTGGATACTGGATGCAAGTTTTGTTTCCGGAAGACAGGGTCTCACCAAGTAGCTCAATCCGGCCTGGAATTCATGGCAAAACTCTTAGCTCAAGTTCTCAAATGTTGGGCTTGAAAACCTGAGCCACCATGCCTGGCTGTGGCTTCTGGGTGCCATCCATTCATTAGTTGAGCAATATTTGGGGCCAGCCATTGAGTCATTTTTCTTTCTAAACTTGTTTCCTCATTTGCAAAACTAATTTTAGACTCCAAGTCAGCTTTAGAAGCTACTTGGCCCGTCTTGCATAATCTGTGTCTTGCACAACCCTTGTAGAGTGGTCTGGCAAAATGGGTTATTCCCTCTTCACGGCACCTGACAAGCCCACTTCAGTTCACTGCGCAGCAATAAAATAGGGCACGGGAAAGCGGGTTAGGATCTGTGTATCTTTACACAATGGGGTAATGACATTCAGCCCGGGGACCGTGTGAGCCTGGACGTCTCTGTCTCTCTGTCCCTTTCTGTGAACTGAACTGGAAATCTCCCATATGGATGCTGCAAGTCACATGACTCTTAGAACTATGATCTGTATAGGTTGAGCTTCTCTCAGCCCTCAGAATAGCATCTAATGGCCTAGACCTTCCTCCTTTCTCTATCCCTCCTATTTCCCCCTTCCCCCTTCTTCCTCTTCCTGCTCTACCCCTCCCCCACTTCCCCCTCCTTCTTCCTCTAATCCTCTCCTCCATTTCCCCCTTCTCTTTCTTCCTCTTCCTGACCACTGTAATGACAGGTAAAAGGCAGGGTTGGGGGCCAGGGATAGTGACCCCTAGGAAAGAACAGAGAGAGGGAATCTTGGAGATAGACCAATCTCCAATCTTAGCGAGTATTTTTAATTGAAAATGGGTCTTTCTCAAGAACTCAGGACTCTTTAAAGCTCTATATTGCATAGGTAGCTCCCTTTCCTTCTTTCCAACTGTGTGGCCTTGGTTCGCTACCCCTTAGCATCCATGCTCTACCAAACATGCAGGGGCACAGGGTCAGAAGCACATCATGAAAGAGGCCGATTCACCGCCCACCATGGGGCACATGCCCCAGCATAATTGCTGTCAGACAGCATTCTATTGGGTATATAGTGTCAAAGGAAGATATTCGGTGGACCTTATATTTTCTAAAAGTTGCTGGTAGTAAAATTAATATTTTAGAAGGTATTTCAATTGACAAGAGTTACTGGTATCAAATTAGTAACAGATTAATTGGCAGAATACTGATGACTTTTAAAAAAATAAAAACCACTGCTTCATATAGACCTAGTAATTCTGACACAAAAACCGTAGAAGTCAACCCACGTGGGTGAGAACAAATTTTGTACTTTATTCAGCGTTTTGGGTTTCCTGATGTGGTGACCCCACAGTAGATTTTCCTAAAGTCACAGCCAGCGGTTGGTAACAGCTACCCTAAAAAAATTCCAGGCCATAATTGTTACTGCTTTTTCTTGTGTCACGGAACTTTAGGGATTTAATTGAGCAATTGTCTCTGTGCCGGGAAAGACCCAGCACAGCTTCCTGCGGAAAATTCTGGCATTCCTTGCAACCGTCTACATACAGTCTAGGTAGATTTGATAAGGTTTTCCTAGCAGGAGAGGCCGTGTGAAGAAACCTCCATTTTCATGACTTGAGGTTTCCCAGTTGTATAAACCTTTTTTCCTGGGGTGGCTTAGAATGGTAATGCCTCAGCCCCTGTCAAGGGAGCCTGTAGCTCCAAGGCACATGCCCACCAGCTAGGAAGTGTCACTGAGGACATCACCTAAGGGACAAGCCTGCCAGTGTCTTCTCTGCACTTTGCACTGCTCTCTGACCCACACACCGCTGAATGAGAGATTGGAGACACTGGAGGGAAATGGGGTTACTCGAAAGTCAAGGTGAGAAATGCGAGGAATATAAGATTTCACTTCAAAGTTTGTCATCATAGATTCTTCGTTTGGAATGAAGAAGCTAGATAACATAGCTATTTTGGAAGAGGAGAAAGAATTAGAGGGATGGGTCAGTGGTTAAGAGCACTGGCTGTTCTTGCAGAGGACCCAGGTTTGATTCTTAGCCTCTACATGGTAGCTCACAACCATCTGGGTTTCCAGTTCCCAGAGATCTGGCTCCCTCTTTTGAAACCTGTGCGATGCACAGATGTACATGCAGACAAAACACCCATATACATAAAGTAAAAAATACTTTCAAAAAGATATTTAGAAAAGGAATAATGTATAAGGATACTAGTGCAGGAGAATTGTCTGTATTCTGTCAATTATGTATTTTAATAAAATGCTGATTGGCAAGGCAGGAAGTGTAGGCGGGTCAACCAGACAGTAATAGAGGTGGGGCGATGAGAACGGGAGAATGCTGGAGAGGAGGAAGCCCATTCCCCCCACTCCTGCCCAGACTTTGAAGAAGCAACATGTGATCTGCCCCTCTGTGAAAGGTACTGAGCCACATGATTAACATAGATCAGAATAATGGGTTAATATAAGCTACAAGAGCTAATAAGTAGCCTGAGCTAATGGGCCAATCAGTTTATAACCTAATGTAGACTCTGTGTGATTTTCTTTGGGGCTTGCCGGCTGTAAGGAACTGGGCAGGGCAGAAACCCCAAAGAGCCAGCCCTCATGTTACAGGATACTATATTTCTGAGTTCAGTGAAAAGAAAATTAGGCTCACATAAGGATTAGCAGGAACCAGATATAAGGGTACCTGTCTGTAATCCCAGTACATGGAAGGCTGAAGCAGAGGATTGTGAGTTCAAGTCCAGCGTGGGTCACACAATGAGACCCTGTTTCAAAAAAATCAACAACTATAGCTTAACAGAAAATTAATAAGGAAAAAAATCATACTCCTAGAAAATATTATTAGTTATTAAAACATTTCTTTGAAGAGGTTGAATATCTGTGTCCAAGCAATAAAAGTCCAGGTCCTGACTTGTAAGCACCTGTTGCTCATCAGACACTTGCTGCATCACTAGTGAAACTCAGAGCAGACACAGCCTTGCTCAGGGGCTTTCAGTAGCACAGAGCTGGGCTGCCCATTTTGATAGCAAATCTACAAAATGTTCCATTTTCAAGGGTGGAGTACTCTGTGTTAATGATTCCCCATTGTAAAGCTTGGGTGGGAATCAAAGCTTTCCACTGTTTGCCACAGTAGCCTTATCATCTGAACTTAAAGAATAATTTTTCTCCCTCATCATCAAAATCAACCACAGTATGAAAAACATAGAATTTTTTTGGTACCAGGAAGAGTATTGCTTAATATAATAATGGAAAATCTCAACATGGCCTAAGACAATGGGCTTTGTTGTCTGTGCATTTATCAGGGCCAACCACTGGAGCGAGTAGCACGAAAACAAACACACAAACAAGCACAGCCTGTTGAGCTTGGCACAGTGACACACACCTTTAATCCCAGAACTCAGGAGGCAGAGACAAGTGGATCTCTATGAGTTCAGGACCAGCCTGGTCTATGTAGTAACACTTTCTCAAAAGAACATAAGCAGCCTGTGAATTTGTTTCTTATTAAACACTGGTAACTTTATGTTGATCTTTTGTGCACATGTTCGTTATTTTTCTGCTCTTTACCCCCCATCCTATGTGCTGAAGGTCAAGGAGACACACCCTTCACCTTTGCCTTCCATTCATTATGCAAAACGAAATGCATTCTTTAACTTCAGCAGGATAACAGAGTCAATTTCAAGCCACATATGGCTTTGTTGGGAAACCAAATACAAATCAAATGGAGTCTCCTTAGAAAGTTCTTAAAGGCTGTGTGATAGATTTAAAAGAAAGAACTTCCACAGAGGTCTTTCAGGATGAAACAGCCTTTTTGACGAAAATAGTTAACTTAGGAATCATTTAAGAAACTGTGAAGAGAAGATTTAGTGGATAAGAACACTAGCTGCTCTTGGAGAGGACCAGGATTTGGGGCTCAGCCCCCACACCAGATGGTCCAAGATCAACTGTGACTCCTGTTCCAGTGAATCTGGTGCCCTCTTCTGGCCTCCGAGGGCACCTGAACTCACATGGGGTACATACAAATACACAGACACATAAAAACAAATCTTTCAAACAAGATTCTATGTAGACAGACTAAAAGCGTCGTCAGAAAACTGCCAATTTTAGCTATTTAAATAAGAAGTATCCTTGCTTGTTGAACATAGTGTGAAATGAAGTCCTTCAGTTTCTCTTCCAAACATGGCAGCACGAGCCCCGATTAGACAGAAATCACAAGTATCCTCTTTAAGGAAGGCGTTTAGTCAATAAAATACCACACTTTGGTCCACATCGGAAAGCATACACCATAGTGGGGACAAAGGCCTAGTAATGGCATATCCCACTTACTTTGTACACACTGTCTATGGTACACAGATTCTGTGGTGTTCACACAATAAGAGCTTTGTCTAAAATGCATTTCGTAGGGTGTATCCTTGCCAGTAAGCCGTGAACAACTGAGTATATCATGAGACATCCTTTTTATTTTGAGTCATCAACCACCTCCCTTCCTGGCTCTGCTCCTAGCTAGCCCAGTGTGGCTACAAGCAATAATCCACTTAAACATCTGAGGCAAGACTCATTTGTACAACCTCTTCTAGCCTCTGACTTTTGTGACCTTTGACTCTGAGGTCACAGCTATTCATAATAAATTAGAACTCTCATGTTTAGGCTGGGCATGTCACCACCACCACTATCATCATCATCCCTATCGCATGCTGAAAATATGTATGCTTAATAAAATAGCAGATAGCTCAATTTGGAAAATTGATAATAGATCTAAACAGATATTTTCCCAAAGAACATAAGAAAAGATGAAGGATGTCATCAGTCAGCAAGGAAACAAAAGGCACAAATAGAATGAGAAATTGCTTTACCAAAGCGCCAGAATGGCAGAAGTCAAGAAGACGGCAATGCCCAGTGTCATCACATAGGCAGGGTAGAAAAATTGGGAGTGGGGCCCCGAAAGGCTTTTCCAACAGTACAGCACCTCGGGAAAGAGTAGCCACTTAAAAGCCCCAGTACAAAGCTAAACCCATTAACATACACATACATACATACATGCTCACACTCATACACACACACAATAGATAGAAATCACTTAGAAAACTACTGTTTCATTTTATATTAAAATTCCTGATTTTTTTCCAGGCACATGACTTTAGTCTCAGCACTCCACAGGAAGAATCAGGCCACTCACTCTGTGAGTTCGAGGTCAACTTGTTTCACATAGTGAGGTGTAGACAAGCCAAGGGTACATAGTAAGGCCCTATCTCATACAAAAGAGAAACAAAACAAAAAAATTAAGAACCTGGCTTCTAATTTATTTGTTTTAAACTCAAAGCTTTGTGTATCGATTCATTTCAGATGTGAAACATCTGCTTTTCATTTGCATACCATGTTCCCAATATAACATAATCCTACATGATAAATGGCCTCTTTATCTAAATATAATTCAAATATCGCGTTTCAAAAAATTAAACTGAAGACAATGAGCCATTTCCCAGTGTTATGTGAGGTCAATTAAACACAATTCATAATAAAAGAGGGTTCTCCTCCCCCTTCAAAATGGATCTTATTAAAAGCCCATATTCCACAGTCTGAACATGGAAGAGACTTTGTGACTGGCAGGGAGGTGTGGGGGTGGTGTGATTGTAAATTTCTAGAAACTAATGAAATTTGTATCTGAGAAGCTAATTCTTCCAGAGCTCTTGAATTTAAGAGAGTGAATTTCAGTCTTGGTCCCCGGTGTCTATCACAGTGTGTACAGGCGGAGACCCTGTGAACGCGATGGCTCAAAATGGCACCAGTTCTAATCACTGTGCTGAGACAGCCTAGCGGGCCTCCCCAGGAAGATGGAGGAAGGCTGCATGGCTCGCGGTTCATCTGCCAACACACTGACACAAGGCGAGATTCATATGGAAGAAGAATATATGAAGTCTCAGCTGGGAACACAGACTACCTTGGAAAACGCTGAGCTTTGCCTTCCCAACAACTGTCCTTATTGATCTGTTTGGCTTGGGTGCCTGGTGCATGCTATGGGCCGGCGCTCTCACTTACTGGGGCCCAGGCCCTATGTGTTTGAAATGCCTTTAAACTAAGAACAGAGCTCAAGAAAAGATGCTTATCTGAACACAGGCAGACAGACTGCTTGTTGCTGCTTCTCTCTGATTAAACTCCTGGGCCAGGAGGTGGGCGAGAAATGGGAGAGTTTTTTTTTATTACACTCTTCATTCATTCAGTTTCAAGGAAGGGAAAACCCCTCCCTAGCTGGGATTCCCAAACTGAATTCTGTTTAGGACTAGCAGGAAGCTGAGACTCAATGCTGACTAATCCTCATGGAAATGAGATGACTCATGATTTTCCCATGGACACCGGCACCTCATGGAGCATCTTCAACTCAGGTTAGATGTGGTACTTACAGCTCTTCAGGATCCACCAGGTGCCCAAAATGTCTACAAAGCTGCTGTTCAGAAAGCAAATATGTAATTTGTAAAAAGCTTTGAATCCCAGAGACTTGCTGTTCCCCTTAAAGCCCTTCTAGGATAGCCACCATATTTTCACACTAAACCGTTGCGAAAATTCACTAGTTTCTGGCGAGGTTTTGCTCTTTCTATGTAATCCACACATCATTAAACTCAAATAATGAACTCTGACATTTTTGTGTTAAACGAAACTTAAATCAGCCAGATATTGCTTGCATCCTGAATCCAGGTGCCACAGATCAAGCCAAGAAGCTATCTAAGGAGCCCCTGGAGACAGCTTGGTGGGTAAACACACTGGCTTGCACAAATCTGATCATTTGAAGTCGTTCCCTGGAGCTCTGGTGGGAGGAGAAATGAGTCCCAAATTCTTAAAGGGAAAACCATCTAAAAAACTGTGTATTTTAAAATGTTTACCAAAGAAAACCCCTCCACCCACATCTCACCCTTCCTGCTGACACATAGTGGGGCTATGTCTGGAGAGTTGTCTCCTGGCCTTTTTTATTTTACTGGGCACTCGTTTCTCTGAGGGTCACAGGTTAACCTTAATCCATCATTAGCCCTGTCACCAGCTACCATCAGGAGCCTACCCTTCCAGTGACCTGGAGCCATGCACAGCTTCTTTTCATGTGACATCAGAATTAATTGGGTTGACGGGGAAAATGCCACTTTGACCAAGTAGCTACCTTTTCCCCAGATGCTCTCCTCCCACGAACTGCTCTTTTATTGAAATCCCCTCCATCGAGCCTACCAATGTGTCATTTCATCTTACCACTCCATGTCCTAGAAGGGTCACAATCTGGTTAGCAGGACATGAAAAGTGGCTTGTATTTAGTGGAGAAACCCGTCAGCCCTCATCTGGTTATACAAGGGGACCGTGAACAGAGACAAACACCCCTAAAAAAGCATCGGGTATGTTTTCTGTTAGATTTATCTCGGTTTTCCTTGTCAATAGCAGGATATTTGGTTCGTCTGCTGTATCCCCCATCGGCTCACATTCTTTGCCAATGCCACTGTTCAGAGCACCGTGGAGAAGCCGGGGCCCTGATGCCACGCCTTGCCAAGAGATACATGCTGAGCGATTGTTCGAGTGGACAATCACACATTGTTTTGGGCAAGAACACATCCTTTTTTTCATAAAATGAACACCTCAAACAACCACAGTAGCTGATGATGGCTCAGGGGTGCTGGTTCAGCAAATACACAATATACGTGAAAGTCAATGTGCCCCGCTCTTGTCAGTGGTGCATCCTGCACCTTCCATTGAGAATCACAACCCTAGACAGTTCTATACGATGATCCAGAATCAGATCTCTGTGGAAGAGAAAGCAACTGGGTAGAATGGCACTGTTAGGTGTGGTGGGAATTGTCGTCAAGTGCCTGTGCTGTCCTAGATATTACAAGGATAGTGCTCAATTATCTAGAATGACAAACCCCACTTTGGTTAACGGTAGTCTCCATAACCTCTGTAAGCAATGAATTACTGATCTGAAAGCAGCGGATGGTACATACACCACCCAGAGTTTTCACTGCAGACTCTTTTCCATTCCTTCCTGCTCAATGGCAAGGTCTCAAGCACATGACAGATCATGGCAACAGCAAGGTTGGAGATGGCACAGCAGACTAGAGCACTGAATACTCTTCCAGCACCATACATGGTGCCTCAAACCTTGTGTATCTCCAGTTCCGGTGGATCAGATGCCCTCTTCAGGCTTCCATGGGTACTGCACACATGGTGCACATACATACAGGCAAAATACCAGTACACATAAAATTTTAAAAATTGCAAAGGCACATTTTACTCAAGTTTTAATTCTGAATCAAAATTAGTGCCTCTTTGTGTAATAAAATGAAGAAGACAGAGTATCAGGCATGCATGTGTGCAGGCAGGCAAGCATGTGCTGAGCTATCCATGCAAGCAAAAATCCAGAAAAGATTAGTACAGCCAACCCAAAGTTTCCTATATTTTCTTCAACAGTTTCAATTTTATAATCTAGAGTCCAGTTTTATAATCTAGACTCTCTGTAAGGGAGATGTTTTAAATCCATTCATTAGGAGGAAATTGAGACAGTTTCTGTCTATGTAGCCAATCCTATATATACAAACCCTATGATCTTTGAGACTTCAGTGGCCAGGGATGGCAAAAAGCGATCCATCACATCAGAATGGAGGTTTGTAAAGCTTCGACAGCATAGTATTTCTAAGTCTCTCTCTCTCTCTCTCTCTCTCTCTCTCTCTCTCTCTCTCTCTCTTTTTACTTTTTACATGTGTGTGCTATGCATGGGTACGTATGTGCCTATGCATATGTATTTGGGCACATGTGTGTGGGTATGCCTACATTTGTGCAGATGGAGGCCCAAGGTTGGTGTCCTGGATCATCTTCAATTGCTTGTCTCATTAATCACTGGGGCAAAATTTCTCAATCAGAACAGGACTCACCCATATGGTCAGCCTCTCTAATTAGCTTGCTCTGGGGAATCCCCCGTTTCTGTCTCCCAGGGCTGGAATTGCGGGTTAGTCACTGTGTCTCCCTGCCACTTACATGAGTTAGGGACCCAAACTGTGGTCCTTGTGTTTGCACAGCAAGCACCTTAACCACTGAGCTTCCTCTCCAGACATACATACGTTCATAATACATATATACATACATACATACTTAAAAGTTTTGTTTTGAAAGAGTCTCCTATGATGCTCAGGCTAGCCTAGAACTCACTATGCCATGCCTCCACGTCCTAAGTCCTGAGATTACAAGTAGGCATCACCACAACTAGCTGAGAGCGCACATCTGAACCCACAGAGAGAAGGGGAGCTCGTAATCAAGATCACATTCTCTTTTTTTATTTTGTATTTTGTGAATTAATTTATTTATTTACCTATGTGTGCATATGCCATGGTGTGTGCATGTGTGTGTGCATGTGTGTGTGTGTGCATGTGTGTGTGTGCATGTGTGTGTGTGCATGTGTGTGTGTAGAACCCATTTGACAAACCCCAAATTACTTACATTGCAATTCATAACAGTAGTAAGATTACAGTTATGAAGTAGTAATGAAAATAATTTTATGTTTGGGGGATCGCCACAACATTAGGGACTGTATTAAAGGGTCACAGCACTGGGAAGGTTGAGAACCACTGCCCTGGTCTATACCATGAATGGTTTGCAGGAAGAGGAGACAGCTTTTAACCAGAATGTTCTGGTCCAAGGTAGGGAGCGCAGTGGTGCCGCCTGGATTCTTTGGACTGTTTTGGCGTACTTAGGTTCTATGCTGGGAACTTTCATCTGCTGAGATAACCTCAGCTTGAGAGCCCATCTCTAGCAATGGGCTAGACAGCAATGGGTCAGTGGCTGGACAACTTACACCCCATTCTCGGTTCTCCATCAAGAGAACATAACCACGGGCTGCAGAGATGGCTCAGTGGTTAAGAGCATTGCCTGCTCTTCCAAAGGTCCTGAGTTCAATTCCCAGCAACCACATGGTGGCTCACAACCATCTGTAATGGGGTCTGGTGCCCTCTTCTGGCCTGCAGACATACACACAGACAGAATATTGTATACATAATAAATAAATAAATATTTAAAAAAAAAAGAGAGAGAGAGAACATAGCCAGCTCAGCCCAGGCCAAGCAAACGGACTGGACCCAGGGAATGATCCACAAGCAAAGCAGCATACACGCTCTGGGAGAATTATTGCACTCCTGAGCGTGTTCTTCCAGCCTCTTCCTTTCACACACACACACACACACACACACACACACACATGGATGCATGCATGCAGTTCCTAGATGGCTGACAGCAGGCGGCAAGACTCCTGCAAACGCCTCTGAGGCCCCAAGGATGGTCTCAGACACAGCTTGAGGCTGTCAATCAATACTTACTGAGTGACTACTATGTGCCAGGGCCTGTACTGGCGCCAGAGCAGCAAAGATGGCTCAGAATCAGTTTTTCTGCATAAATCATTTTCCTTCCTCCCAACGTTGACCTCGTAGGAGATGCCACTCAGATACCGAACAGTTGATACCAAGAAATCTAGACGACTGCTGATGTCAGCAACCCAAACTATTCACGCTTTGCGCTTAATTAAGCACGTGCTATGTAGTACTGTCAGGCCCAAATTCTTCACTTAACTAAGCAATTCACAGCCATAGAATTTGCTGTACGATTCACAAAAATAGAAGCGTGTATTCAGTGGCAAGCATGAAGCATAGTGAATTATAATTGCATCGGTTTTCATAAACAAATAGGAAAGGTCCCTTGAGATCATCACTATAGTATCTTCTGAGGGAGCAGGTTAAAATGGCTTCAAATAAGGTCTTTGCTTTGTTTTTTTTTGTTTTTTGTTTTTTGTTTTTTTTTTTTTTTGAAACAAAGTCTCTTATGCAGCCCTGGCCGACCTGGGTTATATAAGACAGTAATACAGACCAATTGTGCAGGCCAGGCTGGCCTCAAACCCACAGAGATCCTCCTGCCTCTGCCTGCTTCGTAGAACCACACCTGGCAAAATGAGAGTCTTCTAGGCACGACTCTACTCCAGTTGAAGTCTGGGCAGTGGTGACAGGCTGCGGAACTGGCATGAAAATTAAAGCGAGGAGAAACCACAGAATCCCAAATCCTTTGGAGAACATACCTTTCTGTGATCTCTCCTGCCAGATTTATAGTCAACAGCCTTGCCAAATGGAGACTGGGTCTCACCAGCACACGGGCTACTTCTGGGTCCATGTACATGGACTTTAACACACAAAATAGCACCCCCCATAACAACAGTCACAACCCCAAACAAGCTGTTATGTCCAAGCTTTAGATTTTACTACCCATAAAAAATTATATATCTGGTCTCTGAGTTTGTCAGTTCAGGAAAGATAAAGAAAAACTGAAATTTCTGAAGACTGGGATTCTTGTCCATTTGCCGGACAAGTGACTGTGTGTGGAAAATGCCTCACATAGCAGGTTGTCCCCTCCCCGTTCTGAGGGCAGGGGACAGACACCTGGTGAGGAAGAGAATCTACACCAACAACGTGGGCGAAACACTCCTTAGTCTCAAGAAGTCACAGGTACTCAAATTCTATCCCAGGCTAAACACTGTTATTCAGTCTGCATGCCCGCCACCTCCCCCAGCTCTAGAAGAATTCCCTGCAGGGAGGATTCTCGGACTATGAAATCTTTCTTTATACAGACAGTATCGCAGGAAGATCTGGCCCTGCAGAAGACGGTGAGTGAAGAACTTTAAACAGTATTTTCTCAAAAGACTGTTAAGCACAGATGAAGCTGTCTTTTCGCCCATTTTAATACGGCTGGTTTCCCAAACGCTAACTTAGAAAGCAGCGGTAAGCAGCAAGCAGTGTGATAACTCCCGTTCGTTATCATTTCCATCTAAAGCATGACCGCATAGGCCACATTTTCCAGCAATTTCCTTGGAGCAAAAGCTAAAAGTCCTCAGTAGGTGGCAGGATAGGGTTTGTCTCTGGAGTCTCACAAATTTCTCCGTCTGCTCTGATGAAACAGTGGCTGTCCCTTTCGGCGGATTAGGACAAACACGTTAACGCTATTTTCTCTTCTTGACTTATTGCAGGTCTGAACATCTCAAGACAGAGAGGAGACAGACGCGAGACGCAGTGGAGTACATCTCAGTGAGTGTTGCCCACTGTCCAGCCCAACACAACACACACACACACATATAAACACACTCAAACATACACTAATAGAAATATACACACACACTCACACACACATACACATACTTAAACATATATATACACACACTCACACATATATACACATACACACTCACATATATATACACATACAAACCTACACAAACATACATACACACGTACACATAAATACATACACACTAACATACATACACATATACAATCATACAAACATACATACACTTAAACATATATACACACACACTCATATATATACACATACACACCTACACAAACATACATACACACATACACATATATACATACAAATATACATCCATATACACAATCATACAAACATACATATACATGTATACATACATGCACCATAAACATACATACATATACACATGCACAGAAACATACATATACACATACACACAACCTTCTAGTGTCATTCACTATACAAGGACTCAAGCAGGAAACTCATCCCAGCCAGAAAACAAGAGCCTCTAGCAAAGACTTTTGAACTATTATCTTCCCGCAGATGAACTAGGTTTTTATTCTAATCCCTGAAAACAAAATGTGCTGTCTTTTCTCGAATCCCAAGGATTCCCCATCAAGCTATTTTAGGAAAATGTTGGGAAGACAGCTGATTTTGAAATCGAGAGGCAAGTATTTGCATTCCAGCCTGTCTGATCCACAGTGTGTAGCTCACAGCAAGTCATTCAATTGTCTCAGTGTCAGGGTTCCAAATCCAAAGCTCAGAGTGCCTGTGTTGGATGGTTACCAAGAAGCCTGCAGAGTCTGGATCTTTTCCTCCTCCCTCACTCCAGGCCACAGAACATCTGCCTTTACGGTATGACACACTTCTGAAGCTTCCCCCCCCCCCCCCCCGTAACTCTTCTCACAGGTACACCGGCCCCGCCCCTGCTTCACCCCTGGCAAGCAACAAGTCTCTGAGGGTGCAGGGTATAGAAGGTGCCAGAGGAGCATGGGATTCCTGGAAACTGGCAGCGAGCAGCCCTGGCTTTCACTGCTGACCCTCCTCGCGAGAATTTGCTGCCACCCTCAGTCAGCAACCCTTTCTACTCTCAACTAGTTTAAGGCCAGGTCTTCAAGGGCAGTTCGGAAGGCCATGTCATGCCATATTCATAGAGGCTTTGGGGATCCTATTCTGATATTTCTGTGAGCGCTCTTGACTACCCACGGAAAGAAAACCCACAGGAAGAAAAGTCCGCCTTGATGGAGATCTCAACTGTGTCTTTCACACACAGCAGTGAAATCTCCCAAGGCCACTTTAAGATGGAGTAGCAGTGGCTTCTCACATTCCTTGAGGATGGCAAAACTCCAAGGACAGACTGACTTGGAGGCCCAGGGAAAACAAACACCCCCTCCTGCAACCCTAAGAAGGCACTTTCTCCTCTGCTTTGCCTCTAGATTGCAACACACCAAGAGAGAATTCAGTGTCTGGTGAAAGAGGGTTCAAACAACACCAGCTCTACATACCACTTAAGACAAGTGTTCTGTTTACCCACTTTCCTAGAAGCTTTGTGGTACCCCAACGAGAGTTCCTGCACCCTGTTTCCACTTGGCATCCATCTGGTGGCAAGGAAGATGGACGCATCCTGCTCGGCTGGTGAAAATCACTCAGAGTTGTGAGGACCATCATATGTCTGGGACAGAGTGAAGGGAGATACACAGTGAAAGTGCTTGACAGTTGGGGTCCAGGGTACTCCATCCCCCTACACACACACACACACACACACACACGCACACGTGCACACATGCACACACGCGCGAGCACACGCACACACATGCACACGCGCACAAGCAAGCTCCTCTGTCCCTAGAGAAGAGGGTCAAAGGTCAAGGACCCATGAGCTAAGACTTCAAGAAACTACACAGCTGCTACCAGGCAGGGTTGCAAACACTTTTAATCCCAGCACTCAGGAGTCAGAGGCAGAAGTATCTTTGTGAGTTCAAGGTCAGCCTGGTCTATAAAATGAGTTCTAGCATAGCCAGGGCTATATAGTGGGACCCTATCTGGAAAAGGAGGAGGAGGAGAGGGAAGAGAAGGTGGTGATGGCAGCAGCAGCAGCAGCAGCAGCAGCTACAAAGTGGCTGACGCTCGAATTTCAGGACACTGGAGTCACAGTAATCCTAAGAGGCGGCTGTGCCAAATCAGCATGCCAGACTAAGTCTGGTCTGCTACACACACGATTTATGAATGGGAACCTCATCCCATAGGTCAATATAGTGTCGTTCCCAAGTATCATTGTAAGGGCCAAGACGTTACTTAGCACTTGGTATTATGTAGCAGTCACGATAATTTTCTTGGCCAAACGCCAACCGAGACAGAAAAGCAAAGCGGAAGTGTCAAATGGTGCTGCCCCTCCCCTCAGAAAAGGCTGCCTCCCCGCCCGGGAATCTGGGCCAGGACTACCTTTGAGCAACAGAATGTCACAGAGTGATGTGGGAATTTCAAAATGCAGGCCTTCAGACATGTCGCAGTCTGTACTGCAGGAATGTTCCTGCCTCTGTGTGAGAGCCCCAGCTGCACTGTTGAGTCAGGAAAGGCCACAGGGGTAGGGGGCAGTGCTGAGGTCTCACTGAACCGGCCATGGACTGTGGCTGACCAGGTGACTCAGGTGAGACCTAAAGGAAACCCCCAGCAGAGTCCCCATGTGTCTAACCTGTAGCACTCTGAGAGGCACGGAACTGACATAGGCTGCCAAGTCCGGGGACAGCTCGCTATGCTGCCCCAGATGGCAGACACAATGGCCCCCACCCTGCAGAGGCCGGAGGCTGTGTGCTCTGTCTGAGGATAACAGGGCCACCCATTATCACACCAAACACCCGAGAAGGATTCCTAGTGCTCTCAAGGTGAGGGAAGCCGCTTGGACATCTGGTGCCTCACAAGAATTCCAGCGTCGCGATTCCCAGGCAGTGACTTTTGACAATGAAGACCCCACCATGACGCGCCAGCATATTTTTCTAGCAGGTAGTCAAGAGCACTGACCCCAGCTGAGGAGACAGAGATGGGGAGGTACCCTAGTGAACCAATCTTCAGGTAGCTCCAGGTAGCATCTTACTGGGACAACTGGAATGACAAGGGATTGGACTGCAGCCCTGTGGGTGACCTGGGTGGGCTGATAGTTTGACCAGGACTAGTGTGGAACTAAAGAAAAGGCTGAGTGTCATGTAAAATAAGAGGGGGGGTTGGAGGTACTGTTAGCAGTGTTGTTGGAATCTGCATCCAGCTCCTGATTGTGTATCTGCCGCATAACCACCAGAGCAGACCAATCTCAGAACACAACTGACTTCGGCACATTGGCTGGGTACCTGACTTGCCCTTGGTGTCTAGGGATTTCTTCTGTCACAATTCTCTGATACATTCTCTTTCTGGTGGGACCCCTCTGAGATGGTTTCCTCCCCCTCAGTCTAGACATGATTTATTTAGTGTCTGTTACAGATCAACACCCGTGTAGCGGCCTCCCACATGGCCAGGCCTAGGTTGTGTTCCTTAGGTCCCCTTCTAGCCCAGGTGTGTCAGCCACTCCCAGAGTTTGTTAGAAAACGCACACTGCTAAGGGCGAGGAGATGGTGCGGCCAGGAAAGCGCTTGCAGAGCAATTTTGAGGGCCAGAGTCTAATCAAAGTGCTTAACACCACTGAGCCACCTCTCCAGCCCCAAATTTGCAATTTTTCATCTTTGCTGGGGACTGGAATCCTCTGGAGTTTTTAAATGAGCAATGCTGGGGTCCCACCTAAAACACAGAGTAAAGTTGGTCACGGGTGCAGAGCTGGCAGGCCAGTTCTTCCAGCTCCCAAAGTAATCTAACAAAGAGCCCAGGCTGAGGACCTGGGTTCTGAAGAATCGAAGGGTCCCCAGTAATCCTTTGGCAGGCTGAGTCCTTCCTATCAGGGTTTTGCTGAAGGTGGCCTTGAATTTAAGTGATTTTATATTTGTGTATAATAAAAGCAAAATTTTTCGGTCATAGCAGGATCACTTGAGGCCTCTTGCAACAAAAGAGTCTGGCAATTGTTACAAGTGTGTTTCTGTAGACCACATGGGTGGGTCTGTGAGCAAAAGGAAATCCCATGGAGACCCCACCCACGCAATGGAAGCATAGAAGACCTGCTGACGAGAAGTGCCTGGGAGCAGTGTGATTATCTGTGAAAGGACTAAAGCGTTTGCCAGGACTGTGCCATTGTGGAGTCAGGCACCGTGCAGACACCAAAGGCACTGGTCTCCCAATCAGAGGGAGGCCATGGCAGCCACAGCACCAGGCAGCAATGCCCCCTTCACAGCCAAATGGTCCAGGAAAGGGCACTTAGGGACTGAGGTTCATTCCAGTGTTTGGAAGCAATGCCCCAGAAAGCTTCATTTCTGGCTAAAGCTTGGCCAGTTACCGCCGTTTTTGCCATTCTCCACCATATCTGTGCTTTTGAAGACGTCAATTTTGTCTTCCACGATTTGGCTAGTCATGACTTCCTTGGGATGACAACGGCTGTCTGCTTGGATTAGAGGTCCCGGGTAAGTCTGTGAGAAGAGACTAGAAATAGGCCAGAGGAATCCCACACTGGCCACAGACCTATGTGGGAGCCAGGAGAGGCCCATGGCTAGCCTGACCTTTGTCTCCTCTGTCACACAGCCAAAGGCTACCTCTAGGGTGTGAGGGAAGAGAAACTGAACCCTGGCACTGGAGCTGACCATAACCCCTTCACTAAAACCCATGCATCTCCATTTTAAATGTGGAAACTAAAGAGTACCTAGGGATCGACAGTGACCCACTCTGATGCGATGTGTGTGTGTGTGTGTGTGTGTATGTACGCGTGTGTGCACATGTGAGTGAACGTGCACGTGAGGCTGCTGCCGTAGGACACGTGTTGAGAAGCATATTGGGGTGTTGATATGTGTGTGCAGCGTGGGGGTGGGGTAGAGGAAGGGATCGATTTTCACTCTAACTGTGGGTGTAAGTTTGCCTTTTTTAAAAAATCAACAATTGTACTTTTATTATCAACTATTTTCTGATTGTTTCTTTGCATTTAATTTTTAATAAAAAATTGATGTGCACGTGTCTGTTTGAGTGTCAGCTTCTGTATGGGTAACTTCAGAGGTTAGAAGGCGCTGGATCTTCAGGAGCTGGAAGTGGCTGTGAGCCACCCATCACGGCGGCTGGAACTGAGCTCCGATCTTTGGAAGAGCAACTGCTCTTGTTCACCGAGTCATGGCTCTAACCCTTCATCTCCTTTTCATTTTTAACTGAGAAAATCATCACATATTTATGCGGTAAAGCGTGGTGTTTGACACGCATACAGCTGGGGAGAGCAATCCCATTAAATAATCCCATGTAACCGAGGCCTAGCAGGCAAGCAAAAACACGTGAAAGAACGGGAATGAATGCAGCCCTGGCTCTGAGAGGCGACGGGGAATGGCACCGGTTCTGAAGGATCAAAGCAGAGAGACTCAGGCTCTTCCCCCAGAGAGGAAGGACGAAGACACCTGACCTACAAAGAGTGCAGGAGAGGGACCCTACAGGAGGCTGCATATCCGGGTCACAGGAGGGCAGGAAGAGGCCTCGTTCTGTCCAGAGACCCCAGCAGGAGCTGCCCTGCTGCGCTGGGTTTCTCAGGTAGGGAGGAAGGGATGGGGAAGGAGACAATGATCTAGCAGGAGGAAGCAGCTCAGCAGCAGGAAGGCCCATTGGAAGGAGGGTAATTCCTTTGACAGGGGCAGGACTAGCGTAGATGGAGCAGATGTGGAGGAACCAAAAGACAGATTTTAGCAGCGCCAAAACCACGGCTATCCCAAAGAGGGAGCCCAAAGGACTCCCGGGAAAAATTAACCTTAGCATAAATATTTTCATGGATTTTTAAGCAGTTTTTTTTTTGTAATTCTTCATTTAAACCTCTTATGGGCTTTGATAAAAGACAAGTTCATGCTTAAGATGTTGGGAAGGTAGCTTAATGGTAGAGCCCTTGTCTAGCCCGTGACAGATCCTAGGCTTAATATCCAGCAACACAAGATTCTACTGCTACTACTACTACTACTACTATTATTATATTACTATTATTATTATAAACAAGCAAATAGATATGGTTTAGAAAAAGGTGGATTAAATGCTAACTCAACAAATGTCTGGATATCCCCACTTGGTCTGTGGTAGAGGAAATACATAAAATGAAGAAGAAATGATGGCGGTGGGGTGGCCTGAAGAGTGTCTTCCTGGGTCTGCCAGTGGTGAACGGCGGGGCTGAGGAAACATCACAAAACTACCTTCTCAGTTCCTGAAGCTGGGTCAGTAAGGGCTCATGTGAGACACAGATCAGGTCTCCTCCCAAAAAGCTTGACTTGGAAGACAGAGGCAGCAATCAGAAAGGGTCTTCAAGCACCCAGGTTTACAGAGGCCGATGGGAAATGCCCAGAAATTCTTGACATCCCCCCCATATCCGCCCTGCAACAATGCAGGAAATCTAGCCACTATCTTCAGTCGACTGAGGAGAACCGTTTCCTTAAGAACACCCCCACACCCCCGACGGTGCTGCGAAGGCAGAGGCTTTGCTCTCCAGATCTCCCTCAAATACACCATTCCCCCATTTCCTTCCTTCAGTCTGGTATGGAGTCCAGCAATTTAACCAGCAGCAGGCAGGGTCTACAGCACCCACCGCATTCTGCCTTCACAGCAATCCTGGAAAGCGCCTGGCAGAGGCCCTGTTGTTCCTCTGGTCCTCTGTTCCTCCGGAGACACTCGGCAGAAGGAAGCCAGCACACAGGATAGTCTGTCCAACTCTCTTAAGCTAAACCCAATGGGCCAGATGATTTTATGCTTTCAGCCACTCGCAGTAATATATTTTTACTTAAAATAAAAAAAAAACAAAGCCCGTGGCGATCTTCCAATAGCCTCCCTCCTCTGTGCACCATATCAAGCTACATTGAAAAATGGTTTTTACCTGCAATTACCTCACATCCCCTAGCTTGGACTGAACCATCAGCTAGCAGAGGGATGGATGGCTTGCGCTCTCTTTCTAGCCTCGGGCTCACTCCCACACTCAATTAAAAACAACACAAAAATACTCTGTTGTTTGTTTTCTCTTAACTCAACTGCACCAGGCAGGGAAAAGACCAGCCACAGTCCCACTGTGTTCTGCTACATAATTCCCTTCAGGGAATCACTTTCTCAAAGGGGTGGGTGGGGGAGTGGTGGGTGTCATTAGAAAGCCTTTTTCCTCCCCTTTTTGGTGATTATCACTTCAAGTTCTATCTGATACACATTGAAAGATTTAGAAACGTCTCCATAGTTTTGGAGAGGGAAAGTAAGTAATTATTTGATTTGTCTTTTAAAGTCACAAAAAATAATGGGTTCGATTATCAAATAAGTGGTTTGGTAGCCTTGTCAGACTCTGAAACAGTTTGAGAACATAGCCGGTTTAAAAAAAAAAAAAAACAATTAAGTGCTAATGTTTCTTTAAAACCAAAAAATACATAGGGGATTAAAGTGACTGATGGCCTCAGAAAAGTTAGTGCGACCTAGTCTCTGTCCTAATTGCACATTCTGCTTGGGGTGCGGGAGGCCCAAGCAAATGATCTGGTGGCATCCTGCATCAGCTCACCCCTTGCAAAAGAAAGCCCACTAAAGACCAAGTTGATTGGTTGGTCTAGAACATTCTACCAGAGAAGATGTTGTGAGCCCTGCTAAGAGAGGCCTAGCTTGCCAGCCACTGTGTCCAAGGGCTTAGCACCCACTAACATGTTAACATGTATAAGAATGGAGGGGAGCAGAGAGAACAGAAAGACCCCATTCTGTTCGTTTCTTGGAATTTATTCATTGAATTTTATAGTTAGAAAGGAGCTTTAGAAATCAGCAATATTTTTAGGCCGGTGGTAGTGGCACACACCTTTAATCCCAGCAATGGAGAGGCAGAGACAGGCTGATCTCTGAGACTGAGACCAGCCTGGTTTACAGAGCGAGTTTCAGGACAGCCAGGGCTACACAGCAGAACTGTTTAGAAAAATCAAAAGACAAACAAAAACAAAAAGCAAAACAACAACAACAAAACAACTGTTTTTTTCTAATTTCTACATTTTTAGAAGAAAAATACTAACTGGGGATCACTTGAAAAGAAACTATATAGCCTATTAAAGACTTTCAATCATAAAAAATTAATGTTGCACACTTAAAAAAAGAAGACACTAGACAGCCAACACAGTTCCCAGTTTATCTGCAAGATGATCAGTTGATCAATCAGACGATTGACCGGAAAACAACATGGACCCACAAGGGTTCTAAGTAATGATCATTTAAAATATGCAGTTTTGGGGAAAATATGGCTCTGTTAGCCTTGGAGAAAACAACAGAAATCACTATGGAAAATGATACTAATAAGTAATATGAGGAAGGCATTATATTCAGTTTGGGAAGAGGTATGATCATTAATTTATAGTTCAGGCTGACTTTAATTCGCCCCACAGCCAATGTCCACGCTAGGTTAGACCGCCCTCTGCTTTAAGCCCTGAGTTCTAGAGTTACCGACAAGGACCTCACATCTGTATAGCATTATTTGATAATTTACATTTGAACTTAGAGTTACTATTGGGACTACCCCGCCGTTACTATAATTTAACTATTTCTAATTAGTTCTACCAAGCTAAACAGCAGTTGCTTGGAGAAAAGTAAGGAAGGGGAGGGAGAGAGGGAGAGGGAGGGAGGGAAGAAGGGAGAGAGGAGGGAGGGAGGGAGGGAGGGAGAGAGAGAGAGAGAGAGAGAGAGAGAGAGAGAGAGAGAGAGAGAGAGAGTCAGAGTCTAATCAAGGGTGTGGTGCCTTAAATCTTAAACAGAAGACAGGTAACTTTTATAAAAACAGTGGTCTCGATGCAGAGAGGACCCGAAAGTGCGGAAATTACGGCGTCCGTCAGTCTGTAAGGAGTAGTAAGTACTGAGGATATAACAGTGACGCAGCTCAGCGCCCAGCGAGCGCTCCAAGGCGGCTCCCGATAAACCCGCAGTCAGACCCTCTCACATTCCCGTACAGCCTCAATCTGCCTCCGCTGTTCTCAAACACAAATAAAATTACGCTTAGCTAAAACCAAGCACGCTTTAAAAACAGAAAATAAAGACAGGTGAGTGAAGGAGAAAATCCAATAAAACATATGATTTTCCCCTCTGTAGTTTGGAGGTTCAAAGTAATTTTTTAACCTAGTTTTACCTTTACATAATAAATTAGTATTTAAACTCTCTAAGCAATTATATTTTCATATAAACAGCTTTCCCAAAATATTCGTGAAATTGAAAATAAAATATTTAATATCATTATTTTAGCACTACCCACATGGAGTTCTATTTTAATTGTCAACCCCTGCTCATTACTTTGAAACGACAGCCAGTCTTGCACATTCCAAAGGGCTAATTTTTACTGTTTAACCTAGCTGCGGGACATTACAATTCTTCCTGACTTTTTCCTATCTTCTTTCCCAAACAAGTGACTTTAAAGAAAGACTTTCTCGCGCTCTCATATCTGACTCTGCGGAAAGGGACCCCCGTGAACCTTTCGCCATTCCCGCCCGCTGCGCTGGGACCTGGAGTTGGAGCTCCCAAGGTCCCTCCAGCTTTGGCCTCTGAATGACAACAGCTCCATCACGGTAATTGCTCTTCAAATCTGTTGGTCCCTGATCGGTCCACCGCGGGTTTTTCATGTCCCAAAGAAAGATGATTTAGAAGGTGAGCATACCTCACCAATTCCTCAAGCTACATCTTTTGATTCTGGACGATTCCGAAATCTGAAACTATCTAGCCTAAGCTGCCCTGGTAGTTCTGTGTCGCTAAGGCCGGCGACCGGGACCTCCCACCCGGCCCGCTCCCGCGGAGACCCCACCCGGGAGACAGCGCTCAGCGAACCTCTGAGAAGAACCGGCGCTGACTTGAGAGTTCCCCAACTTCCCTGGGACGGTCCCAAACGGGTCTGGGAAATCAGAGCTGGCCCTCTTCTGGGGTCCCTCCGCTTGCCGCCGGCACGCGACCCTCCCCAAATTTGTTCTCCTCCTCAGTTCTAGTGGCACGAGATTACGGAGTTACGAGCAACTCTAATGCCCCTCCTCTGTCCACCCCACCGCAGCCTCTATTTCTTGCTTGCTCCAGACAGCCCTTGAGGACCCAGCCACTGTCTGGGAGGAAGATCTGGGTGTCTGAAAGGTCCACGGGCACCCAGAGTCTAGAGAAGGCGACCTTACCCAGTAGCCCGGCAAAATACTAGCGACTCCGCTGCAACCGGCAACCCGACTGTGACCCCAGCGTAGATCTAAGGTGAGTCTGGACGGTGATGCCCGCCAGTCCAGGTCAGCCACTTCCAGCGGCGCCCACTCCGAAGGTTTAAAAAAAAAAAACTGTGTCCCACCACTGCAACAAGTGTCCTCGGCTCCCGCTGGAGCTCGCTTCCCGGGCTACTGCCCGGCTCCGCCGGAACATCATCCCACGGCTGCCCATCCCCGCCCAGCTCCGACTCAGGGTCTCTGGCGCGCCTCACCTGTGAGAAGCAAACAGCCGAGCAGCGCGCACAGCAGGACCGCGGTGTGCCAGCAGCTGACCATGGTGAGCGCGACGCGGCCTGCTGGCCCGGTGCCCGCGCTCTACGAGGCCGACAGCGCAGCCGCCCGAGCCGGTCCCCTGGCTCTCCTGCCTGGCGCCGCGAGAGCCCTTCTCCGCGCCTGCAGCCGAGGTCCCCCTCTTCGCCGTCCGGCGTCCGCTAGCCGCTGCGCTCGAGCCCCGGAGCCCGCTCTGAGCCGCCGCCGCCGCCACTACCACCGGGGAATGTCCGCCACCGCGCTCGGAGCCTCCTGCGGACCTCGCTGAAGCGCAGCCGAGGGCGGGGGCGATTTATAACCTTCCCCAGCCCACTTCCTACCCCGGCACCTCCTTCCAGTGACGTCAAGGGGTCCCCCACCCCTCATCCGCCTCCCCACCTACCCTCTTCTTCCTCCCGGAGGGGCGGGGGCCGGCGAGGGCGGGTGGCCCGGAGCAGGAGCGCGCGTGCGGAGGAGCTGGGAGCGCGGGTCTCCCGGCAGGTTCGCAGGTTCAGGGTTCTTGCTCCGTGCCCTCCTGTCCCCGCCCCTCCTGCCCATCGCTCTCAGGAAATCCTTGCCCGGTTCCCTCCACCAGGCTTACTCAGCTCTGGGGACTGCCCGAAACTGAGGAGGGGACCGGCTAAGTGCACCGCCCTGCCCCTGGGGCGGGAAGTCTTATCCTAGGGAAGCTGGCCGCGCCTCCGCAACGGTGTCTCTGGCACCGAGGAACGAGGCGCAGTCGGGCGCTCTCCCGAACGGTCCCGCCGGTCTCTGACCCGGCCAGGCCAGAGTGTCCCCAGACGGCGAAGGAAGGCGCCAGAGACCCTCCACGTAAGGCACTGGGACCCGGAGCGTCCGAAAAAACCGGACGCTTTGCCAGGGCACCTTCGGAAAGAGTGCGAGTCGCGCAGGTCCCAGGGGAGGGAGCCTGTGTCTTTTTCGGCTGCATAAATGCACCCGCCCAAGTCATTTCCTCAACCTTCTGCTTCCTAGAAGCAAAACAAGGAATAACGTGTTACCTTTTAAAAAAGACAAGACGTGAAACATGCTCCTGCAACTTGTGAGCGCCAAGAACTTGAAGTCTGTGTCTGAAATGCTGGATGGAAAAGAAATCTTTTTGGTGGGCGCTGACTAGCCAAGACGACTGACCTGAATGTTCTTGGAACAAACACGGGTGAAATTAACTTGAGGCACTAGATCATTTACGATGACACTGATTCCACGTTGTTCCTCAATTATGTATCCATTAACTCAAAGCTGAAGTCGTCCCGGCCTCCACGGAACAGCCCAGTCTCGTCCTTGTAAATAACGCAGGTTTGAAAAAAAAAAAAAAAGCTCACTGGAACCTGCCAGATGCCCATGATAAAATTGCTCCTAAATGGGATCAGAGGCTCTTCCTGAAGGACTAGACTAAATCTCCAGCAGGGAAGGTTGCTCAACCTGAGTTGCCTTACTGCTAAGAGTTTTGGGCCACCACCACCCGCAGCTCCACATAGGCACCTGGAGCGGCAGAGGAGCTCCAGCGAGCGACATTCCTCTCTCCTACTTGGTCCAGGAGAAAAAGAAAGGCCGCTATGAGCCGCAGCTCACCTGCGGGGTCGCCCATCGGATTCTGATTCCCCTATATCACTCCACCGGGGTCGGTGCTCCTGAGCTCTGCCTCCAGTACCGCATTCTCCTACCGAGAATCACGCTCGGAATGGCCAGCCACTACAAATAATTAGTTATTCTCCCCCCACTGACTCTCCAGCCCCAGACAGTTTGAGACACACCCACAGCTTCAGACTGTCCCTCTGTCTCTCCTAGGAGCTCTTGTCACGCCCACACATCTTCCACGAACTCGGTAAGGCCCTTAAGCAGCAGCAGGTGTTTGGACTGGGGAGCGCTTGTCAGTGGAAAGCCTGCGGCTGGAGGGGATTGGCGTGCGCTGAGCAGGTTGACAAATCAAGAAGCCAGGAGGTTCACGACGCTGGAGGGCTGTGGAGTCCGCCACCGGCACGGAAAACAGGCTTGGCCACAGTAGGGGAAGACCAGGGAGGGACACTAGTGACTCGCAGGGTGTGGGGAGCGCCCCAAGTACATCCCGCAAAGGTTTAGTTTAACACGGTTGTTTTCAAAAGATTTTTTTTTGACATTTTTAAATACTCAAGAAAACACGAGCCTGTTGCCAGAAGTGATCCCACAATGAGTTTATGAAGCCAGACAGGTATTTGATCGACAGCCAAAACAATCTATAACCTGAGATGTGCATCAGTGATACTAAAATATTGCTCAATTAGCTAAGACTGATGGACTCATACTTGGATCTAACTTAGATTTGTATACTACGGTCCTCCATAAGTTCATCCTTTGAAAAGTCCCAGGCTTTTAATACAGTCAGCAATTTCCTCACTGCTACTTCTTCTGTAGGGTGCATTGACTGTGTTTTTATTGTTATTATAAAGAATTTTAAAATGACACAAACTGTTTCATTGGTGATTTCAATTTCACTTTGATGTGGAGAATAAAGGAGTGAGACTTAGCCCTCCCCCCACAAAGAGCTAACACCTTTGAATTCATGGGCTACAGGACTCTTCAAACTAAATCACTCATGAAAGAGGTTCAGTAGATCCTTCTGATGGGAAAGATCAAATTCAACACGCTTGGTATGTGTGAAAGACCATTTGCAGTAGATTATCTGCTTGCTTCCTGCCCATGTACAAAAGAACATTTCATCTCCTGCTTGCCTGGCAAAATCAGACACTCTCTGGTGTTATCAGCCACATTCTCTCGACGTTTCTTTCTTGTCCCTATTCAAGAAGGTGCTGCTGTCCAGTCAACAACTTAAATATTCAAGACTGAACAAGAGGGTTGGGGCAGCGTCTGTATGAGTGACAGGCGAGGAACTCAGCTGATCTTCCTACAAAAAACAGGCAAGGACACACTAAGCTTGGGTGTTAGAGAATCCCCCATCAGTATACAACACAGAGCTTACTTACAAACAGCTGATGATCTTAGCAAACCATTCTGCTTCATTGGAAGAAAAACAGACAAACACACACCTCTTAGGACACCTTCTCCAGGCAGAGAGGCTCCTTGGTCTAAGCACAGCCTTCCATATCTCTTGCAGGAAGTTCTGATGAGCGCCCAGACCAGATAGAATCTTACAGCTTTATTGATCAGAAATGGATCAGCTCACTAGAACAACAACAACCAAAGTCTTGTTTATTTCAGTCACCCAGCAGTAGGCCATGGGACTCCTAAAGTGCACAAGGCCCTCCTCTTCGTGGCTCTGATAACCCCTCACAAACACGACTTCATCTCCAGGCTCCCTGGCTGTGGCTCCTTGACCACTGCGCAAATGACATGGTCTAGAGATTTGTCCCAGTTTCCCTTGGAAGAGTCCATCTTATTAACATCTTGCAGGTAACATATGCGCAGGACTGAACAAGCATCACGACCGCTATCTCCCTTCTCTTAAAGTTAAGGGTTTCCTTTTTGCTTTATAGACAGGGTCTCACTATGTAACCTTAGCTGTCCTTGAGTTCACTATGTAGACCGGATTGGCCTCAAACTCACAGGAATCTGCCTGCCTCTGCCTCCCTAGTGTGGGGATTAAAAGCATGAGCCACCATATCTAGCTAAGATTGATTGATTATGTACTTAATTATTTTTAGTTGAGAAGAGAGTGAGAACAGTGGGTGTCAGTTCAGGTACCCACAAAAAGTTAAGTTTTCCTTCTGAGCAAGGAGAAAAGGTTATGGAAAGGGCCAGTGATAGGAAAAGTGGGTTAGGGGTTCAGATGGACAGTATACTAGGAGGATGGAAGCTCAGGGAAACGAACAGCCAGACACCTCCCCCACCTACACGTGCATAGCCTCTGCTTCTGCCGGCACTGCCCAGAGATCACGGGCCCAAGACACCCTCACTCCTGTGAAAAACTTTCCTTTGCGGCTGCCTTCCCTGGCCAGGCTGGCGCTGGTGTTGTCGATGAGATCTTTGGGTTTGTTCGGCTCTGACTGTTCTTCTTGGATGCTGCTTGCCCAGCTCTGGACTCCTTGTTTGCTCCGCTCCTCCTCCTCCTCCTCCCAAGGGCCATGAAAGGTCCCCTGTAGCTGTGTCACCACCACCTGAGCTCAAAGCAGTCTCCTCAGTGGACACCTTCATGTGATGTGGGAGTGTCATATCAATCTGTTGATTTCATTGGTTAATTAATAAAGAAACTGCTTGGCCTGATAGGGTAGAACATAGGTGGGTGGAGTAAACAGAACAGAATGCTGGGAGGAAGAGGAAGTGAGCCAGAAGCCATGCCCCTTCTCTCCAGGGCAGACGTGATGAAGCAAGCCGCCAGGTCAAACATATCTTTCCCAAGTTTTCTCAGGCTTTATGTGGAAGCAGTTGTCCACATGGGCGCCATTCTGTTGAAGGAGATGCGGGCTGCATTCCTGCCACCCAGCTCCCAGCGGCCTGGCTAGCTTATGCACCAAAATAACAACACACAGACTGTATTCATATAAACACTACTTGGCCCATTTCTATTAATGTGTGTAGCACCACAAGGTGCACTTACCAGGAAGATTCTAGCCTACGTCCTTCCTGGGTCAGAGCTTCATTGCGTCTGCCCTGGAAAGGAGAGGTGTGGCATCTGAGCTCACTTCCCTTCTTTCCAGCATTCTGTTCTGTCTACTCCACCCACCTATGTTCTGACCTATCGGGCCAAGCAGTTTTCTTTATTAATTAACCAATGACCTTCCCACATCATTCATGTCTAGGTCTCGCAGAGCTTCCTCTTGGCTGAGACTCCTGTAATTTTTCCAGAAGGGTAGCCATTGGCTGCTTGCTTCTTCAGGCAACCTATCTGCATGATTCCCAGTGGACCCTCATCTACACACTCCTACCATGGTCCTTCCTCCTTTCAGCACGTCCAGTGGCCCACTGAACTCTTTGGCCTCTGGTTCTGCCATTCAGTAGATTTCTACTTCTCTTGCTGATAACCAGTCATAAATATGTCAGCAAGCTTTCTGGATTGTCCTTACAATCGCAGGCTAGTTGCTCCAACTCACATACCCTTGGCATGTAATACATGTAATAAACTTTACATTTTCTTGCTTTAGAGTCATTAGCTAGGGTTAGAGCCAAAGAGTTTAGTATGAGAGTGAATGAATGAGAGGCTTTGGATCATGGAAAGACACTTAAGAGAGGCTGCAAGAAAACCAATCATCAGCTGCTGTGTTGGGCACATGCCTTTAATCCTAACAGAGGTGGCTGGATCTCTGGGTTCAAGGCCAGGGCCAGCCTGGTTTACAGAGTAAGTTCCAGGACAGACAGGGTTACACAGAGAAACCCTATCTAAAAAAAAAAAAAAAAAAAAAAAAAAAAGAAGAAGAAGAAGAAGAAGGAGGAGGAGGAGGAGGAGGAGGAGGAGGTGGGAAGGAAGGAAACCAAACCCTGGAATGAGCAAACTCTGAAAAAGAAAGGATCTTCTCGGGAATATGCAGAAGGGCTACCTAGTCACCATCACCTCCCCTCTCAGGAGGTCAGCTTACTGCCAGCCCTTGTCTTGTCCCCTTACATTTTGCTCATGCTGTTTCCACTTTAAACACATTCTTTTATTTGAAACATAGTCTTGGAGAAAGTGAAAAAGCTGGGCTGATTTGGAGGCTGCGGTTATTCTATCCTGTCAACAGAGCCATACAGTGAGCGTTCTGGGGCATGTTAACAGAGCTCCTGTTCACAGCAGAGGACCGTGTTTCTTTTTTTCTCTACCACCTTCATAGCTCTTATGTCTAATTCGTATTTTAGCTTACTGTTAGACATTCTGGGTTCTGTATTATAAATAGTTCCAAAATCTAGAGTTTGACAGTGGGTTTTGGTCATTGCCCCCAACCTGTGTGTGTATGTGGGGGGGGGAGGGGTGTGGGTGTGCATGTCTTCAATAGCCTTACTTCATGTAAAACTTCTACCAGCTCAGTGTTAGCAGAAAGAAAAGACTCATGGTATACAGTCCCAGAAAGGTCTTTTATGTAGTACTCACTAAATATGTATTGCCTGAACACATGCCTCCTGTACATACTACCGTGTCCGTATGATCGCAGTAGCAACATGAAAGACATACTTACTGACAACAAACTTGAGGATGCCATACCTTGGGGTAAAAGAGGAAAAGGAGAGGCCCTGGGAAAACTCCAGGGTTCCAAGCCATTGTGTATATGATGATGGAGACACAGGGAGGGCAGAAAGGGAAGGGGACAACTGAACGCAACCTGCCCTGTGTATCTGCCTAAGCTGAGGGAGCTTTTAAAGGGATATTATGGCTTGTGTCTGGATATGGTACGGAACCAGAATTGCAGCAGGTTTTTGTAGTCCTGGATATTTTCATATACACAAGAGATAGATAGATTATAAGCAGACAGACAGACAAGATGTGAGACAGGTAGGCACAGAGTTGGCAACATGGGATAATATAGACAGAAACCGATGGAAGGCTGGTAGATCCATGGTGATTGTATAATGGCTGCCTTGCTAGGGTACTTCAATGCAGAGTTTAAATGTATAGCGTGGCTTGGATGTCCTCTCTGAGTGGGAAGGGTGGCTAGCATCCATCTTTAGTCTTCCTTCTTCAAAAGTTCCCTGAAATCCAGACACACCCTCAGGGCAGGCCTGCTGGCCACATCAGTGGAAGACCAGCCCTTTCCTTCCTGCATCTCTTCCAGGCTCCTCCTGGCCGACTTTTTGAGAGGCGTTGCAGGGGCTGCCAGTAGAAGCCACTGTACTCAGCCTGCCCCCTGGGCCATCCTACCACAGATTCTGGAGCCTCCCCAGCCTCGGGTGCAATACCCAGCCTGCCTATGTTTTGTAAGACATTAGATCCTAAAGTTTTTGACTGATTTGGAGAGAGAAATAAAAGCCAGTTGCTTTAGATCTTTTTCTGTTTTTTTTTTTAAATCAAATTTTAGCAAAATTAAAATATTCCCTGAAAATGACATTCTCAACTGTTTTATGTGGCAGCTATATGGTGACTTTGTTTCCATTGTTTCAATGATAAAAAAAAAGTGCTCAGAACACCTATATAAAGGTGGCCCTAGGTGGTACATCCCTGGGAAGCAGGGGAATATGTATCCTAGATTACTGGGAGATACAGAGGACCTGTCCCAAAACAGAAGAACAAAAGATATGAAAAATGAACCATGGGGCCTGTAGAGATGGCTCAGTGGTGAAGAGCAATGGCTGCTCCTTCAGAAGACCCAGGTTCAATTCCCAGCACCCACATGGCAGCTCACAATTGTCTGTAATTCCAGTTCCTGGGGATCCAACACCCTCATGCAGACATAAATGCAGATAAAACACCAATGCATATAAATTAAGTAAAATCTTTTAAAGAAAAACTGAGCTACAAATAGAAAAATGAGGGAAGCATTTATTCTTCAAGCACTTATCCACATGAAAGAAAAACTCATCTCCAGAAGAGACAAATTTAATTTCCAAACACAAGAGAAGTCAATGTTTGAAACATCAAATAGAACAGGGTTCTTGGAGATGGCTCAGCATTTAAGAGCCCTGGCTCTGCTCCTGCAGAGGACCTGGGTTCAATTCCCAGCACCTACATTGCAGCTTACAACTTGTTGGGGAGGCCGCTTGTTCATTCCTGGCTGTCCAGACCCGAAATAGTCACTCTGAAAGTATATTATTTGCAGTATTGTTTGGCCAACAGCTTAAGCATATTTCTGGCTAACTCTTATGTCTTAAATTAACCCATTTCTATTAATCTGTGTATTGCCACATGGCTGTGGCTTACCAGCAAGGTTTCACTAGGCTCTGGCAGCTACATGGCTTCTCCCAGACTACGCCTACTCTCTTTAGATATCTCTTTCAGCCTGGCTTTACTCTAGAAAAACTAAATTGAATGCTGGGAGAAATTAGGTAGAGTGAGGGAGAAGCTACGTAGACACCAGAGGAGAAAAACGTCAGCTGAAACCTTGCCAGTAGGCTACAACCTTTGTGATAAAATATAAAATAATAGAAATGGGTTAATTTAAGATGTAAGAACTTGCTAGGAATATGCTTAAGCTATTGGCAAAACAGTATTGCAATTAAAGATTTCTGTGTGATTATTTCGGGAGTCTGGGCAGCCGGGAAAGGAACAGAAAAACCTCCACCAACAACAGCTGACTATAACTCTGCTTCTGGCGGTTCCCTAGCATGTTCCAGCTTCTGTTTTGGCTTCTGTGAGCACTGCATGCAGGTGGTACACAATCATGCATGCAGGCAAAACACCCATCCACATAAAATAATAAGGAATAAAAATTATTAAAAATACAACCCAGCCAAATGATAGTTTATTCTTTAAGTGGCATTTCCATTCCTTATACAGTGAAACAATCCACACAAGGTAATAACTGACTGAGATTTGCTTCCAAGTTACCCAAGACAAAGGAGACAGGCATGTATTGACAGGGTCAAAGGTGATTAAGGATATATAATCTATATATGCTTTAAAAGAAAATATTTATCTTATTGTTTACTTATGTGTATATGCATATGTGGTAGCTGTGGGGAGGTCAGAAACATGTATGAGAGGCCAGAAGAGGGCATTGGATCCCCAGTAACTGGAGTTACAGGAAGTTGCAAGCTGCCCAGTGTGGGCGCCAGAAACAACTCGGGCCCTCTGCAGATGCTCTTAATGTCTAGCCTCTCTACAGTCCCATACTTTCTTTTTTTCCTTTCTTCTTTCCTCCCCAGTCCCCATAGTGCTGGGAAACGGAACCCAAGTTATGAAAGCATTCTGTCTCTGAGCTCTAGCCTCAGACTCCATTCTCTGGGGCTGTAAATCCCGATGGTTGAGCCAAAGAAGACGTTAGGGCCTGAGACCGAGCACAGAAAGTCAGGCATCCTTTCCATGCGTTCCAGGATTGAGAAGGTAAAAGAAGAGAAAAAACTGGTAAATTCTTCCAGAGTAACAGGACTAGAAGGCTTCCTAGAAGGTTCAGTGTGATGACCTGAGTTCAGTCTTCTGGATCTGCACGGGGTATGGAAAAGACAGACTCCTGAGCCTCACCCAGACTATTTTACACACACACACACACACACACACACACACACACACACACACACACGAGAGAGAGAGAGAGAGAGAGAGAGAGAGAGAGATTAATAATGTACAAAAATAATGTAATAGAACTTACAAAAAAGGTAAAAGTATTGTGTGATGAGAAGAGAAAAGCACCTATTTTTGAAATTCTGTTATACTTATTTCAGAAGTATAGGTAGGGCATAGCTCTGGAGATGTATTCTTGGTTGTAATCCCCAGCACTCAGGAGATGGAGACTGCAAGAGCATGATCCCTGTCTACTTGGCGGTTTAGAGCCAACCTAGGCTACACAATACCCTCCTTATCAATCAATCAATCAATTGATCAAACAAACAAAAATTATAGGTGGAAAATTGGGCATACCCATTCACAACACATATAATCTCAGGATTTGGGAGACTGAGAGAATGGGATTGTCAGGACTTTAAGCCATCGCGTGAGACCTTGGCTCACAACAACAACTACAACACACACATTTAAATAAAAAAGATGGCAACTTATTACAGGGGGAAGACTCATGCTTTATTATCTGATGACATCATCATTATTATTATTTGTTTTTTAATAATCTCTCTTTTTTATTTTATTTATTTATTTATTAAAGATTTCTGATAAAATTAAATTTATTATTTGGTTTTTGAGAAGGGGTTTCTCTCTGTAGTTTTGGCTGCTCTGGAACTTTGTATGTAAACCAAGCTGGCCTGAAACTCACAGAGATCCACCTGCCTCTGCCTACTGAGTGCTAGAATTAAAGACATGGGCTAGCACACCCAGCATGACATTATTTTAAAAGACCTTTAAAACTATTTATTGGAGAACCGGGAAGGTAGCTCAGTAGTAGAAGCATTGCCTAGCATGCAGAAGGCCCTGGGTTCAATACTCAGAATAGCAAAAACTGAGCTATATTTTATCACACACACGCACACAACTCTTGTAATGGTCTGCCCTGTTTCTTTAAGAGATAAACCCCGCCCACTTCCCCCTTCCACTGAGGTAAGGGGATCTTCTACTTCCAGCCTGGGCTCTCTCTCTCTGCCGCATCTCTCTTGGAAGGGGTGGCTGAGGCCTTTTCTCCTCTCCCCACCTCCTTTCTCTCCCTCACTCTTTCTGTTTTTTTCTCTTTCTCTGTTTCCCTCCCTCTTTCCTTTCCCCTTCCCTTCCATAATCCACTGAATAAACTATACCCAAACCCCCTCTCTGAGTGGCGTGCCTACCTCATGGGACCGGCTACCTCTTGTGGCCTACTGCGGCCCCTTGAGGAACTGTGTTGCTTTTATGGAAAACATTACAGTCCTCCTAACTTCCCCTCTTACAGAAACAATCACATAACCCCATCCTCCAAATCCCAAAATCAACAAATGAGACTGGAGGAATATCTCAGTCATTAGGAACACTTGCTACTCTTCCAGAGAACCTGGGTTCGGCTCCTAGCAACCATATGGCAGCTCACAACTGTCTGTAGCTCTGAGTTTCAGGGGAGCCAAAGCTCTCCTGTGTCTTGCAGGCAAGATGCACACACATGCTCTATAGCCATGCATGCAGGCAAAGCACCCACACACATAAAATAAACAAAACAACATACCAAAAAATCAGGAGTTGTAAGCAAGTATACTCGGTATACTTGAGATATACTTGATCTGTTTTGGAGACCAAAGTTGCCCATGTAGCCCAGGGTCTCACGGTCTTTCTGCTCAGGCCTCTCAGGTCCTAGGGTCACAAGGCTATGGCACCACAACTGGCCAGTCTGAGATCTTAATTGGCCTTTTTTTTTCTTTCTAGAACTTAGGAAGAATAGAAAACCCAGCAAGTAGAAAAGAAAAACTACAGAAATCTGATGGGTGGTGATGGAGCATAGATTCATAACATCTTAGTATAGAATGGGCCTACAACATGGCTTCCCTCCAATTCACTGACCTTGCTTTAAGAAATCACAAAAGGAGCTGACCAGTTGGTCCACAGTCACACTTAACTCAGAAAGGGAAGCAACGCGACCTCCCCAGGCCTTTGGCATAGGCATTGTCACCCCACGCCCTTGAGAAGGCCAGCCTCTATGAAACTCCAAGTCACTCAGCCAAGACTGCCATCCTTGGCCTCTGGGTACCACGCATCCAGAAAGCTTTTCTGGTAAGGTGAGTATTTACACAACTTCAAGGACCAGCCTGCCAGGAGTTCAAATCTTGGCCTTGCCTCCTTTAGCTTCTATGACCTAGAAAAACCTTACTCTCTAAAACAAGATAAGATAGCCATGAGGTTGTGGTGATGAGTGAAGGAAGCAAGCAGAAAGGCATGCCTGAACCAAAATAAGCCCTGAATCAATGCCATTACCGTCATTACTAACATGGGGCATACCATCTGCACTTTGCTTAACTAACCCTCTGATCTCCATGGCTTGGAGGCACTGTATCCTCAAACCCCAGACACAAAAATTCTGAATGAAATGTTACTCAGTCAAGACTACTCACCTTTTGATGCTGAATCGTACTGGGTGTCCTACCTTGAGCCCTCATAATGAGGTTCTTCATCTCTCAGAGCCACTGTGTTTAATCTGATAGTCACAAGTTTTTAGGGATACATAAAAATAGAAATAGTTAAAAGATTATTTCACTGTGTAGTAACTAAGAGAACTGTACTGGCATTTCATTTGTGTTTTAATAAATAAAGCCTGCCTGAAGATCCGAGAGTAAAACAGCCCCACTAGTCAGCCTTACAGACCAGGCAGTGGTGACACACACCTTTGATCCCTGTAGCCACACTAGTTGCCATAGAAACTGGGCAGTCCTTGCCTTTAATCTCAGCCCTAGAGGGGATTATAAAACGGAAGGAGACAGCTCTCATGCTCAGTCTTATTCTGAGATTCCTGGAGACAGGATTGCCATTTTGGACTGATGTCAAGATAAGAGCCAGTGTTTTATTTTTGGGATCTTCAGGTTGTGTTGTGGGAGGCCACTGGTTTGTTCCAGGCTGCCCAGATTCAAAATAATCACTCAGAAACTATATTATTTGCAATCCTGGCCAATAGCTAAAGCAAATTTCTAGCTTGCTCTTAAATCCTAAACTAATCCATCTCCATTAATCTGTGTATCGCCACGTGGCTGTGGCTTACCAGTAGAGTTTTGTCCAGCATCTGTCTCTGGCAGGACTATATTGTATCTCCTAACTCTGCCTTCTTTCTTCCAGCATTCAGTTTAGTTCTCCCCCCACCCCCTCTATTCTGCCCTGAACAGGTCCAAGCCAGGTTCTTTATTAATCAATGGTATTCACAGCATACAGAGGGGAATCCCACATCAGAGTGGGGAGAAGAAGCCTTTGATACAGAGTCCCCTTTTCTGAAGAGTCCCCCTAGGCACTTTGGAAAAATCCCTGCTGCCTCTAAGAGTTAAGAGTCATACTGGCTTAGCCAGGTGGTGGTGGTGCACACTTTTAATCAGGAGGCAGAGGCAGGCAGATCTTTGTGAATTTGAGGACAGCCTGATCTACAAGAGCTAGTTCCAGGACAGGCACCAATGCTACACAGAGAAACCCTGAAAAATCAAAAAGAAAAAAAAAAGAGTCTTGCTGGCTTGTGGTTCTGAATTGAACCTGTTATAGCATTTATATTTGGTTAGTTAGTTTTAAAGGATTTTTTTATGTATAAGTGTTTTCCTGTATTCCTGGTTACCTGAGAAGGTCAGAAGAGAGCATCTGATCCACTGGAACTAGAGTTAGAGTTATGAGCTGCTATATGAATGCTGGGAACCAAACCTGGGTCTTCTCCAAGAGCAGCAAGGAAGCTCTCTTAGTCATGGAGCCATCTCCACAGCCCCATGTTCCCAGTTTTATATATGATCCAACAAAAACACGATCCCTAGCTGAGTGTGGTGGAGCACGCCTTTTGACCCCAGAATTCGGGAGGCAGAGGCAGATCTCTGCGAGTTTGAGGCCAACCTGGTCTATAAAGTAAGTTCTGGGACAGCCAGAGCTGTTATATACATAGAGCTCTCTTGGGTGGAGAAAAAATAAAATAAAATAAAAGCTCCTTAAAGGAAGGTCTTTTAACTTGGTTTAACAGAGATAAACATGAGCAAACCGGTGACAAGGAAAAACCATACAGAGGTCAAAAGTCATCACGATGCACGTTAATTGAAACTCAGGTGCAGAGTGCCAATGACATCCTATGGATGTGTTCAAGGTATGTGGGAAAGTATCTGCTCTGGAGGTATTTTCTGCTGAAGGTCCTGATGCTCAGGTTCACACACAGTCCAGGCTACTACCCCAGCTTCTAAAGTGGGGGGACACGCAAGAGTAAACATCCCCATCATCACCCCTTAGCTGTTTGCTCTGAACTAAGTATGAATTAAAAGGAAAAGAAAACCCAGCGAAGAGCTGGGCAAGAACAAACGAGGTTCCAACCCACCACAGCCTTCATCAGTACTTGGTAGCCCCAACTCCCAAGTCTCTACCTGTCCCTACAGCCTGGTGACATTTCCACCTCTCATGATAGCTGCTTGCGGAAGACCACGTGAGGAATTCGATGCTTTCTTGGGCATCATTGATAACTTTCAGCTTGGGTTTCCCGCAGCAACAGATGCCATCTCTCCTTCTGGTGCCGGCTTGGCCACTTAGGTGGCTATTGGTGAACTATTTACTGCTTGCCCTCTTGCAACCATCAGTAAAGTTGTTCCTTGTCTCTAACCAGAAGAAGCAAGTCTGGAATGAACTAGATCAACTCCAGGATTTGACAACAAAACGTCCTTGGAGCAACAGGTTTTTTTTCCTTCCCTATCCTCCACCCCTCCCTGTCTCTATTCCTGGGTGGTGGACCTGGCTGACTTCCTGCCTACAGCAAGTCTCCTAAGACTGCTGCCCGGTCTCTGTTTCTGGATGGATCCTTCAGTTGGGGCAGGGTTACCAGCTTAGTCACATACCTCTTGCTTAACACTTTCTTAGGAAATCTGTCCCCCGGATCCTCACTGTCCTGTTCTGCCCACGTTGTCTGTCACAAACCTTTCAGCTCGGGTTCCTGTTCTCTTTGGATGGGTTTCCATGACTTGCACTGATGGTCATGATCTCCTGTCTGGACACCCCCGCAGCATGAACGTCCTCCACAGGGGCTTCCCCAGGCCCCAACACTGCTCCAATGCTGGGGCTTACTTTCTCATTTGCAGCTTGCCCTCAGCCTCTGACTCTGGAACAAGCCGAAATGAAAATAAAGTTAAAGGATCATAATTATGCAAGCCTTAAAAAACTACTAACGTGAGTCACGTGACATGAAAGCCCAGCAAAGTGTGCGACCTCTCAGGTTCACGTTACTTGGTTTATCCCTGTGTATCCTGTTCACAATTTAACGGACACATTTTAACCAGGTGAATTCCTGCAGCACCTTCGATTGAAACAGTCAGTTGGTTTGCTCTTACTAGTTTATTTTTGCAGTGCTGGAGACTAAATTGGGGCTCTGTGCATGCTAGCTAGGCAAGCATCCTACCACTAAGCTATTCACCTTAGATTTTTATTTTATTCTTAAAATTGTATTTCGTAGCACTGCGTGTATGTGAGGTGTCATGACTTACATTCAGAAGTCAGAGACAGCTTTGCAGGGGCCGGCTCTCTCTCTTTGCCTTGATATGGAAGGCTAAGGACTAAAGTCAGCAGGCTTTATCTACTGAGCTATCTCCACAGCCAGACCTTAGGTTTTTAAATAGTAAATTCTTCCCAAGACTTGGTAAATAGTTTACCTATAAGTGGATAAATGGTGCATATAAAACATGAGGCTATTTTGTCGTTTTTTTTTTCTTGGACTTTTAGATTTAAGATGGGATCTTAATAAGTTGATAAGGCTGGCCTAGAACTAAGCCTTCATCCTCCTGCCTCAGTCTCCAGCGTGCTGGGATTGCAGGAGTACCTCAGAGTCCCTGGCTCAATATGAAACTGTTAATACAGGAACTCTTCACAAAATGTGTATGTATGTATGTATGTATGTATGTATGTATGTATGTATTTTAGATTAAAAAAAAGATTTATTTATTTATTTATTTATTATGTATACAACACTCCTTCCATGTCTGCCTGCAGGCCAGAAGAAGGAACCAGATCTCATTATAGATGGCTGTGAACCACCATGTGGTTGCTGGGAATTGAACTCAGGACCTCTGGAAGAGCAGTCAGTGCTCTTAACCTCTGAGCCATTTCTCCAGCCCTACAAAATATGTATTTAATATCTTAAACCTGGCAATGGCAAGATAACTCAATGGCAAAAGTCGGGCAAACATAAGAGTCTGACACCATGAGTTCAACCACCGGAAGCCATTAAATGTAGGAGAAAACCAGCTCTCTGGTGTGGTTCTCTGACCTCCATACATGCACTGTGACACGCGTAATAATAATAGTAATAAATTTAAATAAATAAAATAAAACCTGAATATTAAGAGCAATACATTAACCTGTTGGCAATACTTATAATAATATACGCTTTCATTTTTTCCCTCTCTTTTTATATTGTATGTGTATGTATCTGGTATGTCCATGTGTGTGCAGGGCCTGAAGGACCCAACATGGGTGCTGGGACCTTAACTCAGGTCCCCTACTAGACCAGTGTGCGCTCCTAACCACTGAGCCATCTCTACAGTCCCATAAGTTTTCATTTTTAAAAGATTCTACTCTACCCTGAGTAACTTAGGATCTGAAAGCTGTTTTAAACTTATTGCCTGGTTATGACTGAGGTAAAAATCCAGATAAAATATGGAATGATGCGTGTGGCTGGAGTGCTCGCCTTTGGTGCCCCGGGTTCCATGCCCAGCACTGGAGGGGGGGAGGGGAGAATACACCAAACACAATAGAAAACAACAGCTTAATAAGGAGCAGATTAAATACAATTCAGGGGGACGTGGAAAAAGATCCCTGCGATCCCAGAACTCAAGAAGCTGAGGCAGGAGGATCACAAGTTTGAGTAGAGCCTGAGTTTCATAATCAGGTCCTGGCTCCAAATGGGGTTTTTGTCACCAGCCTCCAGCTCTCTGTCTTGCTCCCTGCACACATACTCAAGACGGAAATACCTTTCCAACTTCCTCAAGCCTTTCTGTTTTCTCTCTGCACCTGCCTCTCCCACAGCCTCTTCCCGGGGTCAAATCTTGGTCCAGAACAACAGAAGGCTGCTTACCTCTGGAGACGAAACCTTTCCTCACTGAAACACACCAGGCTGGGGATTTAGCTCAGTGAAAGAACTTTTGCTTGGGATGTGGGAGGCTGTGGGTTCAGCCTCTGGCACAGCAAACAAACAAAACCACCTTCCTTCTCCCTGTCTCTCCCTCTCTTCCTTCTTTGTTCCCCTCCCATCTTAGTCACCGTCCTCTGGGTGGCTAAAACAACAGCATTCATTGCCCACAGTTCTAGAAGCTACACATTCAAGGTCAGGGTGCAGGCACAGTCTGGTTCAGGTAAGGGTGCACATTCTGGCTTCTGGTGTCACTAATCCCGTTGATTAGGGCTTCACTCCCATGACCTAATTACCTTCTAAACGGTTCATTTCTACGTACTGTCACGACCAGATTAGGGTTCTAGTACATGCATTTGGGGGTCACACAAGTGTTTCTTCCACTGTACATCCTGAAGGTAAAATGGCACACATGGGCCTCAGCAAGGGTGCACAATTCTCTTGCTACTCAGAAGATGCTACACTTTGGCAACTGTCCAGGTTGACTTTTGGTCACTGTGATAAGCACAGCTTGGGGAGGAGAAGGTTTGTTTTATCTCATATTTCCAAGTCACAGCCTATCATCAATGGACACCGGGGCAGGAACTCTGTTGTCTGCCCAGTTCCCGCAATCATTAAGTCCCAAAGAAATCACACAGAGGCCTACTTTCATTGTAAACTGATTGGCCCATTAGTTCAGGCTTCTTATTAACTCTTATAACATATATTAGCCCATTATTCTTGTCTATGTTAACCACATGGCTCAGTACCTTTTTCAGTGAGGCAGTACATATCCTGCTTCTTCTGTGACTGGGTAAGAACTGCATAGGAATGGGCTTCCTTCTTCCCAGAATTCTCCTGTTCTCATTAGCCTGCCTCTACTTCCTGTCTGGTTGTCCTATACTTCCTGCCTGGCTACTGGCCAATCAGTGTTTATTTAAAATATAATTGACAGGATACAGACCACTTTGCCATACCAGGAACTCCAGGCAGGAACCTGGATGCAGGAACTGAAGCAGAGGCCATGGAGGAACACTGATTCTGGCTTGGTCTCCATGGCTTGCTCAGTCTGTCTTCTCATACAACCCAGACACAGAAAATTGTCTCTAAGTATATACATGGGCTCTAAGACTGAAAACTCCCAAAGGTTGGTGACAAGACCCCCACACCATGGTAAGTCATTCCTCACTTTTTTTTTTTTTTTTTTTTTTTTTAGTCATGGTAAGTCATTCCTCACTTTTTTTTTTCTGTCTTCTGGCATTTTGTTTGCTTGTTTGTTGTTTTAAATAGAATCTCACTATGCAGCCCAGGCTAGTAGCCTTAATTTTCTTGCATCATCCTACCAAATGCTAGGATTCCAGGTGTGAGCCACCCTACCTGGCTCTCTGCCACCTTAAACAACGATTCTGCCTTAACTGTTTACGTCTGTGTTTGACAAGAGCTACTCAGAGCTACTGTGAAGGATCCAAGGCCCACCCTACTGGAGGAAATGAAACTTCTCTTCAGTTCTTCTAATTCTGCAGATGAAGACATGAAAGAAAACATAGGAATGGATCATAGGAACCGAAGAAGAGAGGAAAAGCCCCAAGAAGTTTGTCAAGGTGGCTAAGACCTTGTGATGACACTTAGTCACGGCATATTACTGTGTTCCTGGAAAGTTGTCAGTAAGTGTCCTCAGCACCAAGAAGTGATATTCAGACTTAGAATAATGGGGTGCCATCCGGGTCTCCTATTGTGAAATATGCACATACTTCACAATATCAAGGATGCCACAAACACACACTGCTTTTATCTGCCAATTAGAAACAGAAAGAGAAGACTCCAGGGACATGTGAGAAGGTGACTGCCACCAATGTCATGGGGCTCGGTGAAATTAGTTGGGCTCTTAGCTGGGCCAGTCACTCAGCACTCTGAGGTTAGAATCCTCCTCTTCTTAGCTGTGTGACTTTCCTGTGGTTGTTTGTTTGTTTATTTGTTTGAAACAGATAATGAAAATTTGTAACTTTTTAATCTTTCAGTAGAAATATTGAATTGAGCTTCTTTGACAAATACTGGGAAATACTTAACAAAATTGGGCCATCGATGGCTGCAGTCCTTAAAAAACAGTAGGGAGCCTGCGAGATGGTTCCCTGGATAAAGTTGCTTGCTGCTGACAACGCCTGCCTGATGGACAGAGTTCCATCCCTGGAACCCACATAAAAGTAGGAGAGAATTATTGTTCCAGAATTGTTCTCTGCCCTACACGCACATGCCACGGCGGCTGTCCCCCACCACACATCGGGTACACATGAAGAATTAATAACTTAATGACTTCCTTTTTACGTGCATTGGTGTTTGGCCTACATGTATGTCTGTGTGAGGATGTTGGGTCCTCTGGAACCGGAGTTACAGATAATTGTGAGCTGTTCATGAGGGTGCTGGGAGTTGAATGCAAGTACTCTGGAAGAGCAAAAGTGCTCTTAACCACTGAGTCATCTCTCCGGGCCATACTAAGAACTTCTTAATTTTAACATAGTGGTAAGCCAAGGTTACAATATCTACTCACAACAGTTAACCAAGAAACCGAAGGTCAGAGACTAGAGAGATGGCCCAGTGGGAGAACACTGACTGCTTTTCCAGAGAACCTGGGTTCAAGTCCCAGCACCCACATGGCAGCTCACAACTGTCTGTAACTCCAGTTCCAGAGAGCTGACACCCGCACACAGACACACATACAGGCAAAATACCAATGCACATAAAATAAAAATTAAAAGACAGAAAGAAAAGAAAATATTAAAAAAGAAAGAAAGAAACTGAAGGCCAACTTCTTTTGAAAACTAGATTTAAAAACTTTAGCAGTCTTTCCTCCTTTTCTTCCCTGTCCTCCATCCTTCTCCTCTCCCCGCTCCTTCTCCTCTCCTTCTTAATTCTCTTCTTCCTCCTCATTATCTGGGACTGAACCTCAAACATGCTAGGCAAAGACTCTACCATTGATCCACATCCCCAGACACCTCTTCACTTGTATTTTGAAACAGGGTCTTGCTAAGTTGCCTGGGCTGGCCTTGAACTCACTTTGTAGCCTATGCCACCTTGAATTTACAACCCTTCTGCCTCCACCTCCCACAGATCTGAACCACCGGGTTCTACCTGACTTTGTTTTGGGGGACAGTCCTATACTGGTAGTAAAATTAGGAAATCACAGAGTTCCACAGGCATTGCTTCTCAGTCACTAATTGTTTTTAAACTAGGATCAGGGGAAGAATCACTCCAGGTCCCTTCCCCACCATGTCACTCCCACCATCAATGTCCCACGTCAGGCTGGGACATTTGCCACGCCATTCAGGTGGCACGGAAGGTGCACACTTGCCATAAAGGTTTGCTTTTGGTGTCTATGTGGTTTAAAGCCACCTGACATACCACCCACTTAAAGCCACTATCAACCTAAAACTGCCCCCCCCCCAAACAAAGTCAGGTGTTGCAGGTGGGTCTGCCATCCCAGCACTTGGGAGACTGAAATAGAAGGATTGTAAATTCAAGGCAGCCGGAGGCTACAAAGTGAGTTCAAGGCCAGCCCAGACAACTTAGCAAGACCCTGCTTCAAAATAAAAGCAAAGATTTTGTTGTCAAAATCCCATAAACAAAGTGAGTTTAAACCACACAAATGTGCTTGTACCGGCTAGGAGGTCCAAGATGAAGGCGCCCACAGATTTAAGACTTCTTGTTAAGTTGCTAAAATATGTAGAGTCACTTTCTCTTGGACCCAAAGCCCCAGAACAAGGCTCCAAGGGTCCTTGGGAGCATACAGTTGGAACTCCGAGCAACATGGAACCCTTTCATCTGATAAGATAGAAAAAAACATATTCAGTAACAAGAGAGTGATAATTAACATTTAAAACCAGATTTCAAGTCAGGCATGGTGGCACACTGCTTTAAACCCAGTATTCAGGAGGCAGAGGCAGGAGGATCTCTGTGAGTTCGAGGCCAACCTGATGTGCATAGAGAGTTCCAGGCCAGGGTCACAGAAACGAGCAAACAAATGAATAAATAGTAGTTTTAATTCATTGAGTACTTACTGTGAGTCACTCATTGAACCATTTGATGAATATTATCTCATATGGCTCCCTTAGCCACAACATGTTATTATCCGTCTGTTGTTATTGGAATCCTAAATGTCTGCCAAAGACCCATTTGCTAAAGGTTTGGTCACCACCACGACCCCCAGACTCCTAGTGTCAGAGATTGGGGCCCAGTGTAGCCCACACTGCAGGTGAGCATTCTGTGAAGCCGTATCTCCATACCTGGTTCTCCTTTGTTCTCTCTACCACACTTTCCCACCGTGGTGTAACTATTAGCCTACAGACTGCAAACTAAAACAAGCCTTTCTTTCTTGTGCATTTGCCTCATCATGCATTTTGTTATAGCAAAAAAAAGCTAACGGACCCAACATGATCATACCCGTTTTTTAAGGCAAATGAACCAAGGACAGACAGGTAAAACAATTTGAATCAACCAATGCAAACCAATACAGTTTGTATGCGTGGAGGCCCAAGGATTCATATGCATATGTACTTTTTGAAACTTTCTTTAAGAAAAAAATCGGGTTTGGTGTTGGCAAGGCATGCTTTTAATTCCAGCACTTGAGAGGAGAGACAAGTGGATCTCTGAGTTCGAGGCCAGCCTGGTCTACAAAGTGAGTTCCAGGACAGTCAGGCTGCACAGAGAAACCTAGTCTTAGAGAGAGAGAGAGAGAGAGAGAGAGAGAGAGAGAGAGAGAGAGAGAGAGAGGGAGGAGGGG
>NW_026068010.1:1603442-1618674 GCF_014885135.2 Alexandromys fortis
AACTCATACACATAAAAATAAACACACATATCTATTCATGTTTGAATATATATGTATATGTACACACATACACACATTTTTTTAAAAGAAAAAGAATAGGAAGGGATGAGAGTCTTATACTTCTCATGTGGTTGACCTTTAACCCATGACCACTCAGCTATAAGTGACCCTGACCCACGGCCACTCAACTGTAATTGACCCTGACCCATTGACACATGGTCACTCAACTATAATTGACTCTGACTCAAGAGCACTCAACTGTAAGTGACCCTGACCCATGGCCACTCAACTGTAGTTGACCCCTGGCCCATGGTCACTCAGCAGGACTCTCCTGAGCTGTGGTGGATTTGCAGACCCTGTCAGTGAAGACCATGATGTGACCGTCTGTTGTCCTGGCCCTGGACAGGTAAACAATAATTTCATGTTACGAATTTTCTTGTCATGTCACATTCAATGATTGCAGCTGGAGGTGAAAATTTGCATTTGGGTTTAAGAAACATTTCACGATCATGTTAAGGGGTTAGCATTTTCTGCATATTTCCCCTGAGTTCCTGGGTGACATATTTTATAGACACAGAGTTTATGAACCTTTGACTTTATGAGAAAAGGTCTGCTATTAGATTTTTTTTTAAGATCTTGGGTGACAAATGATTCACCATTGGCACTCCTGTTTGCTGAATGAATTGGCCTCATCAGGAAACCTTTGTGTGTGTGCGTGTGTGCTAATCTAAAGCCGCATTAACTTCTTGATAACATCTATTTGGCTTTCTGAACTTGTCTGCCATTTCCCAGCAATCATTTTCTAAGATGTTACCATTTAAAACAGATGAAGAAGCCAGGTGGTGGGGCATATGCCTTTCATCTTAGCACTTGGGAGGCAGAGGCAGGTGGATCTCAGAGTTTGAGGACAGCCTGGTCTACAAAGCAAGTTCCAGGACAGCCAGAAAAACCCTGTCTCGAAAAACTAACCAAACAAACAAACGAATAAAACAGATGAAGATTAAAATACTAAATTGTGTCTAGTCTGTAGAGAGCCTGATGAATGTGTGTGTGTGTGGGGGGGTGTTTACAGAGATTTGGGAGGTTCATGCTAATGACCTTTTGTGGTGCTGGCTTAGCGTGATCCACACTATGTCCAGGCTGTGGGGGTGTTGTAGAGTAGCCAGAGACAAATAATTTGGCTTGATACCAGGCTACTCTCTGCTAAAGTGTCCTGCTAAGGTGTGTGTTTCAGCATCACAGCTCTCAGTTACTATCTTCACTTTTTTCCTCAACGCACTTCGTCTTTTCTTTAGTTTTTTTTTTGCAACAAGGTCTCACCCTATAGTCACAGCAATCCTCCTGCCTCAGCTTCTCAAGTACTATATGCCAAGCTCCTTAATACTGTGCATGGTGGGCATGCGTGTGTATGTGTGGGGGTGTGGGTGTGCACACACACACGTGCACGTGTATATCCAGGTGTGCTTAAGGCCCAGACAGAGGCTAATGCTGAGATGCATTCCTTCATCACTTCTCCACACTCTTGTTCTTGAGACAGTCAGTCTCACACTGAACCAGATAGCTGACTAGCAAGCCCTGAGCATCTGCCTGTATCTGCCCTCCAACACAGGATTGTAGGTTTTTGCTGGCACTCTGGGCTTTTTACCTGAGGGCTTGGAGCTCAGACTTAAGCCTTCATGCTTGAGAATAAGGATCATACACCTCTCCAGCCCGTCTAATATCTTTTGACGTCAGAAATGCACGTGACAGCATAGCTCTAACGCTACGATCACACAGAGCAGCGGTGTACCATGTGACTGATGGGGCAGACTAGAGAGGCTTGCCCTGCTTCAGTGCCCATCACAGAGGATCCTGCTCGGGGTGTTTGGTCCACAGAGATGCGCACCGCTGCTTCCAGGATGCCTGCTCCTCTCGGCTCCACATCACAGTTTATCTATATTGGGACTTATAGAGCCTTCAAGATAATGCTTCCTCGTTGCTTCAGCTTGATCACAATTAAAATGCTGACACGGGGAATAATGTGAGCATCTCAATGGCCTCTGCTCAGAGACAGATGAATGGCTCTCCTGATACTATCTCACCAGACTAATTTTAGTCATACGTCTTCTACCTTTACATGTCATGGTGAGGCATGATCAGAAAAAAAAATCTTTTTATCAGACCAATCCTAGTCTCTCCCCAGCCTCATGGATTGGAATCATGGCCCACATGATCTTCTCCAGCCTCAGGTATCTATGCTCTCTCAACACGCTGGGCCAACACAGCTAGCTGGCTGACGACTTCTAGTCTTCCTGTGCGGGACTGGCTAGTGGGTTTAGAAAGCCCCTTTTGGAAGTCTGTTAGGCATTTTAGGACAACAGCCAGCTGCAGGGTGTGAAACTCAGAACGGGGTTTCGGCGCTTCATGCCTTGGTTGTTCTCCTGGTCTATTCAGGCTAATATAATAAAAGGCCATGGAGGGGGCCCTTATAAATAGCAAAGAGTTATCTCTTCTACTTCTGAAGACTGGGAAATCCAACATCAAGACTCTAGTCAACTCAGTGACTTCTGTGTGTCCTTGAGGGCCTGCCTCTTTTTAAACATTTTTTTCTTACGTTCTCTGAGCATGCCCTGCAGCCTGTTTTGATCATATCCACCCCTGTCCTCCCAGTTTTCTCTAGACCCATCCCCTTTCCTACACATCTGACTTCATTATGTCCTTGTCTCTCCTCCCCTTCTTGTCTTGGATGGGGGGGGGGCAGCGACACTCCTAAGACCGACGTTTCCTCTCCCAGTAGCCATCAGTTATCAATGTCACCTCAACTTGGGGAGGGACTTCCTGCCCACCTCCCCACTCTGTGCTGGGATTCTTTTTCTGGCTCGAGCTTACACAGGTCTCAGGTGGCCCTCACAACAGCTGTGCGGTCTTATGTGCCCTGCCTTGCTCTGTGCAGATCATCCGGTCACCACCCCCAGCCTCTTCATACTTACTTGACTCCATCTTCAGCAATAATTGTTGAGCCTGGGAAGGGTGAAGGGTGTGTGTGTGTGTGTGTGTGTGTGTGTGTGTGTGTGTATGTATGGATAATTCTTGGAAGCATCACGCTACATATTACATGTCAACACATGAATTTCATCATGGAAGAGACTTATCAAGGTACCTGTTGGTAAGGTTGCTTCTAGATTTAAAGGCATGGCCTTTACAATGGTAAGACTATATGTTCTCCAAAATTCAGACATAACCAGATAGGGCAGGTACACACCTGTAATCCCAGCATTCAGATGACTGATACAGGAGCATTGCAAATTTGAAGCCAACCTGAGCTACTTTGCCTTAAATAAATGAATAAATAAATATATAATTATTTTAAGTTCTACTATGTTTTCTAGTGTTTTGACTTTCCGTGTCAATCAATTTGTTGTCTTTTGTTTTTTTAAAGCAGAGTTTGCTAGGTGGTGGTGGCACACCCCTTTAATCCCAGCATTCAGGAGACAGAGACAGGAGAATCTCTGATCAACAGAGTGAGTCCCAGGCCAGTTAGGGCTGTTACACAGAAAAACCCTTTTTCGAAAAATCAAAGACAAACAAACAAAATCAGAGTTTTCTGTTCTCTGAAGCATGGTTAATAAAACTCAGGGACAGATGTTGGAGTTTAACCTTGTACAGGGCTCTCAGAGACAGCCAACATGTCTCCAACATGTTGGACTGAGCTGAGCAAGCAGGCAGGGTCGTATTGGCCCTAGCCATGCCCACTTAGCATTTTAAGAAGTAGTCCTGGTCAGAAAATAATTACAGATATACAATAAGGACAGATTCAGACATAAAAGATCTCTAAACGAGACACTGTGTGTTTAAAAAATGTACGTAGGCCTGGGAGAAGGAAAGCAGAGTTTGGAGAAACCATGGAGCAGCCAGAGGAGAAAGATGCAAGCTGCTAGCTGGAAACTTGCTGGTGCGCCACGAGACTGGTGGTAATATATAAAATAATAGAAATGGGTTAATTTAATATGTAAGAGCTTGCTAGGAATATGCTAGAGTCATTGGCCAAGCAGTGTCTATTTCGGGAGTCAACGGGAGAGGGGGGGGGAGCGGAAATGGAACAAGCCAGCTCCTACAACACCACTTTGTTACATTATCGATACTCTGGAAAACAATCATTTGTTCATTCACACTCTCATTCATGAAGCAGAGAGCAGCCTAGGTTTTTGCACCTGGCAAGGTGGAGCTCTGATAGAAGACAGACACAGTAGGAGGGACAACACAAAGCAATTAGAGGACAATTTGCATGTTACAAAGGGCCCCAGGGCATCATCTAAGTGCTCTCCAGAGGATTAGACATCTCCATACTGTTTTACAGACCACCAACTCTCACAGCTGGGTGAGAAGAGGGCTTAACTTTGTGTAGTGGGGTAGGGGGAAGTGAAGGTTTGAACTTGAGGCTTAGTAACTAACTCACTAAGCTAAAAAAAAAAAAAAAAAAAGGCCTCAGGACTCATCAGCCTGTTCCAGTTTGGTCTCTGTCATTTAGGCATGTGAGACTCAAACTGGAGGGTTTGAGCTAGGCATGCAGTTAGAAGAACAGCAATTGCCTGGCAAGTGTGAGACCTGAAGTTTTGTCATAAAGAAAGCAAGAAATATAAAGAAATAAGATCGAGAGAGGTGGCTCAGGGGTTAAGAGCCCTGAATGACTGCTCTTCCAGAGGTTCTCAGTTCTGTTCCCAGCAACCACACGGTGGCTCACAACCACCTAGAATGAGATCTGGCGCCCTCTTCTGGTGTGCAGGCAGAACTATATATATATACATACATATATAATCTTAAAAAGAAAGATCAGTAGTCTAAAAATGAGACAAAAAACAGCATATTCAGAAGACCGAATTTCTAGGCAGCTTAGAGGGCTTAGCTTGTAAAGGGGCTAGCCATCAAGCATAAAGGCCTGAGTTCAATCCCCGGAACCCACGTGGAGGAAGATAAGAAATGACTCCCACAAGTTAATTGTCCTCTGACCTCCACTCGCACACTGCGGTATGAGCGTGCCTCCCCCACCCCTACTGCGAATGCATAAATGTAATAAACAAAACGAAAGCTTCATTTCCAACAAATGTTTGCAGTTTGTAGCAGAAGGTTAATGAAAAGGGGTTATAATAAATTTCAAATATAACCTCCATCCCCCCCCCATTACTACCCCCAACTCAATGAGAAAGAACAGCCAGGAAGTGTTTCTTAAACACTGCAACTCATTGGAGACGGAAGATGTGCCCATACAGAACATCTAAAGAGACACGAATGTCATAAATGCACGTACCTTCTGCTTAGGTTCAGCATTTGGGTGTCTGTGTTGTAACTGTGGAGAGAGAGAGATAGCGCAGGGGCGGGCTGGGGTAGCCAGGACAGCGAAGAGTGTTCACGCATTTAGTGTGTCTTTTTAGGGACAGACCACCTACCATGTACCACCACCTTCTTCTCTTTTCCAGTCTAGTCTTATTCTAAGAAATCGGGACTGCTGTATAATTGAGGGCAGGGTGGAACGAAGGTTAAAAAAATAATCCTAAGTGAGATGGGAGGCATTTCTTTCTTTCCAGTTGTTGATGCTGGGGATTGAACAGGTACCCCCACTCCCACCCAGCCCCCGGCCTCCCCCAGGCTAAACACACTCTCAGCCCTGAGACTAAGGGAATGCTAGCCAGAGGTTTAGTAAATCTGGGGACCACCTGGGAAGTTCCTTCCAAGGCTTTGGCTGGGCTGCTTGGCTCAGACTGCCATACCCAGAGGTGGGGTCTCCGGGCAGTGGGGAGCCCCTCCCGCTGAGCTCGCTTCTGCCCTGGCCGCCCGGGGCAGGGGGACTTGGCACGGCTGTCTCGGATGGCCCCAGTGGGAGGGTCACCGCTAAGACACCCGGCCCATCTCATTGTTTCAGGCCCGGTTTCCTCTTCTGGCAGAGGCCAGCGGCGCGCTGAGCGGGAAGGGGCCGGGACAGGGCTGGAGCCCTCGGGATGTCTACCTCTGCAGCTCCTTCCCCTCTCCAGGAGCTCGCGTTTCCCGGGGTGTGTGAGTATTCTCAATAAAAAGGGAAAAGCACCATCCAAGTGAATTTTCCAGCGCTGAGAGGAAATGCTGTTTCCTGCATCGTACAAAACTGGTGCCAATAAGACTGACACGGGAGCCCATTGTCCGGCTAACAATGTGTGATGGGGAAGGGCGCCTGAGAAAATAGACCTGGGGCCACCGTGAGCGTTTGATCCTTCCCTGCAGGGCTAGTGTGTGTGTGTGTGTGTGTGTGTGTGTGTGTGTGCGCGCGCGCGCGCGCGCCTGGTGTGTGTTTGGAGTACAAAATGATATGCATCTGTGCAAGAGTGTGTGCATGAGCCTGTGCGTGGGAATGTGTATGATGTGTGTCTGTGTAAGAGAGCGTGCACGAGTCTGTGTGTGATGTCTCTATAGGCATGTGTGTGTGTGCGCGCGCGCGTGATGAGCCTTCGTGTAGTATCTTTATAGGTGTGCGTGCGTGCATACAAACGTGTGCGTGTGTATGACTACGTGTACATGTATGCGAATTTGTGTATGTGCACGGGTTCTCAGGCTGGTCAAGGCTCAATGTTTCCTTTTCTGCAGGCTTGTGCTACTTTGGTGCTCTTAAAGGTGGGAACAGACTGAAAAACGAGCAAAGAAAAACATAGAAATGGAAAGAAAAAAAAGAAAGAAGCAAACCCAAACAGTGTCTAGGTCACTGAACTACACAGCAAGTCAGCAGCCTGGCAGTCAACACAGGTCGCGCACCCAGCCCAGACCCAGGTGGTTGAGTGCCAGTGTCCTATGCGTGCCCGGCGGTGGGGTACCAGGCGCCGTTGGCCTCGGGAGGTGAGGGAGCGCGGAGGCTACAAGGCATCGGCCCACCTGGGCGCCCGAGGTCAGGGCTTCGGCCAGAGTGTCACCTCCTTGCCCTTGGCGCTCTGCTCACGTAGTCGCCCCGTTCGGGACGTGAAGTGCCAAGCCAGAGGCTGCTCCGGCCAGGGCATGGGCTGGGCGATAAACAATCACACAGGATACACAACACCCTGGACTGTCACAAGTCCCTCGCAGGAAAAGATAAATAACATCTGAGGAGCCGCGGGCGCAGCTTCCCACCGCAGAACAAAAAACTTTGGCAAAGTAAACAACAGGGCCGGGAAGAGTTCACACACTAGCCCTGTCGGCTGAGAGAGTCCATGCCACCTCTTCCACGGGGTCCACTCACTCAGGGGCTCCTTCCAGCGCAAATGGCACGTGTGCACACGCACAAAGGCACGCACACGCAAGCATGGTTCAAACTGAATCCTTTACAATGATTGGCAAAGCAGGGTATAGTGGCACAAACCTGTACTGCACTTCCAAAGCATGAAGTTTCAGGCCAGCCTGGGCTACATACCCGAGCTTCATACTGAATCCCACACCAATAAACAAGAGATTGGCAGTTGTCACAATCTGGGTAGGAACCTTGTTTTCTGAGCTCTGCAAGAGTTGACTGTGCAACACGCAAGGAGGGGAGGTGTGTTTTCCTGGACTGGAAGACTGAGGATTTCCTGAAAACACAAACGTTTTCCTTAAGGCTTTGCTCTTGGAGTCATAGCCAGCGACATGAAACCCACACTGATCTCCTGTTAAGGAAACCACAGCGATTCAAACCTGAGAAGCACAAATGCACCATGAATACAGCAAAATGTTCAAGATGCGCACTCAAGGTGTTAACTGGGTGACTTTGTTTCACTCGCCGGGAGTGTGAGTCCCAAAGCAGCCCTTACCTTCTGTGAACAAGCCAGACCTTCACACTTCCCTAACCACTGTACACACTTATATCCCTGTCACCCCGGCACCTGCCATCCCTCTCTATCTCTCCGTTCAGTCATGTTTGTCTCCTGGCAAATAAGCTACTCAAAAGTTCAAATGCTTGGACTCTGGTTGGTGGGTCTGGGTGGGAAGAATTAGGGAGGCGTGGCCTGGTTGGAGGAGGCGTGGCCTAGTTGGAGAAGGTGTGTCCCTGGGGGGTGGGCTTTGAGGCTTCCAAAGCCCTGGCTATTTCCCTAAGTTAGCTGTCCCATCTTGCACTTGTGAATCAGGATATGAGCTCTCAGCTTTCACTTGAGCGAGCGCCATTCCTGCCTGTCTGCTACCTTGTTCCCCATGACCATGACCGTCATGGACTCTAACCCTCTGAAACTATAAGCCCCAATAAATTCTTTCTTCTCAAAGTTGCCCGGATCATGGTGTCTTAGCACAGCAATAGAAAAGTAACTAAGACATTCATGTAATGTTTTGGGGGTACAAAAAGGAGCTAAAGGCAGGGGTGTGGGAGGTGTATGAGACAGCCACTTTCTAAATAGAATTCATGTCAGCCTAATATCTGGGTACCATTTGGATCTCAGACCCTGCACTCAGAGTGACCTGCAGGCACAGCGGATCTCCTTTCCTGGATTCTTTCTCATGCCTTTCATGTGTGTCGCGTGTGTCGCGTGGATACATCTGGGTTGGATGTGGGCACACATTAGTGGGTTAGTGATTGGTTGGATGACAGGATCTATGTATGATGGAATCCTATAGGGCATTTCAATGTGTGGCACTGCCCTTCCCACCCTCTGGACTGGCGATGCATGCTCTCTTAAGCAAGTGGTTCCCATATGGCTCATCTTTGGCCAAATACATAACATACTTTGAACACACTAGGCTCTTGATGTACACGTATGCACTGTGGAGCAGAGATGCTATGAACCCATTGATCTGATTGGGAGACGACTCAGGATTGTACATGTAACTCATAATTGTACTACGTATGTCGCTGGAAGACCACATCCAAGCACTGGGTGAATCTATGATGAGGACATTTTTGCCACTTTGCTTCTTCCAGGGTTGGTTGTGCAAGGGCAGCGTGGGAAAGAATGAAGCTGCCGGACTTACAGATTACACCTCGCAGGGAATTTAGTCAAGGCACCTGAGATACTGTCAAGAAGTGAATTTGGCCACGGCCTGTGTTAAAAGTGAGGGTGTTCATTCAGGGTCCATTCTGTGTTGTCTAGACCAGCTCTGTGTTTCAGTCCAGAGTCCTCAGATCGGGGATTAAGAAAGAACACCTTAGGCCTGTGAGATGACTCCATGCATAAAAAGACAAAAGACTCTTGCTTTAAAAGCCCAGCAATATGAATGGTCAGTCCTTGGAATCCTTCTGGTGGAAGAGGAGAATTGACTCCTGCTAACTGTTTACATGCACGTGTGTACACACACACACACACACACACACACACACACACACAAAATGATATGCATGTTCCTTCCCAAATAAATAAGAAATGCTGAAAATGGCATATCCAGCTGGGTGCAATGGCACACGCCTTTCTTTAATCCTATCATTCAGGAGGCAAAGCCAGGTGGATCTCTGAGGCTATTACATAGAGAAACCCTGTCTTGAAAAACAAAAACGAAACAAAACCAAATGACCTGTCCACTGAGAGGGGAGGGACCAGAGGAAAGAGGGACTCAGTGCCGCACAGAAGAGTGGGCTTTCAACGTTTGCGCCTATTAGGTGAAAACGGGCACTGACACTGTATAGAATCTCTCGGGACCAGGGCGGATAGCCCAGTCAGTGGTGGAGTGATTGGCTAGCATGCAATGGTCCAGTATGGATCCAGGAAGTCTGTAGGCTTGCACACCCCCAAACCAAGTGAACTGAGACCTTAGCAAAGCTAATTGGCTCAGACTCAGCAGCGCCAATGAATGGGGCTGAGTATAAGTGATCCCATGATGGACCCACCAGAGAAGCCCCAAATGAGAGTAGTTACTGATAACTGTGTTTGGTTCATGTGGGCTCTTAGCTGAGGAGAGAGTGAAATCCATGAAAGTCCCTTACAGAAGAACCTTAACACCTTTTTTACAAGGGACATGGTAAGGGAAGATTCAAGCATTCCTGTGAGAGCCTTTTTGTTTGTTTTGTTTTGTTTTGTTTTGTTTTTCGAGATAGAGTTTTTCTCAGTAGCCTTGGCTGACCTGGAACTCACTCTGTAGACCAGGCTGGCCTCAAAAATCACAGAGCTCCACCTGCTTCTGCCTCCCCAAGTGCTAGGATTAAAGGTGTGAGCTACCATGCCCAGCTCAGTTGTTCCATTCCTAGACATTTATTTCAAGAAGAGCAGAAGTTTCTTTCTTTCTTCCACACAAAGACCATGTGCAAATGTTTGTGGTGGCAATACCCAGAGTGCTGAAACTGGAAACAGAGAAATGTCAGCAGGTACACGGATAAACCGTGGTATGCTTCCACAGAGGACGTCTGCCACTCAACAGGAAAAAGAGCACAGTGCTGGTACATGCACTAACAGGTGAATCTTTGCTTGCTGGCACATGTTACAACAGAGGCGAATCTCTAATGCATTATGCTTAATAAAAGAAATCAAATGCAAAGGGTCCGCACATGTGATTGCATTTATGTGACATTTGAAAAAGGTGGAGCTATGGGCACAAATATCAAATTAGAGGTTGCCTGAAGCCAGGGGTGAGGAGAGAGGTTGACAAGAAACACAAGAGGGATTACAGCAACAGAAATAGTCCATTCTGCTGGTGGTAGGGTTAGCATGACCGTATAAACTAACTTACAGGACTAAATTCCTAAAGGGTGACTTTATTCTATGTTAACTGTACTTCAGTAGCAGGGCATAGTGGCACACGCCTTTGATCCCAGCAGCTGGGGAGTAGAGGCAGCCGGAACTTTGTGAATGTGAGGCCAGCTGGTCTACGTAGCGAGTCCCAGGACAGCCAGAGCTACATAGTAAGACCCGGTCTCAAAACAAAACAAAACAAAATTGTACTTCAAGAAACCTGACATTAAAGCTAAATTCATCATCATTTTTATAAAGATTATTACTTTTATTTTATGTGCATCAGTGTTTTGCCTGCATGTATGTCTGTGTACCATGTGCATGTAGTACTCATGGTGGCCAGAAGGGGGCAGGCACTGGATCCCCTGGAACTGGAGTCACACAGGGTTGTGAGCTACCTTGTAGGGCGCTGGTTACTAAACCTGGCCCTCTGCAAGAGCAGCCAGCGTTCTCAAATGTTGAGCCATCTTTCCAGCCCCTCTATCATAATTTTAATAGTTATCTTTTGATAATTTGTATAAAATTGCTCTTTAAGAAATTTTGGGCAAATACATGACCGAGACTAAGGGGAAGTTCTACTTCTTAGTGAAGTCAAGTTGCTTAGGAGTGAAGATGGAAAACCTTGAGTGCCGGTCTCCTCCTGGTCTCCTGGAGGTGGCACGGGAGGGTGTGGACAGACCGCAGGGAGCAGCCTCCCCAAGATAGGAGGCTTTCTGAGGAATTCTTACTCATCCGGGAAACTCCCAGCCACAGTCCTGAGAGGGAAAAGTGCAGGCATTGTTGGAGGGTCTTCACAGTCAGCCTGTGGCGAAATCACTCAGGCTTCTGTGGCCTGAATAGCAACTTACGTCCATCACCGCACATGTGCACACATGCGTAGTGGGAAGCCCCGAGCCGCTCTGAAAATGACCTACTAAAGGAGGGTTAGTGAGTGAGGTCACCGCTTAGCAGATAACATCTGCAGAATCAAAGTCCGGGTCAGAAATTCTGTGGGCAGCAAAAGATTCTCAGAGTGAAAACAGCACTCCCCAGAGCCCTGTTTCCTTCTCAGTTCCAACCCAGCAACCGTCTTTTGAGATTGTTTCTACAGTCATCGTGGACTCTCCCCTTCCGATTAAAATAACCCACTACTACAAGTCCTCAGAAGACTGTGGCTGGCTTTCTACAGACAGGAAAATATGCCGATTTGTATTTAGAGAGCAATTGCTTCTCTTTCATTTTATCACGTGATCTCTTCCACAAGACCACCCCGTCTTCCCCTCCTCTTCCTCTTCTTTCTTCCGCTTTCATTTTAAAACCATCTTAGTCATTTTCAGTAGTGCAACCTATATCCAGACTGGGACCGTCCTGTCCGGTTAAACTGAAGCTGCCCCGTTAAGTACCAACTCTCCATTCCTCCCTCCCCTCCGGATCCCGCACCAGGTCTATGAAACAGACTCTAGATGGTTCACAAGGGCAGAATTACAAAGGGTTTGTCGGTTGGTTACTTCCTTGTTTCCCTTGGCACAGAGTGTTGCAGGATCCGCCATAATGTGTGGATGAATAATACTTCGAAGTATGTGTAACCTGTCCATCCATCACTGAGCACATGGGCGGCTTGGCTGTTATGAATAAAGCAAACAGCTACAAACATGGTGTATACATGTTAAAAAAAAAAACGGTGCTTCAATTCTTTTGAGTTCCTCCTTGGGATTCTTTGGGTATATAGACCAGGAAATAAAATTGTATATCATAGAATGATTCTACTTTTCATTATTGGTTTTCCAGAATGACCGCAGCTTACTTCATCCTCACCTATGGCGTGCACATGTGCGGATCTTGTCGAATCTCGGAGTGTTGGCTATTTTCTATTTCCTGTCTTCCGTTCTGTCTCACAGAAGCCACCCTATTGGACGTGAGGTGGCATTCTGGTTTATTGGCCTGCCTATTAATGTGCCCCCAGAGTGACTTATGCACTACGGCCCCAGGCATGACCATTCTGAACAGGTGCGATGGGATGAAGCTTTTCTTAACACATTCATGTAAGAATATTAATGATAAATTATGAATGCTTGCTGTCCTTGGGGAGTTGAGTCTAGCAGCGGCCCAAGGGAGATGCATTCCTTTTCAGATAGCTTCCCCTTTCCATAACTTTGCCCCACCTCCTGTTTCTCCTCCTGCGTTGGTGGGTGCACCCATAGACCCTTCGACTTGCCTCATGCTTTATTTGTTCTTGAAGGTGAAAGCCCCCCCTTTTTTCTCAGCCCCTTTCTTTTGCAGTACTGTCCGTAGCCAACTGTAGTTATGCCCTTGACATTGACAGGACTCCCAGACTGTGTATCTCAACCTAGGTGACACCTAGGTTTTTCAGCCATGTTGTAGGTAGCCTATTGCACTTCAACTTCAAACTTTACCTGGTCCCGTCCCCTTCCAAACTTAAATTCCACGCTCCCAATTTTGTGTCTGTCACAGACGGAAACCTGATGTTCCACCTGTCACATAACCATTGCATCACTTTCCCTCTCGGCCTTGAGTCAGCCTTGGTTTAGGGAGGCGTATCCAGAGAGGCTCCTTGCTGACACAGGTACACACACTCACACACATGTAAAGCCTGCATGTAGGAAGGTGGACAGACAATGGGGTGTGTGAGAGGGGAAGGCAGTCTTCAGCCCAGGAGACACGGGCAGTGTCTAGATTCTGGGGTGGTGGAGTGGAATTGCTGTTAGCATGCAGTGGGCAGAAGCCAGCGATGTTAAACAGCTTACAGGGCATGGGCGATCTCTCCAATCCTGCCCCAAGATGGTCCTAGACCTTTGCCCTTCCCGCCCAAGTTCCCCCAGCAATGGAGACTGAGGCAACTCTTGACTGTTCAGAGTCCTCTGTGCACAGCAGCACCTTCATGTCTTCAGGGTATCTGCTTCTGTTTCTTACCCTTCCCAAGGCAACTGTCATGGGGTATAAAATCTTGGATTCCTGGCTTCAAGCAGATAACTATATGCAATTGATTGAATGAGCGTATGCCGCTATATGTCACATCACACGAATCCCAGTGTGACTCTATTTGGAAGGATTCTTTGGGGGAACAAATGGGTTCACGAGGGTGAAGCCAGCATAGAATTTAAAGAAACATGGAGTGCACTGGGCTTCCTTCAGCGTTGCGAAAAGTGCATTCTGGGATTGACTCCCTACTTTCTCACCCCTGTCCTGGGTTATCCTGAGACCTTAGATGAGGTTCTTTGGTTTCGTTTCATCATCTTAAAAACGAAGATAGGGACATCAGCTTCTTTTCAAGCTATTGTAAGCAGTGGCAAGCTTATCCAGGTAGACCCTGTGTGTCCAGCAACAGGCAGACAAGGGCTGGGCCACAAAGCCTAATTCCCGACACAAGGTAAGAACTTGGTATCTGTTCATTGTTACAAATGTTTGTTGAGTATTTCGACCAACTATCTTCTAGGAATGATGAATAAACAAGAAATACACAGAAATGCTGTTTTACCAGACAGTTCAATAACGATGTTTATTTACTACTTAAGAAGACTGACATGGAGGGCTGTTTACATAACCTGCCATTGTCCCCTATCAGACCTTCCCTCTGAGAGCTATTTTGGGGTGTTTGAGCCAAATCCTGATAGAGGAGATGAAATCAACAGAAGCTGAAAGGGAATGTTCCCTGAGGGGAGAGAGAGAGAGAGAGAGAGAGAGAGAGAGAGAATAATCCTTCCCCCAGGCAGAACCAAAGATCAAACAACCCTCACCCCCTGTCCTCACCACACCCCACATTCCCTGCTCCCACCACTCACCAGAGCAGCCCAAAGAACAAAGGGCGCCAATGAACCCTGGGCTTGAGGAGTCCAAGGCAAAGCAGGGTGGGATGGAGTTGAAGAGGAAGGTGCAAACCAGACCAGGGGAAGAAAGCCTGGAAGGGCGGACCTGTGGCTCTTATCTGTGATGTAATGGAAAGGATTCGGGTTGCCCATGACAACAAGCTGTTACCGCTTTTAGCAAAGATGGACTCCAGAGTCCACAGGTAAACTTCTGGAACACAACGGAAAGTGACTAACGATTTCAAGATCGTTATTCCAGATTTCATCCAAGTAAAGAAATGGTATTTCCACGTAGATAGGAAATTGTTAAAAGCCATTTGAATTTCCAGGACTGTGAAAGGCGTGGGGGGGGGGGAGAGGAGAGTTGGTTTGTTTTAAAAAACTTTTTTTTACAAAAGCTTATGGGATATGGGAAGCTCTGTGTGTGTGTGTGTGTGTGTGTGTGTGTGTACACGTGTGCGTCTGTTCCTGACACAGTGCCTGTGTGGAGGTCAGAGGATAATTTGCAGGAGTCGATTCTCTCTTTCAGCTCTGTGGGCCCCAGGGATTGAACACGGGTTGTCAGACTTAGTCAAGAAAACAGCATGCACCTTTACCTGCCGAGCCCTCCCACAGGCCCCTTCACAAGATTTTAATTTGTTTCTTATGTCATGGCAAATAACAGCTGTTTAGTCGGGGTTATTATATTGAGTTAGACAACTGCAGGAAAGCAGGTACTCAAGAATTTGTTATGTTAATGTCAGAAAGATGAGTTTTACCCTGACACACTCACAGACATTGGCCGTGCAGTTTGCTCACACTCATACACCCTGCATTATCCTTTTTTTTCCTTCC
>NW_026068010.1:1620604-1625343 GCF_014885135.2 Alexandromys fortis
TACAGAGAAACCTTGTCTCAAAAAAAAAAAATCATTTGTATATATTTTTATATAGATTTTCTTCCTCTCATGTCAGAGTCATGCTCAAATAAACTCATCCTAAATTAAAGATACTATCAGTCAAAATGCATTCAATCCCTATAAACCGACAGACATCCTGACTCACCCCAGCCTATCTCTGACTCGCTCAGGATGCTCTAATCTCCAGAGCAGAGTCATCTACCCTGAGCGGAATTCATAATACAGTCTTGAATCTTTCAAGTAATTTATCTTGTACCATGTTGAAAGTCGCTCCACAAGCCCAATCTAATTGTAAACTCTCACATCAGGGGCTGTCTCTGCACTCTTAGAGTTGGCAGTGTCGACAGTGAAATACATCTCTGTGTACTCTTAAAGTGGTCCAGGTTTAAACAAGACCTGCGTAATGGCGGCACCAGCTGACAGGCCAGAGTGGATGGGGGAAAGCTCCTGGGCCCAAGCCCTAGACGGAGAACTGTAGACAATTAACAACCGTGGACAGAGGGAGAAATAGACTTCTCTAGGGATGAACCCTCTAATTGATTATCCCATCCCAAGGGGACAGTTCTAAAAATGTGCGCGTGTACGGTGTGTGTGTGTGTGTGTACGGTGTGTGTGTATAAAACACTAAATGAATTCAGCAGGCTGTATTTATACAATTATTCATATACACCTAACAGTAATAATTTTGTAAAAAGAAGGAGCAGAAGTGTGTGGAGGAAATGATATGTAAATTCGGTATACATTCATGAAATTAAAAATAAATATGATAAAAAAAGGAAGAAAAACGACATTTTGATTAATTTTATTTATCGATTCATTTGCATTCAAGAGGGTTTCACTCTAGCCCAGATGACAGAGAAGTCACTAAGTCAAACTTGAGCTTGAAATTACAGGAATCCTATTGCCTCAGCTTCCCTCACGTTGGGGAAATTCTAAACAGATTCCAAAAGAGAAACCTTCCTCCTACGCCTTACTGGTCTGATAGTTCCACACATGTATATCATGGATTTAGGACAATTTCAGTTTCATTACCTTCTCTCATTCTCTTCTCTTTCTTGCTGAATTGCTTCTTCCTGGGGCTGGAGAGATGACTCAGCAGTTAAGAGTACTTGCCGCTCTCCCAGAGCACCAAGGTTCAGTCAGTTTCTACCACGTACATCAGGGGCCTCACCACTGCCTGAATCACCAGCTCCAGAGGATCCAGCACCCCCTTCTGTCCCCGAGGGCACACACACACACACACACACATACACGCACGCACGCGCGCGCGCACACACCCACACACAAACCCTTCTTTCCAACAAGTATAAAAGCCGATTTAACTTCCAGTATTTTCTTCTGTGACAATGTACTCCGATTGGATGAATGGCGGTATACTATCCGCTATCTCACTATCTGGTGAGAATCCAGATGGGATTCAAGAGGCCTAAATGTCTGCGTGGCCCTCTGGAGTGAAGGGAGGGCAGACACTCACAGACTCTAAGGAGGCAAAAGTCACAGTCCTGCAACGTGTAGACATTCCACCAAGGAGGCACGTCTTAATTAGGGCTTCTATTGTTGTGACAAATCGCTAAGACCAAAAACAACTTGGGGAAGAAAAGGCTTGTAATTTCCATATCACAGTTCATCACCATAGGAAGCCAGGGCAGGAACCTGGAGGCGGGAACTGATACAGAGGCCACGAAGGAATGCTGCTAACTGGTTTGCTCCCCATGCTTTGCTCAGTTTATTTTCTTATGTACCCCACAACCACATGACTAGGGGTAGCACTGCCATTAGGGGGCTGGTCCTTCCCACCTCAATCACTAATTAAGAAAATCCCTCCCCCCCCAGGCTGATCTTATGGAGCCTTTTTCTCAATTGTAGTTCACTCTTGTCAGACGAGTCTAGGTTTGTGTCCAGTTGACAGAAACCAGCCAGCACCAAGACGTAGGACCATGTGAGGCAGTCACCTCTTAAGTTCCAGCAGTTAGATGCGACTGGGGTGAGGAGGGAGGGTGGGGTGGGGAGGGAGGGTGGGCACCAGCTAAGGAGGGCTAGCTGAGAAAGGAGTGACTGGACCTGGTGGTGAGGGACTCCAGTCCTGATCTGGATGATACATTCTGAGATGGAGGTGGACCGGAGATGGAGTAGAGAGTTGGATGGAGGAGATGAGAGAAGGAAAATGCCTAAGATGTCCTTTCTGGGAACCGCAGCATCAAAACTGCATGAGAGGGACAAGGCAGGGCCAGAAGATCCGGGAAAAGAGAGAGGAGAGTCTGGAGCGGAGCTGGGGATGGCTACCAGAGAGATCTGCGACAGCCTCCAAGAGGTGAACATCAGGAGGGGCAGGAGGCCCATGTTCAGGAATGGGGCACAAGTGGGGAAATTTAAAGCAAAAGCCAAAACAGACAGAAAAGACGTTATTCAGCTGCGCAGTCAGGTGTCAAGACAAGAGCCGTTGGAGGGAGTCCACGGGCAGACGTGAGATTGGAGCTGCATGAGGAGAATGTGGGGAGGGGAGGGGGCAGCTCTTGAGTTCCGAGGTGAGCAGAGATGGGTGTCAGGAGCTGCAAGAAGTGGCAGGGTCACTGTGTGATGGAAAGTATTTTTGAAGCACTGTCTGGAAAGCCAGAGCTATATATATATACACATACATATATACATACACACACGTACTCTATCACTATGGTCACCTTCCAGGTACTAGCCTGACAGACACTCTGAAATGTAAACACTTGGTTCTCAGGAGTCATTGTGACCCAGCTCCAACATGTCACTGCATCTGGGGCAGGCAGTGGATACCAAAAGTACAGAGTAGTCTTGGCAAGGAAGGAGAGACCGGACAGAACAAGGTTGGGTGGAGGGTCCAGTGGATTCCTCCAGAGGGGTACCAGGTGCTTGCATCCTGGAACAAGGAACTCGACAGAGACAGAGAGGGCTAAGGATAAGCAAAGAGAGACAATGCTAAGAAAGACCTCTTTTCCACGGAGGGAGCAGTCTAGAAAAAGCTCAATGGCAAAAGAGGGTGGTGAAGGAGAAGGGAACCAATTTCCCCTTTGTCCAAGGGTTTTTCCTCAGATGCTAAATTTGTGGTTTTTGTGTAAGGTCATCTGAACTTCACTCTACCCTACTCTCCTGCCTCAGAATCTCCTGTGGTTTTTAGTGAAAACTTTCCATCACCTGGGCGCCAGTGACATAGGCACACCGTCTCCGTGGAAACACAGGACCATCGGAGCAGGTACAGCAGGGGGATAGGACAGCACGGTGGCCCGGGGAAGGCTGGGATTAGACTACTGTGAGAGAGATAAGGACACAGGCTAGGGTTGTGGTCTGCCCGCCGAGAGCTGCCGTGGAACTGGAGCAGTTCAGGGTCAAGGCACCCATGAGGCAGGAGTCGGTGTGGATGAAAAGGAAGGCCACAGCCTTCAATATCCGAACAGTTGGTCTACAAAGTGAGTTCCAGGACAGCCAGAGCTGTTATCCAGAGAAATCAAAAGAAGAAAAGAAAAGAAAAAAAGTTGCTTTGTTCTGAATAACTCAATAAAGTGGGCAGAACCACATGACGGGACCTCGGTGAAGCACTGCCTGACATAGGGGTTTCTGGGGAAGAATAAGGGTATTAGCTCAACAGGGGGTGATTAGACCCCCCTCCTCTCCTTAACATTGCTTTACGTGAACCAGCCTTCCTGAGGGGTGGCGTCTTGGCCATGTGATTGGCAGGCACAGCTGGATGAACTCTTTTTAAAAATATTCTTTTATTACATAGTATTGTATTATTTTAATTATTTTATTATATTATTTATTATATAACACTTCATCTTATTATATAATATTATATATAAATGCATTGTATGTATTTTATTATAAAATATGTAGTATATATTTTATATTTTAAATATTTTGTTTGCTTGAGTACCTGTGTATACATATATGTGTGTGCGCCTGTTGTGAATGGGCATGCGTGTGAACGCGTAGGAGCATGTCGTGGTGTGAATACGTAAGTCAGAGGACAGCTTCTGGGAGCCAGTCCCCTCCATCTCCACCACGTGGGTCTCAGGGCCTGAACTCTGGCTGTTAGGCTTGGCACAAGCACCTTCGCTTGCTGAGTCATCCCACAGGCCCTGGATTAATCCTTGTGTTAGGAGCCAGTGGCACATAGAATTCCATCTTCAAACAGCAGAACTGTCGTGTGTCTGCCCAGGGCCCAGGAGGAAATCACTTTCTCTAACCGGTCTTAGCCTCCGAGGTCACTGTAATGGAGCAGCAGGCAGCTTGGGCCCAGGAAGCTCCGCCCTCACACTCAGAGAACTGCAGACTAGGCCTGAAGAGAAGCCAGGTTCAGAGACCACTACCTAAGGAAGATGCGTCATTTGAATGGGGGCAGTGAGCTGCCTGTGATTGGCCGAGGTTTGCTCACTATGGTTGGCTGAGACTCAGTTATTTGTCATAGAAGCGAAGTCCCAAGATGTGTTTTCAGTGGCTGCATTGTCAGCGTGAGTTATGGGGGCTCCATCAGTCCAGATTTAGTTTGCTTGAACTAGTGCGGAGAGTAGGGAGGTGCCTGAGGTGTGGTGGGAGCATGCTGGGATCTTCTGGATGAGGTGGTCGCTGGGTGGCATGAGTTGCAAACAATCGTGGTTTGCTAGGAAGGAGAGGAGCGGTCTGTCAGTGACCATAGTGACCACACGGTATTTGCTTGTTTTTGGCTCAGGTCCAGGGTGTGTGTGGGGGGGGGG
>NW_026068010.1:1625943-1700799 GCF_014885135.2 Alexandromys fortis
TTTTTTTTTTTTTTTTTTTTTTTTTTTTTTTTTTTTTTTTTTTTTACCTCTTGTGCATGCGGGTGCGTGAGAGGGATACATCTAAGCGCATGCGCGTGCTGCCGGTGCAGAGGACGGGCTTTGCTATATCACTGTCTACTTTACATCTTTGCGACAGGTCTCTCAGTGAACCTAGAACCTCCCTTTCTCAGCAAGGCTGGCCAGTCAAGGAGTCCCAGAGACCTCCTGTCTCTGTCTACTCCTCCCTCTGGCCTTTATGTGGGTTTGGGGGATCTGGACTCAGATCCCCACACTTACACAGCAGACACTATTACTCACGGAGCCATCTCCCCAGACTCTTCCCTTTTGCAATGTTGGGGGCTGAATCTAGGATCTCATGCACAATGGGCCTTTCCTGTGGCTCTGAGCCACACCTCAGACTATGAGAATATTGTCTTTGAACATGCAAATCTTTCTCCTGAAACACAAGGGAAGTCCACAAGGGAAGTCCACAACGGGAGTGGGGGTAGGGCACAGACTGGAAGGATGGGTCAGTGGTTAAGGACACATACTACTCTCTAAGAGGACTGGAATTTAGTTTCCAGCACATGTATTGGGTGGCTAGAAACCACCTGTAACTTAAGCTCCAGAGGATCTGTCACCATCTTCTGGCCTCTTTGGGCTCTCTCTCTCTCTCTCTCTCTCTCTCTCTCTCTCTCTCTCTCTCTCTCTCTCATCTTTAAATCAAAAAGAGAATCTATAATAAATAATAAGTAATTAATAAATAAATGTCATCTCTTTAATTCAGAAATATTTGTAGCATTAGTAGTAAATGAAGAACCAAAGTTTCTCCATTTTGACCTCCGCCTTCACCTTGTGTCTTGTGTAAGCTATTTCCCATAAAACATTACAGTCCTCAGAAATGGCTAGGGGCAAAAGTAACAGGGTAGCCATCTGGAAAGGACAGATAGCCAAAGAACATCCCCTCCCAAAGGACAGCCCATAAGAAAGTTTGACAAGCAATAGACAAGGTTCGAAAATAAAATTTGTGAAAAGTCCCTAGACATATTGAACCCATCACCCCAAACCCTGTTAATGTAACTTTTTTGATTTTTGCCTTTAAATAATGTCCTCTAGAAGGGCGAGGTACTTCCTTTCGCTGCTGCACTGATGAGGTCCCTGTCGGCTTGGAAACGTGCTCACAATAAACCTTGTTTTCGCATTTTGGTGAGTCAGTTTCCCTGGTGGTCTTTTGGGGTCCCCATTGACTGGGCATAATATTAGGGCCTCTTCCTGGATCCTTAGCAACCCTCCCAATCGGGATCTGCGACCCCGAAGTTTTATTCTGATTGACTGCGGTAAGTCTATCTGTGTTTGAAGTCGTGTCTGTTTTACTTCCGTTGCCAATCTCAGGATCCGAATCTGAGTCTGAACTGGTCAGTTTGCCCTGGAAGAAGAGCTAGAGGGCCTGCCTGGGGGAATCGGGAGACATTCCTTTTCCTCATCTGGACAAGGGTCTCTCATCTGAGACCATCCTGTCAGGGACTTAGTCGGGCCCTGCCTATAATTCTGAACGTGAAGAATCTGGGGATCAGGTAGCCTTACTGAATGGCTTCTGTCCTATCTGTACAGTTTTTGGTTTTGTCCAGGCTTAATCTCCGGGCTCTCAACAAACCCCACCTGGTGTAGAAGGGTCTTCTGTCTATGTGTTACTTTCATTGGTTGAATAGAGACTGCCTTGGCCTTTTGATAGGGCAGAAAATTAGGTGGGGGAGGAAGAAGGCAGGAAGAGAGATCTGCCAGCCATGAAGCTGCCAGGTCAGACATGCCAAATCTTTCCCTGTAAGCCACGAGCTCGTGGTGACATACAGATTATTAGAAATGGGTTGAATCAAGACGTGAGAGTTAGCCAATAAGAGGCTAGAACTAATGGGCCAGGCAGTGTTTAAATGAATACGGTTTCTGTGTAATTATTTCGGGTGTAAGCTAGCCGGGCAGCCAGGAGCTGGGCGGTATGAAAAGGAGCCTGCACCTCCAAACAACACCCATCTGGTACCCGTGGGAATCTGTTTGGGGCCCTTTGTCTAACTGTTCTGTCTTGTCGGTCTTGTGTGCTCTGTCTTTGTGTCTCTGTTGATGACTGACTTGACTGGATGGATCTTGGGGACAACTCCTTCTTCCCCCTTGGCCCTTACCCTAGCTCATAGCAGCAGTGTTGAAATAAAGAAGGGCAAACTGGCCATTTTCTGTTCTTCCAAATGGCTTCTTTCAACATGGTCTGGCCCAGGGAGGGAATCTTTTTACCTGAATTTGATTTCTGAGGTTGAGGACATTGTTTTTTGACCTCACACAGGACACCAGGACCAGAATTTTTACATCATGACCTGGTAGGGTCTCATCAACCAAGTAGATGACCCCTTCCTGTGGGTTAAGCCTTTCCTTCTGCCTAATCTGACTGCACCCCCTTTGATTTGCAGGTTTTTCCCTTAAAACTCCCACGCTGCATGCCACCCTGCTCCCTCCCATGCTGGTGGGTGAGTTCCCTCAGCCTGCCCAGGGGGCTGTGGGCCAAAGCTGGCCAAGGTTTCCCTCTGCCTGCCAAGGGCAATGAGTTGCAATCACTTGGTATAAGTGTTAGGCTGCAGTGGCCGCATTGTGACGCTATAGCCAGACTTCCCTCCACCAGAGCTACTTTGGTCATTCAGATCCAGTGGGTTATAAATATCAGCCATCATTTAGAGGGGTTGTTACAAATTACTATTGGTTAGGGTATGAAAAAAAACTACTGTTAGTCTCGGATGTTTCACACTAGTAAAGGATTTTATGTGATGTAAATTTAGAGTTATTTTTGTTATAGTATATGAATGTTTCTGTTCTTATTTAAAATATTGTAGCCATACAATATATTATATACCATAAGAAAGACTTTGGTAAGAGTTTTTATGTTGTCTAGGAAGTGAGAAAGACTTTGGTATGTTGTCTGGAAGATGAGGGAGAAAGCAGGAGACTAAAAAAATGAAGAGAGGAAAAGTAGATCGAAGGTATATAAAAAGTTATAGACGGTCAGAAGGGGATATTCCCTATGTTTGCTGTGGTTTCTCATACCTGCAAACATTGAGTATACTTGTTTTGTTGAAAAGTTTGCCTATCTAAGTTTTCTTGCAAGCATGGAACTGAGACAGAAATGGTTTGGATATTTTCGCTGTCTCTGCTGCCCATCACTGCTGTGTCCACATTTATGGGCCTGACCTCGGAATTTATCACTGAGCTCTGGTTACTGGATTTGAGTTAGCAGAAATTCAGATGACTTTTTTGTATAGATAATGTTAAAACCGTTTTATGCTGTTCTTTATTGAAAAGCTGGCTCTAGAGCTGGGTTATGACTCTTTCTTCACTAGACCCGTGCTTATTTAAAAGTCTCCTCTGTCACTCTGTCAGCCTGAGCCCCTGACACAATGACAAGGAAAAGAAAGCAAATCTGCAGCTTCGGATTCCTAAGTTTATTTTGTTAGATACCGTAAAAAAAATCTGTTAACGTTAAAATAAAACTAGTCAAAAGTTAATTAATAACACTGGGAATTGATAATTTAAAATCTATACATAGGTAATTTTAAAGAAACCATAGGCATGATTCCATTTTAAATTTTGGATTGCCATTTGGCTAGAGTTCAAAAAAAATGGATGCCACATAATTTCAACACCATCTTTATTAAAGGTGACCATGTGGAGTGGGTCTGAATAGGAGGCAACAACAGATCTCTGAGATAGTTTGGACTGGGATAGATTTTTTTGTGTGATGACTCATGTCCCATTCTGAAAACAAGAATATATATACTTTTACTCTTGGGTCACAAGCTCAAGATTTTAGATTGATTCTAGTTGCCATTTAAATATGGACTTAAAGGTGTTTTTTATCAGGCCAAAGACATCTCTGTCCAATCCATACCTGGCTCTCTGGGCAGCAGAAAAATATACATGCTTCTAACCAAAATCTATAGTTTTTGCTAGGACTTAAAGATATAAGTCTATTCCTTCTGTTTACTGATATCTGTTATCTGCTCTTTTTCTACAATATGGATTTCAATACGGGCCTAAAAGTTTCAAAGGTATTACTTTTCTTTAAGTAGATAAATTTTAACTTCTGTTCCTAGTTTAAACTCATATCAATAGGTTTCCACTTGGCTGGCAGACACATCTTAGCGTCAGTTGCTGAGTATAACCTGCTCTGAATGACTGCAAGCCCTGGACTTCCTGAAAGCTGATGTGGACCAGTCCAGCTGATGTGGATGCTCCCTGTCCCTTCAACAGAGTCTGTGAACCAGATGCTTCTGATGAGTGCCCCATGGCTTGAATTCCCTCCTTACCTTTGGCTAGCCTTTCAGCATCTTGTGCCCTGACAACAATGCCCCAATGTCAGCTTGAAGTAGCTGCGGAAAGGAACACGCCGTCCCATGCTCCCTGCCCAGAATGGGTTGAAATGCTGAGGCAAGAGGGAACTCCCTGACATGGGGGACAAAATGACCTATAGTGCCCCGTTGATATACCAGACCAGGGGATACTGTGTACTAAGCAGGCTCGTTTCTAGAATAACCTATTACACTGATCAGGAGTTCCTAGACCTCGTGCAGCAGGGAGCCTATGACAGCCCTCGCCCTTAGCCCACTTTGAGGTTCTAGCCTGGGGGGACTGGGTACGGGAATCTCAGCACTAGTAACCCAGAATCAATATTACTCCAACCTTTGTGTCATCACAGATGTGGGTATAGAAAGCATAGAAAAATCCATCTCCAACCTAGAGGAGTCCTTATCCTCCCTGGCGGAGGTAGTAATGCAGAACAGGAAGGGAATGGATCTTCTCTTCTTACAGCAGGGTGGGCTCTGTGCAGCACTAGGGGAAGAATGTTGTTTCTTCACTGATTATTCTGGAATAATCAAAGACAACATGGCTAGAGTTAGAGAAGGACTGGGTAATCAGAAAAGAGAAGGAGAGGTCAGCCAGGGTTGGTTTGAAATCTGGCTTAATAGCTCCCCTTGGTCGACCACTCTCATCCCTACTCTCTTAGGACCCCTGGTAATTCTGCTTTTGTTATTGACTTTTGGGCCTTGCATTCTTAACTGGCTAGTGAAACTCATGAAAGATGGGTTGGGTACAATACAACTTATGGTCCAGAGATCACAAATCTACAGTCCCCTCAGGACTGAAGATACTTAAGAGTTACCTGTCAGGAACCCATGATTGGGTTCACTATAGTTACTAGAACAGGGGGGAACGAATAACCAAAGTTCCTCCATTTTGTCCTCCGCCTTCATCTTGTGTCTTGTGTAAGCTATTTCCCGTAAAACATCCCAGTTCTCAAAAATGGCTAGGGGCAAAAGTAACAGGGTAGCCACCTGGAACGTATAGATAATTGTAGAATGTCACCACCCAAAGGTCAGCCGATAAGAAATTTGACAAGCAACAGATGAGGTTTTAAAATGAAATTTGTGAAAAGTCCCTAGACATGAGCCAACAGGATTGAACCTATCACCCCGCATTCTGCTAATGTACCGTTCTGATTTTTACTTTATAATAATGCCCTCTAGAAGGGCAGGGTACCTCCTCTCGCTGCTGCACTGACGAGGTCCCTGCCAGCTTGAAAATGTGCACACAATAAGCCTTGCTTTTGCATTTCGGTGAGTGGATCTCCCTCGTGGTCTTTTGGGGTCCTCATGGACTGGTAGTAACAGTAATAACTCCAGTAACCCTCCCACTTCTTCATAAAGCCCTTTAGAGACATATTCAGAGAATACACTGACATCAGGCCTCTTGTTTAGAGGAACACTACAGAGCTGCCAAGTCCCATTCAGAGGGAAAACATCACAATTATGCCGAAAGATACACATGGGATTTTAAGTACTGAGCCTTAACTTGGAATTTTCTATTTTTAGCTCCCAGTGTCTGGAAACAAGAGAGATGCTTGGTGGGATTTCTGTTTTCCAGGGTCGTAGCCTTCAGGGCAGGAAGAGTCCAGATGAGAAACTCAACAAGGGAACGGGAGCTACTGATGAGAAGTCTGTGGGTATCATCAGCCTTGACATCCAGTTCTTAATCCTCTAAACTGTGTCCTTTGACAAAATGTCCCAAGTGCTTTAGAACACTTGAACACTTTAGAACAATGAAACAGTAACATCAGCCGGTCCCCCGGCCACTCTATAAAAGAGCCAAAGTTTTACACTTCTTGTTGAATAATGAAAATGAACTTAAACAACGTGTTGGTCAACATTGCTCTTGCCTAGCCCAGTAACGATACACAAAAATCCCAAGACCTTGAAGATCGGCTGTGTCCATGTTAGTAAACAAATATTCCTTTGCTTTGAAACTGCTGGATTAGCTCTTAGGGAGGAGACCGTAAGATGCAACATTTTAATCACGCCAGCAGATCAGAATGTCCCGTCTCTTAGGACTCTTTCTTCCCCTCCTCCACCCCGTGATATTTCATAGATGCCTGTAGATGTAGAACCTCGTTAAACCCATGTACATCCAGAGCGCAGCACACAGAACATGTCCTTAGAGAGAGGAAGTCTCCAACACTCTGGAGTTTAAACCAAGGGTCTTATTTCTGGCAGGGTACAGGAGAAGATGTCTTAGAGGTGACTTGAAACTGAAGAAGATCATGGGAAGGACAGTCAAGGTGGGGGAACCCTCAAGAACAAAGCTTTCCCCATAGCCAGCGTAATGTATAAAGAAGCGTGTTGCTCGCGTTCTGGAGGCAGGGAAATCTCAGGTCAAGGCTCTGGTGTCTGGAAGGTTCGTTCTTGCTCTCAGCCACCTCTCCTTGTAAAGTCACTAAACTGTCGTGCAGACTCCACACTCGTGACCTCAACTAACCTTAATGAGCTTCCAGAAGACACGCTTGTAGCTACCATCATATGTGGCCAACACATGAACTATAGGGAGACAGATTCAACCATTGCACCAGACAGCTGGGGTTAGTGGAGAACACAGAGCACCGACATAAGAAGCGAGCGTGTGCCCAGATGTATGTAGGTAACACATGAAGAAATGTGGTGTTTAAGGAAATAGGGACCATCAGGAGCCAAGAGCCAGGTAGGACAGCTTGGGGAAAAGATGTAGCCCATACACAGCTACGTGTGTACTATGTGTAGGATCTTTAACCATTGTTATCTTTGAAACATTCATCTGATGCCTACTTGTACCACACTAGTAGTACGGATGCTAGGCTCTGGCATCAAGACAAGATGGGATGGAAGACTGAAGAATGGGGGGGAAGGGAGATAAAGGCATGCATCATTATACCTGGCATAAAATGCATTTTAAAGAAACTTCCTGGGCAGGAACATAGCTTGGTAGTAGAGTGTTTGCATAGCATCCATAAAGTCCTGAATGGGATTCCTAGTCTGGGACCCAAATCCATTTAGAGAGACCAGAGCCCATTATTAGGAGCTCTTTGGGCTGGAGTTTGTGAGAAAGGGAAGGCCAGGGTTAGGTGTCTGCTGCAGCTGCTTTACCCTGAGGGCCAACGGAATGCTTCAAGTCAGGAGATGGTGGCCCAGAGAAATAGGAAATCTTAGCTCCTCCTCTCTCCCTCTCTAGCTTCAGGGAAAGGAACAAACCAGCAGTCTTTGACTACACCTCCCCTTAGCTCCTCCTCTCTCCCCTCCTCCCTCAGCTCCTCTTCTCTCTCTCTCCTCCCCTCAGTTCCTCTTCTCTCCCCTCCTGCCCTCAGGTTGAGTCTAGTATCAAACATCCACATCACATTAAGCTGAAATCAAAGGGGGCTGGCTGATCAGCAAGTGTGGGGCTCAGACAAGCTGGCAAAAGAAACTTCCAGACCAGATGTGGTGGAGCTCTTCTCTGATCTAAGCACTTGGGAGGCAGAGGCAGAAGGATCACAAGTTTGTGGCCGGCCTGGGTTATGCACCAGAAGAAGGAGAAAGAGAAGAATCTTCTATAATTAATTGAAATATCATATTTGCCACATCCTAGGATGTCAAAAACAATTTTTTCCCAAAAGTTCTAATCCATGGCAATTCAAAGTCTGTTAAATGGCCAGGATACTTTGTTGACGGAAGAAAATCAATCTGAAAATAATACACCTGCGGTACAAAAAGGACAAAGGACATTGTGCCGTTCTTTCAAGCCATTAAATCTTACAGGAGGAATGTAATTAGGATCTCGAGAGATGAACACGGGGAAGAGGAGAAAAAGAAGGAGGAAAAAGAGGAGGAAGAGAAGGAGGAGGAAGAGGAGGAGGAGGAGGAGGAGGAGGAGGAGGAGGAGGAGGAGGAGGAGGAGGAGGAGAACATTGAATCTCTTTCAGGGGACTTGAGTTTCTTTCCCAGTGGGCAGTTTACAACCACAAAGGGGAATTCTAGTTTTAGGGGCTCCGATGCTCCCTCTGGTCTCTGAAGGGATTGCACCCACCTGTGCATTCCCACAGAGACATACACACCCATAATTTAAAATAAAATAACATGATAAAAGTTAATAAAACACCAATGCTTAAAACTCTTAATAGCCAAAGGTCAATGACAGGCTTCATTTAACATTTTATAAAATGTATTCCTCTTTCTCTCACTCTCTCAAAATTGATTTCTTTGAACACTTTATAGCTCGATCCTCGACAACTGGACCGGCACCACAATAAATACCTAAAATGACGTAACTAACACAACTCAAGGGTGTCAGCGGCAACGATCGTGAGCAGTTGAATTCTAGCACACATACCATGTAATGTACTGGAAGAAGAGAGTGTGTGGATTCAAACCGTGGCCACTTACCTGGGAGGACTGCTAATAGTGAACATATTCCCTTGGCGGCCTCTATGCGAGCATGCTCAGTGCTTAAGCAATCGGCTATCCGCTAGTGTTTTCCTCCCACATGTAAAGTTACAAGAAAAACCTACTTCAGAAACCTCTTAGCTGTCAGTGGTTTCCGAATTGTTTGTAACAAGCCCTGACTCACGTGTATAGAATCCATCATGACATCCCTATCATACATAAATTTTTTAGATAAAAATTTATTTTGAGCAAAGTCAAATTACTTGATCTCTGGTTTGTCAGAGTGTTCTTCAAGTGTGCTTTGAGACACTTCCATCCATTTGCAGCACTTATTCTCTTTAAAATTTATGTATTTAATGTGCATGCGTGTGCCTGAGTGAGTGTATGTATTTACATACAGGAGGCCAAGGGGGCCAGGAGGGGGCATGAATCCCCTGGAACTGGAGTTACAGCTGGTTGTGAACTGCCATGTGGATGCTGGGAATCGAACCCAAGTCCTCTGTAGAACAGCCTGTGCTCTTAATCCCTGAGTCATCTCTCCAGCCTGGTTTTTTTTTTTTTTTTTTTTGTAATATCCATTCTCAAGCTTCACCACAAGGAGAACACACAGGACCCTCAGCATGGTGCACACTCTAGGAAAACTCCCAAGGCCGGGCAGATGGAGGGTGGAGATGGTGACCGGAAGCCCTTCCTGTCTGTCTTCCCCTTTGATTCTGTAACGGTGCAGCTTAGCAGACTGTATCAGCTTGGATGAGACACTCTGTTCGTGTTAGCATGCCCTTCTTCCGATGTGTTGAATCTGAGCTCTCCCATGACGGGCGGTACCAGATACAAGCATCTAAGAGCTCTGAAGTGCTGGTTCTGAAATGAATCTTTAAGGCTTAAATAGGCTCCATCCTTGGAGCATTTCAGATTATATAGTAACCCTCACAGGTTATCCGAGAGTCTGGGTCAGTCTACTGAGCCCTATGGCCTTTCCGCAGGAGGTGCAGTTCAATATCAAGTCTGGTTGATGTAGGAGCCAGCCATGATAAGCTAAATATGAACAGATCACTCAAAGGAAGTTCTCTACTTCCAACCATTATCACCTGCCAGAGTAGGACTCAGCCATGGATAAGTTTAATAGAGGCCTGAGTCTGAGTAGTTTACCCTGAAGCAATACCTGGTTGCAGGAAGGACCATAAACTAAGATTACCTGAGCAAGAACAGAGCATCCAAAGGAAATGCTTAACGTTCCAACAGCTGTAGATAGGATCACCTGCCAGCACACACCAGGACGCCCCTAGACAAATGTCAGCCAATCAAGGGTCCTGAACCTTAGAAATCTCTCACTCCCACCTTTACTACTATAAAAACCCAACTCTAACTGAGCTCGGGGCTCTCCATTTATTCCAATACTTTGGACATGTGGAGAGACCGAGTTTGCAAACTTGCATAAAATAAAGACTCTTTGCTTTTACATACGGAACTCGGTCTCCTTGTTGGCTTTTGGGGGAGGGGGGACTTTGAGGATTTTGGGCATAACAGTTGCCAAAGTCATGCCTTCATCAAACTAAACCTGAGGATTTTCCCACCTCTCCGTTGAGTGAATGCAGAACTCCAGTCAAGCTACCAGCTGCAAAGAAGACCAGAGCTGCTTGTCCCTGGAGATTCTCCACAAAGTCCGTGCTTTGATTAGACGTGCTAGAAGACAATGGAAGTCTCCTGAAAGTCTCAAGAGCAGCAGGCTTGTTGTTACCATGGTGACTAGGCAATCTCCCACTTGGCTTCCCCCCTCAAGGGTTAAAGGTAAAATGTCTGCATCCTGCCTGCTCACTCTCCCCTGTTTGCACTGGGTTCTGGGCGTCATTGTTTCTTGTTCCTGTTCAGGCATTTCATATGTTTGTTTGTTGCCACGTCCTGATTTCATCTTCACTCAATTCTTTTGCTTTCTGCCTCGGCTACGTGACTGCTAAAAGCAGACACTGCTGGTATTTCATAATCTCAGAGAGCTGATCTGAGGCAGGATAGGAAGATGGGGAAGCTATGGAGACAAGAGTGAGAACAGAGCCCTTCATCCTACAGCCCAATTAAAGCCGCTGATGAAAGGAAAAGCAAAAATTCCAGCACAAACCTTTGCTGGGAAGGTCACTAACACAGATATAATATTGCTTTCATATACAGGTTATTTTAAATTAAAGTGACAATAAACCAGGCTAATGCCTGTGTGTCTAGGACTTGGGTGGAACCTTTCTCCTGCAGACATGCCCTGACAACCTCGGGGAAAAAAAGCTATTTTCAATAAAGATGTCTATCTTTCCGGACGCCTGTGGGGTAGACTTTTAGTTATCTGCAGTAAGCCTACCAGGTGCCCCCAGGGACCACTTACTGATAAATTAGTAACTCTAATCCCTACCAAAATCCTGTATACAACACTGCAAAAAATCAACGAGCTACGTGTCTATTTTGTTTTAAAGATGTATTGTTCTGATGTATGTGTCTGTGTGAACATGTGCTGTGTGTAGGACCCGCAAAAACCAGAAGAGGGCACCAGATTACCCAGAAGAGGAGAAACAGGTGGTTGTGAGCTACCTAATGTGGGTGCTGGGAACTGAACCTGGCTTCTCTGGTTCCTCCTTACTGCTGAGCCAACCCTCCGGTGCCTAATGAACTGTGACTGTTCTTTGAGACGTCCACATTTAACACCCTTGGGAGTGTCCTTTGAGCCCTGTTCTTTCTCCTAACCCTGTGTTTTTAAAATCTTCACTGGGAGGTGGTGGTTCATGCCTTTAGTCCCAGTGCTTGAGAGGGACTGGGCAGCCTGGTCTACAAAGTGAGTTTGAGGACAGCCAGAGCTGTTACACAGAGAAACCCTATATGTGTGTGGGGGAGTGGGGGTGGGAATAAATCTTCATTAAGCCTCGGCCATGGTCCACGCACTGACCATTTCTGAATCTACATCTTGAGTCCCAGTTTGGCCTGAATGGAGAACCCTAAAATTCTAGTGGAACTGTGCCTTTGTCCCCTCCCCCGTCTGCTACTCCCAGAAACGTCAGTTCTACAGATTCTAGAGGTCTCAGTGTTTGGGACATAGCTAAGCACATGTTTTTATCTGGTACTAGTTCTCCTATAATTCTCTGTCCACTTCTGGAATCTGAGGTCCCCAGTGGAACATGAAGGTGAAGTGAGACCCCTCTTCTCTTTCCATGCATCTGGAGCCAGTCTTCATCCTTGCCTGCCCTTCCTGACCCCTGGAACACCCCAGATGTGCCAGGCCACCTGCGAGGAAGGGGCAGACCTCCAGAACAGGAATCAAGAGTACTGATGTTCTTTTCCCTATGCTGGCTGCTCTTCCATTTCCTTGCTGCTGCCATGATACAAAACTCTGACAAAAACAGTTTATCCTGGAGCTCACTCTATAGACCAGGCTGGCCTCGAACTCACAGAGATCCACATGCCTCTGCCCCCGAGTGCTGGGATTAAAGGTGTGCACCACCACTGCCCGGATACCCGACTCCATTTTTAATAGTTTTTTTTTTTAAGTTTGTGTGTGTGTGTGTGTGTGTGTGTGTGTGTGTGTGTGTGTGTTGTAGGTACATGCACATGAATGCAGCACCCACAGAGGCCAGAGGAGTCCAAGTCTCTAGGGCTATAGGGGTTGTGAGCAGCCTGATGAGGGTGCAAGGAATTGAACCCAGGGCATATGGAAGAACAACATGTGCTCTTCTTAACCATTGTGTCTTCTCTCCAACCCAGGAAGGGTTTATTTTAGCTAATCACTCCACAGTCGGTGTGGCAGGGAAGTTGAGGCATCAAGAGGTTGAAGAGGCTGGCACATTACAGTCACAGTCAGAAGACAGCAATGAAGGCTGGAGAGATGGCTCAGAGGTCCTGAGTTCGATTCCCAGCAACCACATGATGGCTCACAACCATCCACAATGAGATCTGGTGCCCTCTTCTGTCCTGCAGGCATATATGTAGGCAGAACACTGTATACATAATAAATAAATAATTTTTTTAAAAAAAGTAGAAAGGAAAAAAAAAAAAAAAAGTAGAAAGGGAACCATGTCCCAAAATGGCTGGGGTCTGTGGAGGTGACAACTGACCAAAGTGACCAATGGAGGGAGCTGGGGAAACTGAGTGAAGGAGGTGACATTTGACCTGTCTCAAGGATTGAGCCTGGGTTCACTAGGAGAACTTCTTAGTGAGAGGTTATGCGTTTCCTAGAAAGAGGAAGCAGGGCAGAGGCAGAGGGAACAAGGCAGATGACATTAGGGGCCAGATTCTTTTGCTCTGATATGAGACAAGAAATATAACGCTTAAACATCTTTTTCCACCCGGTATGCCAGGTTGTACACGCGGTACACCTAGGACTGCTAGGCCTCAGGTGTCCTCTACCTGTTGTCTGCCAATGAGAGAGGGGAAACAGAAACTAAACCTGTCTTCTCCAAACGTATTCCCACGGCCACCCAGAGAGGACCCAGACCCGGGCCCTGTCCACTTCTTTGTCACTTCGTACCCTGACCTTTAAAAACAAACTCTATTTTACAGGGACCTCTTCTCCCTCCCCTTCCACCTCCCAGCCATGGGGTGGAAATGGGGTGTCAAGCCCCAGTCAGTGCAGTCATGATGTGGGGTAAGCCTTAAACTAAGCTAGACTGGCGTGTGAACTCGTAGGTGACCTGACAAGACCCCGGGAGGAAAGGGAGCTTGTTTTCCCTGTATTATTTGTACTTCCCTGTAGTCTAAGCAGCAAAAGGCTGGAGGCAAGATGCTACATGAGCTAATTCGAGGCTAAAAACAAAGCACTCTCGCTTTATTGGCAAGAAGGTAAAAGCCAAGGTTTGGCCAAACAGACGGGGCCATCGTCTCAAAAGTTCCTTCCCAAGCCTAAGAATGGTTCTGAAAACTCCAGAAACATCCCAGCCTTCAAAATCAACCTTTACTTCTCCCAATGCCCAGACTTGAGTGTCCTGTCAATTTTCTGTCAGCGGCAGATTTGTAAATTCCCAGGAAAAAAAAATGCTTGAGGTTGTTAAATCTGAGAAACACACAGAAAAAAGAGAGAGCCAAACAGCACACCCCCCACTTCAGCAATGTCAGAACGAGTCTTGGGAAGAAGTTTCAAATTAAAGTTCTGTAAACATCTGGCTTTCATTGGAAATATGATGAGAAATGCATCTTACTATGTAAGGAATTTTAAAAGCCAAGAGGAAGTACATTTCTTGGTGACCGAGTCTTTAGGATGATGTCATAGACGTGGCATGAGGAGGAGGACCCAAGACTATTTGGTAGTATTTGGAATGGTCCCCCTCACCCCTGCCTCTGTGTTGAATTCCAAGCAAATCTAGGAGAGAGAACCAGGTTCGGTGACATGTGACGCAGAATCAGAAGTTTCTGGACCCCAGCAGCGTAAGGGCGAAGGTGGCTGATGAGTCCCAGTTTCGGAAAGCCGAGCCAGCACAAGAGAACTGTCTCCACCGCTCCTTTTCCGCTCCCTGCCCCTTCTCACTCGGGTTTGTTTTTCTTCTGGCTCCCACTCCGGGAGTAATGAAGAAAGGAAACCTCAAAAAAGGCAAGCCCTTGCCTCGTGCGTGCGGTGAGGCATCCCCACAATCCTCAGACAGCTCCCACAGCTGTGGCCTGGTTCTCGGCTTCAAACTAGCAAACCGGGGGCATCCCAGCCAACGGCGTGGGAGCGGTATGTATTGTGGCTTGTTAAGGCACGACACCTACCAGTTATGACCTATTATGATGATATTTTCTGTAAAGGGCTTTTTCAATAACAGAATGGCAGAGAGGACATTAGCTCAGAAAACTTTGGAGATATCCCTAGCCTACACAATTAACTTTTAGCTTTCCTAATACTCCAACTTGAGTCTTATGGAAGGTCAGTCGATGCGAACGACAAGATTATAAATCCTGTGTTCATGTACACATGTGCCTATATGTTTTTACTTATGAATACATCTATCTGCATATATTCTCAGACGTTTTTCTTTGAAAAACTGTAGTGTCAGCTGTGGGCCCTACAACTGGCCTGGCGAGATATGGCCACAGGTGCCAGGGTAGTCCAGATGTCGTGGAGAACTAACTGGATTGTCTCATCGGGAGGAAAGACATACGCTGGAAATCTGGCCGAGAGCCGTGGCTGAAGGGCTCATGGGTCCCAGAGGTCGAAAGTACTGCTATTACTCGCTGAGTGGACGAAGTGTCAAACTGCCCCTCATCAGAGACGCTCCACAGTGCATGGACAGCGGTGAATACAGAAACCCACAACGGTCAAAATGTGGAGACTAAGGGTCTGTGGAGTGGTCATCTACATCACACACTCCCCTCAAGGCTCAGGGACCTTCTCAGAAGAGGAGGAAGAATGAGGTAAGAGGTCTCAGAGGATCAAGGCAAAACAGTGTCATCTGGATACGACAGGGCACACCCACTCCCGGTCTCTCACAGACGGAAGGACGCTCCTTGCCTTGCTTCTCCTTGTCTATCCCCTCATGGGAAGCAGTGGCGTAATTGCTGGCCAGATGGTGGTAACCTGGAAGGCACACTTCTCAGACGCAGGAGAGTTTTCTGGCCAGGCTCTTCTCGGTATTCTGAAGGTTTGGGGCAGGCCCTTAGGGGAAATCTGGCTCATTCTCTGCTATCTGAGAGCCCTTTGTGCCCACCCCAAAGCCCAGTACCCATCACCATTGGGCTGTGGTCACTGATGACAAGTCCTGAGAACAAGAGAGACTGGGTGTCCCTGTGAAAAGTGGCCTGAAGGTGGGATTCCTTCCGTGGGAGGTGCCCTGACAGCACAGCTTGGAGAAGCCAGAGGCCCATGCCAGCATCGCCACGCCTACAAAAGCATCCAAAATATCATGGATCTGGGTAATATATGGACGAGCCCATGAAGCAAAGTGGGGAAGCTCAGAGGAGGGGCTACCACCTTGATTAGGGAGCAGCAGGCCAGTGACCTCGTCCCGTGAACTCTGCACGAAAGCAGAGTCCTGGAGGACTGTGGGCACGCAGGAGAGACACAAGCCAAGAGGCGGCTGAGGATGTGGTTGCTGGGATGTTCAGGGAGCAGTTTACCACTCAGAATGAGCAGAGTGCCGACTGTCTATAGCCTCGGGGCAAGAAATGAGGCTGAGGGGCAGGCTGAGAAAGAACCCTGAGAAACACGGAGTGTCACACCAAACCTTCATATTTTACTCTGTCTCAGATTGTTTTCTGTTGCCGTGACCGAACGTCCAAGACTGGGCAACTTCTACGGTTCTCGGTGAGGCAGCCACACCTGGCAAGGACCTCCTGCTCCATCCTAATTCTTAGAAAAGCAGAAAGGCCAGTGGCCGCACATAGAGAAGATGAGCCGAAAGGAGCAGCCGAGCTTTCTATGACGCTGCACTGGAGGCACCCAGTCCCTGAAGAACTTCACTATCTCTGACTCAGTCCCTCTTAAAGCTCCAGCCCCCAGCACCATTATATCAGGGCTCAGGTTTTAGCAGGCATTAAGCAGGGAGTGATGCAATCAGCTTAGTATTTTGGCAAGGCTCCTGCAGGCATGGCATGGAAAACTAGTGACCAGGGGCCAGTGTGGAGGCTGGGGCCCTGGCCAGGCCAGGCGGAAGAAAACAAGTCTTTGAAATGAAGAAGCATCCGTGGGGAGGTGTTGGGAAGACATAAAAGGAATGTCTCTGATCCCAGTGGGGCCGGGGTGAAGGGAGATCCTTATCGAGTGTAGTCAGCGTCTTCACTGGTCCATTGAACCAGACACCGGTTCTACCAGCACAACGCTAGCGTGATTGTTCTCCGATTGCCAGGGGATACCATGAGGTTGGAAAGGCCTTCTTCATTGCGTGGACTCCATTGGGTCTTTCATTTTTTGGCTTTTTGTTTTTTTCCTTCCCCTGGACGCACAGCAGGGCAGTCACTGGTGCTCCGAGGTGCCATTTTGGTTTTGTTCCCCAGGAACGGTGGGCTTTGGCCGAGCTCATTGTCCTCCCCTGTCACCCTTGTCTCCTCCATCATGACTGGTTTCCTAAGTTTCTCTGAGCATGCTCCCTCCTCCCCAGCCAGTTTGCATCTTTCCTCACCAAACCCCTGCCTCCAGGCCAGCTGTTCTGCCCCTAGCTTTCACAGGATACCCCATCTGACTGGCTCCCATCAGCTGCTCCCTGCTCGACTATCTGTCCATCTATTTTGGGTCCATTTTGCCTAGGGCTGACAGGTTTAAATTAAACATCACCCACTGTAGGGTTGGGCGAGGGATGTGCAGGGTCTGGCCTGCCAGAGGCATGGATACTCTGGGGTTTTGAATGAGAGCTGAGGGTGATGTAGGCAGATCTGCAGTCAGTGGAATAGATAGCTCAGGTCACACCAGCCTGCAGCAGACCACATAACTATAGTGGGCTCAGCCCTTTCCCACCACCTCACCCACATGTGTGACCACAGAAGAACCTCCTACAAGCTCCCTGCACCCCATCTCCCATGCCTGCCCCCCCTCCAGAGACTGAGTCCTGCTTGTGAGAAAACAGCTGGATTCAGCAGAAATGTACACATCTCAGAGACAGCTAATTTCATCCGACAATCAATGAGGCTGAATAGACCTTGAGTTTCCCCCGAGGGCTTGCCTATCAAACATGGTTGGTTAGGAGCGGGCAGGCATGAAGGAGGTTGGCAGCCTCTGGAGTGTCGCGTGGGAGTCTGGCTGCCCAGCACGTCCATCCGCGAAGTTCATACTTTCCCATGAAGACGCCTTGTGCGGACGGGAGTTGACGAGCCTGCTAAGGGAAGGGCACGGCTGGATGAGAGTCTACAGAGGACCCAGGCAAAGGCACACAGCCTGGTTCCAAAATCCAAAAGCTCATTCCTTCAGCCCTGCTGCGGGGTGTGGAGAGCGGGGAGTGGGGGGGGGGTGGAAGCTGGCCTGGCCAGCACAACAGCCCCAGGGTAAGAACTTGCAGCCAGGCCTGTCTTTTCTCACGTCCTGTAAATTTCTGCAAGGCTCCCAGAATGTGAAGCCAGGCACAAGCCCCCCCAGGTTTCTGTAATCTCAGGATCAAGCAGACAGGTTCTTTAACCTGGGGAGGGTTGGGGATGAGAGAGCATGTGCAGAAATTCAGTAAAATCAGACTCTTTAGATGCTGTCTCGGAGCATTAGCGACCTCAGCGAGCAGTTTCCCACACCAGGATAAGGCAGTGGGGGTGTAATCTTGGGTTTGTTTGTGCACCCCTCTCTAGGAACCCCTCTCCTCCCACTACACAAAAGCTGGCTGCGACACTCTTCAATAGGTCGGAACAGAGACTCACAGCTTATACAAGCTCGGATTCCAGAGCAGAACCCGAGTCTTAAGACAAACCACCCATAAGGATCACACCCCTTTTCTCTATTCACCTGCCCGTTTCTTCTTAAATTAAAAAAAAATAGATTTGCTATTTTTATTTATGCATGTGTGTGCATGCATGCACATGTGTGACGTTAATGCACACCACATGCACTTAGGTGCTGGAGGTGGTTAGGAGCGGGCGCTAGATCCTCTGGAAGCAGAATTAAGGGTTGTAAACCTCCTGATGCAGGTGCTGGGAACTGAACCCAGGTCCTCCGCAAGACTAGTGAGCACATGAGCTGCTGAGCCACCTCGCCAGCCCTGTGTGAAGCTTCTTGGTTCTGGGAATGGTATCTCATAATCCATCCCAGCCTCTTCTATGAGGGTATCAATGTACTCTTGAGAGCGCTTGGAAGAAATGAAGTGAAATTCAAAGATAAAGCCGTTCATTTATTTCCTAGTTGGAGTCTTACTGCACAGCTGACCCCAATTCTTACGCTCAGGTGAGTCCCCTGTCTCGGCTTCCCAAGAGGCTATGACTGCAGCATGGGTCACTGACCCTAATCGAAACAACTTTTTTCTTTTCTTTTCCCCAGTGTCCATCATCTCCTGGATGTTGCTTCCCAGCGTGTGTCTGTCCGTGTTCCTGTGGATACCCAAGGCATTCCAGCATTGCCAATGCCCCAAGGAGACCTCAAAGTCATTCAGCACTTGTCATTGAAATCATGCGGCAATGACCACTTTTCAGCCAAGCACTTCATTCCTTCACGCAGTCATCCGACAAACACGAATTTTTTAAAAAATATTTATTTATTTATTTATTTTTATGTGAGTGTTCTGTCTTCCAGTATGTCTGCGTGATGGAAGAGGTTGTCGGATCTCATTATAGATGGTTCTGAACCACTGTGTAGGTGCTGGGAACTAAATTTAGAACAGTGCTCCTAACCTCTGAGCCATCTCTCCAGCCCCAACAAGAATGGATTTCTAATCCCATATTAGACACCAAGGACCCAGAAATGCGTGTAAGAGGTGGGTTGTCGCTTAAGTGGTGGAATGAGATGTTGAGATGTCCCTCTTGTGTGATTACATAACTATGCTTTGGAAGGAAAAAAAATGTTTATTTGGGCCAGGTGAGTAGGCAGGTGAGTGGGCAGGCATGAGCGTGCGTGTAGGTGTGCGTGCGTGCATGTGTGTACGTGTGTGCTTTCGCGTGCATGGTATATAACAGATGAGACAAGGAAAAGTGCAGCCACTGAGAGTCTTCTTTACATCTGCAGCAAGCTGTGTTGCACACCCAGCTCACCAGCAATGCATGTCTTACTTGGCAACTGTCTTCTCGTTCCTTCTCAAGTAATAGTGTTAGAAGAAGAAAATACAAAACAAACAAAAAAACTTCCAGAAAACCGTTTCTGCAGCAAGAACACTCTAAATTTATAACAGCAGTAACAAAATCCAAAGGATATCAGACCTTTAACACAGGCATTTATATCTATGTATTAAGTATACAAAACCAAACACTTATAAAGTCACCTTGTTACTATGTCTTTGGGGTATTCTTCTCAAAAGGTGTACTGTCTAAGGATCGTTGAAAATGAGTCTGTCGAAATCGAGACCAAAGATGGCTTTTGCCATCCACAGGCCTCTCCCTCCATACCAGAGATCTGAGATACTCAGCAATGGGAGAAACCTCTTCCCAAGCATCCCGTGTCTAACGGGCATGTGCTGTGGAGACTCCCTCAATGGTAGCAGCAAGAACTTCCTTCCCTTGCTGGGGAGGGATGCTAGTTTGTCCTGGTACCCACAATACAAGCCCTAAAGACCCCTCCCTACACGGGTGCTATATTTTTATGGCACCTTGGGAAAGATGATGGTGACAGGTCCCTGTCCAGGGCATGAGACCAGCACATACTCTTCGGAGTGGGAGGCTCTGGGCCCTTTGTCCTGGCAGATACATTGTCTGAGGTTTTCTGTCCTGCCCGAGTCCCACAGTAGTTAAGTCCCAAAGAAATCACACAGAGGTCTACATTAGTTATAAACTGATTGGCCCAGTATCTCAGGCTTCTTATTAACTCTTACAACTTCTATTAGCCCATTATTCTTATCTGTGTTAGCCACGTGCCTCGGTACCTTATTCAGCAGGGCAGTCACATCTTGCTTCTTCTGTGACTGGGACAAGACTGACAACCAAGCTTTCTTCTTCCCAGAATTCTCCTGTTCTCCTTGACCTGCCTCCCATTCCTGTCTGGTTGTCCCACCTATACTTCCTGCTTGGCTACTGGCCAATCAGAGTTTATTTAAAATATAATTGACAGAATACAGGCCATTGTCCCACACCACTGGATGGAAAGACAACTTTCATGAGCACTGGGATGCTCTCTTCCTGACCCCATACCTTGACCTTGGCAGCACACCTGTCCTTCTCCTGGGCTCAGGTACCTAATCCCAGGACACCTCTCTCCCCGCCCCTGCTTTGCCATCCTTCTTCCTCCCCTCTCATTCTTCCTCTCTTCTCCCTGTCTCTCCCTTCCTGATCCACTGTTGTAACATTTGTACGATCCACAATCTAAAAAAAAAAAACCCTCTGCACTTAAACCCCAGGCCTATTTCAGGACCAATTCTAGCTTCCTTGTATTTCCTTTGGAAAAATCCCATGAATGTATGTTAAGAAAATAGACGGCTCCTCCCCAGTCCTCCAGGGGTCCTGCAAGTGTGACACAGGTGGCCACATGGGAGGGTCTGGCCATGCTCAGAGGGTCAAGAAAGATCCAGAGAGACAGTGATGTCCCCAACTCCCTGAACTGTGCCTCTGTTCTACTGTCCTTTTGAGTTGGGGGGTGGGCTCCCCAACTTTCCACATGGTCCTCGTACCTGTTCTTCACTTTGACGGGAATGCTCTACAGAACTCTCCTGGGCCCACAGCTAGGGCAGGGCTTTGAGGATGAAGATTTTCCAAGGGCTTGGGATGGAGTCAACCACAGCCCTCATGAACCCCAGCCAGGATCCCCCAGCACGTGCTCAGCCAGAAGAGGAAATGCCCTGCACATCTCTCGGCCTGCCTCTGTGGAAACCGCTTTGAGAGAGTTCTCAGCTAGCAGCGTAGCTCAGTGACTCACCAAAGAGTCTATTCATGGACCTTTCTTAGAGAACTCAATGAAATGACTCACGCAGCTATTTACTAGGCTCCATTGGGAATGTTAGGTGAAATCCTTTCCCCCGGGAACAGGAAGTTTTTGATGTTTCTTATCCAGAGGACATGGGGACATGATCGCAGCAGGAAGGCTGACTTTCTCAGTCAGGGATGCTAGTAGGGTCACCAGAGAGAACTTTCTGGAAGCAGGGTTACTGGTTTCTGTGCTGGGCAGCTTTCCTTTGCCAGAGCAAGCACTGAAACCAACTTCTAATGACAAAGGATCCACCATGGCTTGTGAGTCCATGAACTCGAGACCATGCCCAAGCTGCGGCGCCGTTGCTTCGCACAGGCAGTGTTGCAGCAGGGATGCATAACACAGTGCAGCCCGGCAGCAATGAAAAGGGGGAGCAAAAGTCCCACAGTCTTTCTCCCCTCCCTTCCTATCATCTTCCGTTTTGATACAGGGTCCCCTTACATAGTCTAGGCTAACCTAGAATTCACAATCCTCCTGCCTCAGTCTCCCAAACTCTGGGATTACAGGTGTGTGTTATCACACTCAGCTACACAATCCCCCCCTAGAAGATGCACCCCCAGTGACTTAAGACCTCCTACTAGGCCCCAACTTTTTTTTTTGTTTTGTTTTGTTTTGTTTTTCGAGACAGGGTTTCTCTGTGGCTTTGGAGCCTGTTCTGGAACTAACTCTGTAGACCAGGCTGGTCTCGAACTCACAGAGATCCGCCTGCCTCTGCCTCCCGAGTGCTGGGATTAAAGGCGTGCGCCACCACCGCCTGGCAGGCCCCAACTCTTAAACAGAACTGGAATCCCAATCTTTAACATACAGGTCTTGGACAAACATTCTCGACTCAAGCCGTGACAGTTTTTAGAAGGCACATTTGATTGTTGCTTTAATGATCAAAAGTAATAGAAGGTAAGACAGGACAGCGCTACCTTTGTAAATATGTATTTTAAGTTTTTGTTTTAAAGATTGACTTACTTTTTATGTGTATGAGCACTTTGCATGCATACACTACATACATATGACAAGTATGGAGATCAGAAGGGAACACTGATCACTTGGAACTGAGTTAAAGACAGCAGCAGTGAACCCAGGACTTCTGCAAGAACAGCAGGTACTTTTAAACTCTGAGCCATCTCTCCAGGGCCCTGATGTGAATATTTAGGAAAGACAGAGAGAGGAACGTATCACAGGGAACATTAGTCAAAGGCTTAACCTTTGCATCTTGGGAACCTGGGCCTGTCATTTTTCCCTTCGGGAACCCTAAGGCATAGCCTGTCAATGGGAAGCACAGGGATGTTGAGTTAGATCGGTGCCATGATGAGCCTTGCCCATTGTGAAAGGGCGGGACACCCATCCATTGGCTGGACACAGCAGAAGGCTCCAAACCCCAGCATAGTCTCCACGACCCCGGCCACACATGTCCGTGCTGCTGGCTGCCGCTCCCCACTCCCTGAAATCCCGGCTCGGCCAACGTTCTATTTTTAGAGAAAGAAAGAATCTAAATGTTCTGGCTGACTTTCACCTTTAGGCCTCTGACACCCTGCTCCTCAGTGTCTGGGCACGTCCACTCCCTGCCCTTGGCCCCCTGTCTCTCAGCCCAAGCCTCCTGCACCACTGAGGTCCGCTCCAACAGCACTTTCTCCAAGAAACATTCCACAGCTCTCTTGTTCAAATGTCTCACTTATTAGACCCCACAGCACAAAGCTGGAACACAGGAGGAAGTCCACATGGAAGGGTCAGTCACACACACCACAGAAAGAAGCCAGACAGCAGCACATGGCTTGACAGTAGAGTACTTCACTAGCCAGGGGCCTGTCCCTGTGATGGTGTGTCGCCATTGTGTCCCTCTTCCGGTGAAGGTACTCACCATGTGGTGGTAAACTGCCTGGGGTCTTCCTATGTGCTTATTGTGCCGTGAGCACACCATAGAACCTGGGACTTCAGCCTCACCAGTGAACACACACTGCTCGGCACAGTCCAAGTGCTCAGAGCATTTTCTTGTGCGGACTTGTCTTAGGTCAACTTGATATGAACTAAAGTCCTATGGGGAGAGAGAACTGCAATTGAGAAACTGTCCCCACTAGGTCGACCAGGGGTCGAGCTCATGGTGTATTATCTTCAGTGATGGCTGGTGTGAGAGAGTCCAGCTCGCTGTGGGTGGGGCCATCCCTGGGCGGGTGGTCCTGGGTTCTATAAGAACGCAGGCTGAGCAAGCCATGGGAGCAAGCCAGGAAGCAGCATCCCTTCATGGCCTCTGCATCAACTCCTCTGTTTGAGTTTCTGCCTCGGTGTCCCTCAATGAACTATGACCCAGAATATGTAAGCCAAATAATCCCTTTCCTTCCCAAGCTGCTTTTGGTCATGGGGTTTTATCACAGCAACAGAAACACTAAGACATATCCAGACTGGCACCATGGTGTGTTCTGCAGTCCCAGCTACTCAGGAGGCTGAGACAGGAGGATGGCTTAGCTCAGAGTTCCAAGCCATCTTAGGCAATGTAATATCAGCCTATGTCACAAAAGAAAAGGAAAAAAAATTTCCTGGCTAAGTCAACAAAAGAAAGATATGAAGCTGTGTGCTCCAGTTATATTGAGTTCGTTCAAGATGGTAAATACTGCAAACTACAACTATTTTTCCCCAAACTATATACACTCATTGCAAAGGAAGGACTAAACAGACCTCTGTGGGACCGTAGGAAATCCACGGGCTGACACGGGTGGGAAGGCTATACATCTTCAGGAGTGGGTTGCAATGCTTTGCTGTTATATCTAGTTAGAGGTGAGAGATGATGAAGCATTTGAAATATTTCCCTCGGTGTCTTTACTCACTATGAAGAAATGAATCTTTACTTGAAATAGCGGTAAAGAGCACCCTGGCTCAGCATCAGCATCCCTGGGAGACCTTAGGAGACAGGCAAGTTCTCACCTCCCTCCTCAGAGAGGCTACTGCATGACGACTGTCCGGGGCCCCACAAACTGCCTGGAAAAGTCTGGTGGGTGTTTCTGTTTTATACCCACATCTGGGGATACCTACAGATCAGAACTACAAACACTGTCTAATCTGCAGAGGTAAGAAATGGTGTCGGGGAGGGGAAGGTCGTGATCAAGTATACTTTATGAGAAGAAGTTGTAATAAAAATAAATAGTGAAAACAAAGGGTCTAGTGGGTTATTTTAATTTTTAAAGATGGAGAGTGTCGGGTATGGTGGCAGATGCTTTTAACCCCAGCACTCGGGAGGCAGAGGCAGGCGGGTCTCTGTGAGTTTGAGGCCAGCCTGGTCTACAGAGTGAGTTCTAGGGCAGACAGGGCTGTACAGGGAAGGAGAGGAAGCATGCCCCCAGCAATGCTGAAGCATGCATGGGCTTCATGCACTGGGTTTCATGGTCTGAGTTGATGAGGACAACTGACCAGGTCTCTTCCTCAAGGAACAGGTTCCATCAAGATACGAACTCAGATCGCTGGATATAGAGTTAGAACGTTAACCATTACACCACGGAAGCTGGTGCTTATACAGGAAAACTCTGTCTTCAAAACAAAAACAAACAATGGCGAAAAAAAATAGAGAAAAAGCTAAGGGGCTGGAAGAGAAAGAACAGAGGACAACAAGTAGAAAAATAAGATGATGCTGAGAAACAGAACAGACGTGTCCAACGGTAGAACACAGGCAAACAGGCCAACAGAGGCGTGGATTAGCTCAAAGCAGCCGTGAGGCAAAACATCATGTTGGAAGAAGTGAATATAATCTTCAAAGTCTCCAAGTCCTGCCAGAACCAACCAGAAGCTGCAGCAGTGGGGAGGGCACCCAGGAACCTATAGTGATTACAGAGAACTCCGGGTGTGACCTTGGGACTACACGGGAATCTCAGTCTGCTGTGTGCTGCTGTAACAGAAGGTGGTGGACTTGGTGTCTAAGGTCCAGACAGCAGCACCTGGGAGATCGAAAGAGCAAGAGGGAGAGAGAGCAAGAGAATCAAGCCAGCCTTTTAATCAGTCAATTAGTTTATTTTATTTTAGCTTTTGATTGTTTTCCTTTATCTTTTTATTTTACGCGGATGGGTATTTGTGCCTACACATGTGCATGCAGTTCCCTCAGAGTCCAGAAGAGGGCGTCAGACCCCTCAGAAATGGAGCTACAGAGGGTTGTGAGCTACCATGCAGATGCTGGGAATCAGACCCAGGTCCTCTGCAAGAGCAACCAGTGCTTTTAACCACTGAGCTTTCTCTCTAGCCTAATAATAATAATAATATGATGATGATGATGATGATGATGATGATGGTAATAATAATGATGATAATAATAAAATATAATATAATAATAGGAATTATTGTTGCCATTATTTTTATTATTATCTTTGTGTGTGTGACAGACTTTTGTGTTTAACCCAGACTGGCCTCAAACTCCCAGTCCTCTTGCTTCAGTCACCCGAATGCTAGGGTTATAAGAATGGCCTGCTTTATAGGCTCTGAACTCAGCCTTTAATTAGTAATCCTCTTAGCAGTGAGGGACCCGTGATTCCTTTCTCGGAGGCTGGGTGGCCATCACTCACTCACTTTCCACCAGTCCCCAGTCACCAACACTATCACACTGCAGCCTCCACGCATGTGAAGACACAGGTCAGTTGACAGTCGGGCGCCAACAAGGCTGGGATGCGCATGTACCGTTATGAACTATCTCATGCCAAAGGCATTTGGCTCACTTGGACCAGGTGTGTGTGGCTCGGGCAAAGACTCCAAGGCAACTTATAACAAGCACAAAAGATAAACCGCAGGCATTGTACAGGAGATTGCTGGGAGCCCTCAGCAGTCTCCCCACCCACACCCCGGGGTCTGCAGATGTCAGCTGACTCCACCTACACAAAAGAAGAGAGCTGTCCTTCCAGGCTGGTGCCTACCTGTGGTCTCAGCACTTCAGAGGCTGAGGCAGGAGGATCTCAAGTTTGAGGTCAGCCTGGGTTGCTGGGAGACTATCTCAAAAAGATACAAAGTAAAAATAAAGTTTAAATGCCTTTAAAGTTTTATTTTAGTTGATAAATGGTACTTGCCTGTATGGCGCCTCAATCCAAGCACGCATCATGGGGTGATAGGACAGCAAGTCATCACGTGTGGATGCTCAGAAATGTATTGTTTCCTTGGTGGTGAAACCATTAATCTTCTCTTCCAGCTGTTTCTCAAAAGATGACCCACAGGGCTGGAAAGATGGCTCAGTGGTTAAGAGTGCTGGCTTTGATGCCCATTGGCTTCCCAGAACCCACATGGTGGCATACAGAGGTGGGTAATGCCAGTTCAGGGAATCCCACACCCTCTCTGGCCTCTGCGGGCACCATGCACTTGTGCACACATACACACACACACACACACAAATAAAATCAGCAAATCTTAAAAATATTTGAAAAGGCCGGGCGATGGTGGCGCACACCTTTAATCCCAGCACTTGGGAGGCAGAGGCAGGCAGATCTCTGTGAGTTCGAGACCAGCCTGGTCTACAGAGCTAGTTCCAGGACAGGCTCCAAAGCTACAGAGAAACCCTGTCTCGGAAAAACCAAAAAAAAAAAAAAAAAGAAAAGATGACCTAAAAAAGGGTGTCTTTTACTCATATATAATCACGTGACATCTGTCACTACAGGGATGATGCACATGAGACCTATCCGCACTGAAGCATCACCTCGCACCATTAGGGATCCCACCGTTGGGATCCATCCATCTGTCCATCTGTCCATCCATCCACCTGTCTGTCTGTCCATCCGTCTGTCTGTCTCTCCATCCATCCGTCCATCTGTCTATCCATCCGTCCGTCTGTCTGTCTATCTATCCATTTATCCATCCAACCATCCAATCATCCATCTGTTCATCCATCCATCCATCATTCGTCCTTCCATCCATCCACCCACCCACCCATTCATCCATCTGTCTGTCTATCCATTCATCCATCTTTCCTTGACTTTCTGTGAGGTTTTCTGTCACAGAGATGAAAGATCTAACAGTTGAGCTCTCTATTGTCATTAGATCTCTTCACCTCCCCTCTTCTCTCCAATGTAGGATGTTTCTGTATCGCCACCAAATACACGTTTGCCCCGTAGCAACGTCAGATGCCTTGCTCTTTATTCGCATCCTTTCGAGTGTTACGTTACCTTCTCTATATTCTGCTTGTAAAATCTTGTCCGTAGGCCTGAAGTTTCTCCCAGCTTCTAGAGACATGGGTCCAAGCACCTTGATAAGCATGTCCCCCGGGGGGAGAGCTCTCTGTATCTCAACTAAGCACGTTGGTGTTTGTTTGCTCAGTCAGCAAATATGTCTGAGACTGGGGTGTGTGTGAAAGGAGCCAAATCCTGAGCAGAGACACATGGCTTTTAGCTCAATTAGAGAGAGTCTAGAACGCAAAGGGGTCGCCATTCCGGAAAGAGACGGACAACGACTCCGTGGTGCGGGGTGCACTGGAAAACGGTCCGGGGAGACAGAAGAGCCAGCTGTTTCCCCGGAATAAAAGGAAAGAGTGAGCCCTGACCTGTGAGGTCCTGGGCCACAACACAGGACTGCCTTCAGACTTTTGGGTGGTGAACCCACCCAGAATTCCTGGCTCTCCACACACTGAACATGGAGCAATCACAATTTGGTGCGGCCTGACAGCGGAGCAGGAGTGGAAAGAATGTTCTACCAAGCAGAGTTGGCCAGGGCTCTGATTTCCTGCGGGATCCAGCTATCCTGAAAAACGGAGAGCCCAAGGCACCCTGTGGCCCGCTACACTTGCATGGGGGTTGCTGCAGGTGGGCACTCCCCAACACCTTGTGTCCACATGGGCATGTGGCATCTGTCCTCACACAGACACACCCCAAAACATCCAGGAGAGGAGGCGATCCAGCACCCCCGCAAAGAGAGTGGCCAAGGAGAGTCAGGGACAGGAGAAGCAGATAAACGTGTAAACAGTTGGGGAGAAGACCACAGCAGTTCCCAAAACGATTCCTTGCCAAGTCTGTTCCGATAGCACCATGTCCACGGTCCCTTGGCAACACGACACAGCAAAGAAAACACAGTCCTGGAGCCAGCCACTCCCACACTCAATTATCGGGGAGGATTTGGACAATACCCTCCCTGGATGTCAGTATTGTATGTTGCAAACTAGGGGCAGGGAGGGATTTAATTTAAGGGGTGTGAAGGGCTTCTTTAAAAAATGGTTGTCAGTCTTCTTAAAGTTCGATAAATTTGTCTTCTCCCATGTTTCCTCCTCGTGTGAGTCGGCTTGTGGAGGTCAGAGGTCAACATCAGGTAATCTTGATAACTCTTTATCTTATTATTTGAGACAAGGTCTCTCGCTGAATTTAGATCCTAACAGTTATGCTGGATAGGATAGACTGGCCAGCGAGCTCCAGGGGTTTACCTGTCTTTGCCGGACCAACATTGCAATGAACAGATACGAACTGTCATACCTGGCTAATATTTATTTATTGATTGATTGGTTGATTGATTGGTTGGTTGATTGATTGATTGAGACAGGGTTTCTCTGAGTAGCCCTGACTACCCTGGATCTGGCTCTGCAGACCAGGCTGGCCTTGAACTCACAGAGATCCACCTGCCTCTGCCTCCTGAATGCTGGGATTAAAGGCGTGCGCCACCACCACCACCACCACCACCACCACCACCACCACCACCACCACTGCCTGGCCACACCTGGCTTTTTGTTGTTGTTTGTTTGTTTGTTTGTTTTCGAGACAGGGTTTCTCTGTAGTTTTGGAGCTTATCCTGGAACTAGCTCTTGTAGACCAGGCTGGTCTCGAACTCACAGAGATCCGCCTGCCTCTGTCTCCCAAGTGCTGGGATTAAAGGCGTGCGCCACCACCGCCCGGCCATACCTGGCTTTTTATGTGAGTGCTAAGGACCCAAGCTCAGGTGCTCATGTCTGCACAGCGGCCACTGTCCCGGCTAAGGCGTCTCTCCAGACTATCCAATCCCCTCTTTTCTCCTGTGCATCAGACCATTCTTTCCCCTTCCTTTCCTTTCTTTCTCCATCTTTCTAGTCAGGGCTCTTTAAAGGAACAGAACTACCAGAATGAATGTATCTACTAAAAGAGGATTTATTAGAGCGGCTTACAGGATGTGGTCCAGGCAGCCTGACAATGTCCGTCTCACACTGGAGAGGCTGAGAATGCAACAGGGCTCAGCCCACGAGGCTGGATGTCTCAGCCGTCCTGCTCTGACCCTGGAGGCCTCCTGGTGAGATGCTGGTCTTCAGTCTGAGCTGGAAGTCTGAAGAAACTGGTTCTGATATCGGCGAAGGAGTGCTATTGCCACAGCAGGATAGATGAAGTTGTCAGCGTGAGTGGGAGAGAGTGAGCAGGCAAAAGGCCAAAGCTTCCTCCTTACATGTGCTTTGACGTGGACTGCACCAGAAGCTGTGGCCCACGGTCAGAGAGGGTCTTCTTGCTTGGATAATCTGACAAAGATAAACCCTCCCAGTGTGCCCAGCGGTGTTTAATTGATTCCAGATGACAAATGAGATTAGCCCTCCCCTCCCCCACTGACATCTTCTCCCCTTTTCCCTTCCTAACAGACCTTCACTGGCTCTCGAGGAGCCCAGCAGCAGTGGGCAGTCTCGCCTGTCCCCACCCTGAGCATGGCAGAAGGCTCCTGTGTACACATCTCTTCCACACCCACCGGAAGAGGCTTCTTGCATGCCAAGTTCTACCGCACACAGTCTTCACGTTTCTGTGGCACCAGCCATGTTCTGCCCGACAGGGTCTTGTTACAGTTCAGGCCTGGACTGAACTCCTGATCCCTTCCCTCAGGCCCACTACTGTTGGATTATAGGCAGGGATCACTCTTGCTAGCTCATTTCTCTGAGTCTTCTAGGAATGGATCCCCTCATGAATTCCTCAGAGACCAGAGATCTGCGCCACACCAAGCTGGCCCTGTCACCCATTGAAGACCCATTCATGCTTCCCCAAAGCCACATGCACCCTCTTGAGTCGCCTACATCCCCACCTGTCTCCCACATAAAGACACCCAGGTTCTTCTGTATCTCACAGAGTGCTTGCTTGGTGCTCACATTTCTTCAGTACTGTCCCATGCACAAGGTCAGTGGAAGTACTTTTATTTTTATTCTGCCCTATAAATATAAATAAATAAATATGGTCTATTTCACAGGCTTGGCAATCTGTGCCATGGAGGGCCAAGGGAATGTTTTCCCACACCCACAGATCTAATTACAATCCAGCACCCAGTGTGTGTGTAAGTAAAAAATAAAAGTCCCCAGGGTGGTGGTGGCGCACGCCTTTAACCCCAGCTCTAAAGAGGCAGAGGCAGAAGCAGGAGGATCTCTGTCATTGTTTTTACTCTTTCTCTCCCAAGTAAATACACACGGGGACAGAATTCTTACTTATAAATGTCCGGCCTTGGCTTGGCTGTTTCTAGCCAGCTTTTCTTAAATTGCCCTGTCTACTTTATGCCTCTGGGCTTTTTCCTTTTCTTACTTCTGAGTAGCTTACTCTCACTCTTACTCGGTGGGCAGCTGGGTGGCTGGGCGGCTGGGGGCTGGACGGCACGGCGGGCTGACCCCCATGTCTCCTCCCCTTGCTCTATCTTGCTCTTCCTCTCCTCCCAGATGTCTCCTCCTATTTATTCTCTCCTCTTGCCAGCCCCGCCTAGCCTTTCTCCTGTCTCCCTATTGGCCATTCAGCTCTTAATTAAACCATCAGGTGTTTTAGACAAGCAAAGAATCAGAGAGTAAAATAAATGCAGCATAAAAAAAGTAACACACCTTAAAATAATTTTCCACAGTAGATCTCTGTGAATTCGAGGCCAGCCTGGTCTACAGAGCAAGTTCCAGGACAACCAAAAAAAAAAGTTTTTTTCCTACATAGTTCTAGATACTCACTCAAGGAGAGGAAGAGAATGAAGGCCATCCATCCAAGCTGATTTCTCCTGGAACAATTCTCTGGTGAATGTTTTGCTGGTGTGGGTAGCCTAGCTTCCATGTTTCTAAGAAAGCTGCAAAACCACATTCCGTCTTCTTAAGATTGTCCTATTACAGTTAGTGATTTGTGGAGGTGGAGCACATGCCAAGGTGGGAATGCCTCTATCTGAGGACAGCTTGCGGTAAGGAGTTGGTTTTCTGTTCCCATGGGCATCCCAGGGTTCGAACTCACGTCAGTAGGAAAGATGACAAGCCCCTTTACCCTCCCAGCTAGCCCCTTAGCTCTCTTTACAGCAGCCTTTATTTACAATAGATAAGAAGTACCCAAGTGCCACGTTCCAGGTCAAAGTCCAACCCTGCAAACTCTACTAGCCCATAAAAATCACATCTTAACAATGGTGGCTTCTAGTAAGGGACTAGGGCTGCAGGGGGGGGGGGGAGGGACTGTCATCAAATATATGCTGTTATCTTCAGGCTGGAGGTGCTACCAAGCCTGGAGGTGTTACCAAGCCTGGAAGTGTTACCCTCAAATCAAAATCTCCACTTGAAAAGATGGATGGCATTGCTCAAAAAGCCTCAGGGTGGAAACCGTTAGCTAGAGATTAAGAGAAAAAACAAACAAAAACTGGACCAAGGAAAGGAGAAAGGGGCAGATGAGTAGGGGCACTGAGGGAGGTTTTGGGGGGCAGTGCTCTGCTGAGCAACATGGACTTCCTCTGCACGTCTTTCCTCAGAAGCCTTGACAGAGTATGTTGGGGTGTTGGGTGGGTTTTCGTCAACTTGACACAAACGTAAAACCATCTGGGAAGAGGGAACCTTAACTGGGGGATTGCCTCCATGGGACTGGCCTGTAGGCCAGCCTGCAGGCGGCATGTCCTTAATCAGGTTGGTGTGGTAGGGTCCAGCCCGCTCTGAGCAGGTGGTCCTGGGTGGTAGAGGAGAGGGGTTGAGCAAACCACTAAATGCAAGTCAGTGAGCAGAGCTCTCCACGGCCTCTGCCTAACTTCCTGCCTTGGCTTCCCTCTGTGATGGACTGTAAGGTTTAAGCTGAATCTGAGGTGTTCCCACTCAAGTCGCTTTTGGTTGTGGTGTTTATAACAGCAACAGAGAGCCAGCTAAGGCAGGCCTGCCAGGGAAGCATGTGTGGGCTGTCAGTTCTCTTCTGTGATTTACAGATTTGAAAAAGTTTTTAAGAAAGATTCCTGGGAGGCAAGGTGGCTCCTCTGCTCAAGTTACTTTAGCAACTTGATTGGGGACGGTCCTCTGCTCAAGTTACTTTAGCAAAGAAAAGAATGGGTGCGCAATAGGAAATAGGGGTTCAGGGAGACTGGCAGGGGAGGGTGGGAGCAGAGATTCACTGTGGCATATGCAGAACACATGCTCGCATCTACCAAGCAGGCACTGGGAAAAGGGATGCTTTTGTGATGGGGAATTTTTGAATGAAGTGCAAAGTCTGAGTTGGTGAAATTTACTAAAACCCCCATGGACGGACACGACTCCTATCACAGGCCTCCAGAACAGGTACCTAGTACCCAGGCTTTCAGTGCCCACTGGTGCCCTCTTCTGGACTTTCGGAGCAACTACACACACATGCACACACACGTACACAAGCACTATGCACTGCAAACATGCAATACAAGCACGTGTGCACATGAGCAATCTATCTGAATTTCTATCTATCTGAATACAAGCTCTTTGTACAATTTCAAGGGGCCTGTAGCACAAACATAGTCAAAGGCCCAAGCTTCTCACCACCTAGGCTCTGTATGCCTAAGGATTGGAAGCCACGTCTGTCTCAAGAAGCCCAGAATGGCCTTGAACTCACTGTGGAGCAGAGGATAACCTTGAACTTCTGATCCTCCTGTGTCCATTTCCCAAGTGCTGGGGGTACGGGTGTGAGTCACCACACCTGCTTAGTGTGGTGCTGGGCATTGAGCTGGGCTACGTTAACATGCTTGCTTCCAACTGAGCCCCATCCCTGGCATCTCCTTTTCTTCTTCTTAAACAACAGAAGAGCCTTGTTAGCATCTGAGGAGTCTGCCACTCGGGTTCATGCCTCATGTGGAGAGTCTGAGTCAGTGCCTGGATCCCTCTCAGACGCTCTGGACACAGAGCAGGGCTGCAGAAATGAAGAGAAACATACCCTGGCATCTTTTTCTGGGGTGAAAAGATGCAGGCAAGACACAGGGAGAGTTAATAACATTTCCAAGAGACCCACAGCAGACCCAGGGGTGGAGAGAAATGGCTTTACATCTCAACAGGGCTTTGGCTGAAACTAGAAAAGTTTTGCCAGTCTTCTGGAAATCTCTGCTTGGCTCTAGAAATATTTGGTCCATGAAGAGGCATCCCCACCTATCTCAGGATGTTCAGACAATCACTGGAGCAGGAAGAGAACATGGACAATAGGAAAAAGACCCATGAATAAGAAGGTGTTAATTGCATGAAGAGATTAAGTAGGCTGCAGGGAGAGAGACTGGCCACAGGCCCAGGGCAACAGTGGATACAATGGCAGGGCTGACGAAAGTGTCTCAGGGTTGAGAGGAAAGGGAGAGATGGAAGAAGCCATAAAGAGGCCGCCCAGGCTGAGCATCAGGTGCCGGAGCTGAGGTGGGAACAGTATTAGAACAACCAGAGAACAGGAAAAATGAGTCCTACATCGGTAAGAATCTGTTTCCACGAGGGTGGACTTAAACATGCTGTCCTAGGTCCAGCTCAAAAGGCTGAATTTTATAGCAAGGATTGCAGTGGGAACCACAGTCTCTTCTGTTTGTCTTTCAGCCCCTCTGTTTGACACAGCTGACCTTGAAATATACTCTGCTATTGATTTTTTAGAAGTTATATTTATACATACGTTTGTGCATGTGCCCATGTGTAAATGTGTCCGTGTATGTATGTGTGTCTACATGTGTGTATGTGTCTACATGTGTGTATGTGCCCTTGTGTGTATGTGTCCATATGTGTATAAGTGCTCATGCATGTGTATGCCTGTATGTGTCCATGTGTGTTCATATACCAGTGTGTGCATATATGTCCATATGTGTATGTCACATATGTATATGTGTTCAGGTGTGCATGTATCTGTGTACATGCATGTATCCATGTGTGTGTATGTGTCTGTGTGTGCATGTGTCCATCCATGTGCATATGTGCGTGTCCACAAGTATGTATGTGTTCACATGTGTGCATGTGACCATGGGTATGCATGTGTCTCTGTGTGTGTCATGTATGGACACATGTCCACAAGTGTGTATGTCATAGGTATGAAGGCATCTGAGAAGACAGGAAGAAGAGTGTGTGGGATGCCCCAAAGCTGGAGATACAGGCAACTTATAATCCATGTTAGGGATGGGATTCAGAACCTTTGGAGGAGCAGCGAGTGCTCTTAACTTCAGAGTTGCTCCCTTCCTTCCTTCCTTCCTTCCTTCCTTCCTTCCTTCCTTCCTTCCTTCCTTCCTTCCTTCCTTCCTTCCTTCCTTTCTTTCTTTCTTTCTTTCTTTCTTTCTTTCTTTCTTTCTTGACAGAGGCTTGTCACATAACCCATAGCCCTGGCTGGTTGGGAACCCTCGTCCTCTTGCCCCAGTCTCCCGAGTTCTAGAATCATAGGCGTGGACCAGCATGCCAGGCTTACACTTTGCTCCTCTCTCAAGACCCCACCAAGTCCCCATCTCTTGCTGACTCACTAACATCTGGAAAAGTTGCTGGCTCTGCCTTTCCTCAGGGGTGGAATGCCAGGCACTCCAGGCTGACTGGGCCTCCTCCTGTAATTTCCCTGTGATTCAGTTAACTCCACAGGCAAGCCCCAGAGCTGGCCTTTGGCTGGACTCTGCTGAACTCTAGGCTGACCTTCACTGCCTCGTCAACCCCCTACTGGACACCATGTCCACTCAGGGACACACACCAGGAGTACCCTGTGACTCCCCCGGTCACCCGTGCTCACCATCAGGAAAACGGGAGGCAGAAGGGCATCTCAGGCCAATCACACGATGTCCCAGTGTCCTGGGCGCAGTTCAGTCCAATCACACAGCATTCCAACTTGCCAAGCAGTCTTGTAAAAGATTGTAAAAGCTCTGAACTATTTATATTTAAATATTGTCTCAGTGGCTGACTCTGTCTGGGACAGGAAATGTGTAAAATCAGCCTAAACCATCTTGGAATCGCAGTAAGCTGGGAATCTGTCAAAAAAAAAATCTGCAGGCCATGCCAGAGGAGCTCAGAGCCAACTCGGAGGTCTGTCTCAGTCTAAAGATGGAAACACTGGAACAATAAAAACAGCAAGTGCAGGGGATTAGTAAGAACACAGACATCAAATCCCTACGTCCATAAAGACAATTAAAAAAAAAAAAAAACTCCTCACTGGCTTTTCATCTTCTGAGGACAGAGAACCACTGTAAATAAAGCCAGCGCTAACGTGCAGCTCAGAGCTAGCCACGTTGCCAGGGAGGGACATTTCTCTCCACCCACGACCTGTGTTCCCACTCAGAAATGAGGATATCGCAGGGTTGGCCACAACTCCTGAAGTTACTGTTCTTGGTGATCAGCATTAAGGGTGGCTAAAAGGAACTGTAGGTTGTACTTTGTGACACTGGACTTGGCAAGGCTTTCTGGCTAGGGAGCCAAAAGAAGGAGCAGCAGAAATCAAAACAGACAGATGGGACTACATGATGAGTGAAAATGTCCATGCAAGAAGAGCAGCAACGAAGGAGCGAAGGTAACTCGACGAGGGGGAGCATGGGTTTGCAACTCATTTACCTGGTAAGGGCTGTGTACCATAATATGTAAAGATCTTCTACAGTTCATGACAAAAACCAAACAAGCTGATCCTTTAAAAAATGGACAGAGGTGCTGAGGAGGTGACCCAGAGGTTAAGAATGCTGGCTGCTCTCGCAGAAGACCCGAGTTCAGTTCCCAGAATCCACATGGCAGCTCACAACCACTTGTAACTCTTGCTTCCATGGACATGGCATGTATGGGGTACACATAAAGATATGCAGATAAAACACCCATGCACACGGAATAAAAATAATGTCTTCTTAAAAGATGGAATTTAAATAGACATCTCTTTAAAGAATTATACAAGTGAAGAGTGAAGGGATACTTACACTAACAGACTGCCAGAGAATCACAAGTCCAAACCAGTTATCTCCACCATTAGAATGCACAGAGCAGCAGATATGGGTGGGGATGGAGGACAAGGACAGTGTTTGTACTATTGGGAGGAATGTGGAGCAGAGCAGCCCCTGTGTAGACTCACAAGGTCTCCCTCCAACCCTTAAACACCAAACAAGGTCTTGCTGGTGAGCCTGCGACCCCAGAGCTTGAGAGCTGGAGGAAAGAGGGCCAGACACTCAAGACCAGCCTCAGCTGCAAGCACAAAGCTAGCCAAACCTACAGGAGACCGTATCTCAGAACAGAAACTTAGCATGTGATCTAGCAAGTCCATCTATGGGTATAACCCACCCCCTTCAAAAACAAAAACAAACAAACAAACAAATGTAGAGATAGGAGCGGCGGGGCTGCGTCCCCGGCACCCGGCCGCCCGCCGCCCGCATGGCTAGCTTATGCCCAAAATAATTACACGGAAACTGTATTCTTTTAAACACTGCCTGGCCCGTTATCTGTAGCCTCTTATTGGCTAGCTCTTACATATTAATCTAACCCATTTCTAATAATCTGTATAGCCCACGAGGTGGCTTACCAGGGAGGATCTTAACCTGCATCTGTCTAGAGTGGGAGAATCATGGCGACTCCTGACTCAGCTTCTTTCTCCCGCATCCTGTTCTGTTTTCTCCGCCTACCTAAGGGTTGGCCTATCAAATGGGCCTAGGCAGTTTCTTTATTAGTAAGAAATCACTCCCACATCATTTCCCCTTTTTCTGTTTAAACAAAAAAGAAGGCTTTCATTTTAACATAGTAAAATTACATATAGCAAAACAGTTATCAAGCAAGAATTACAGTTACAATATTTATGTCTATTTTATCTTTTATCATAACTAAGGAAAACTATAACTATCTATTCATTCTTCAACTCCATCAAAGACTCCAGAAGGATATAATACTACCTAAGTAAACAAGAAATAAGAAAACTCTAGAAATGACAGAGACATCTCGCTGCCTGGACAGTCACCCAAAGTTCTTCGGTACCATTGGGGCATCCATCTTCGGCATACAGGCCCATAGTATCCAGCAGACATTTCCATGAAGCAGGAAATTTCAAAGGCAGTCACTATCTGCTTGTCCTGAAGAATGTCTTGCAGACTCTTTCATGAATCAGGAACCCCGAAAGGTCATCTCACCGTTTGGCAAGTTCAGTAGTCCTTTCTCTGCGGAATCTCTATGTCCAGTTTATGCAATAGTCCAGGCAAGAGCAGTTTCTTGCCCAAATTGCTATCAAACTCCATAAGGATCCTCTTCGATGCCCATCTTCCTCTTGAAGTAGCTGGTGCTGCCAGGAGCAGACGTGTCTCCTTGTCATGAAAAGCTCTAAGTTATTAAAATATTTTAAATGCCATATTCTGCAGTCTTTGAGAGATATGAAGAATGTCTATCTAACTGAAATATATTTCTATATATCCAGAAAATCTAACTAACATGAGTACAAGCTTTACTATCATTGATGATTATCCATTAGCAACCTATATTTCCTAATTATACATTACATTTTAAAATTAACTACACAATCACAATACCTTAATCAAGATCAAAAATTCATATACATATAACAAAATTGACCTTAAAATCCATACCAATGCAAATTATTCATATCTATATCATATCCCCCTTTAAATGTAAAAGAACATTTATAAACAATATTTGGGAACATGGGCGTAGTTTTTTCTCTCCAAACTGCTTCCTGCTGAATAGGGGCGTCATTAATTAGGTTGTTCATGGTATAACTTGTGTGCTAGTTTCATCTCAGTTGGCAATTGAGCGAAGCAATTTTTTGAGGGTGTTCACAGCAACCTTTCAGGAGGGCGTGGTCTATCATACCAAATCGGAATAGATGCAATCCACAGGGTCACATCCTCTGTGAAAACAAAAGAAGACCCTTTCCAAAGCATCATGTTCTTAGACCCAAATTCTGAAGTCATAATACCCTCATGAAATCCATTTTGTTTTAGCTTGGCAGCCCATGTAATGAAATGTCTCTCTGTACTTAGCTCCTTCACAGTCAAAAAATTTAAAGAAAACAGGATAATACAAAGAATCCAGACTCTCTGTGAATTTTCCACTTTTACGTGGCTTATTTTTCTTTATTTCTCTTAATCTATAGCTATCTGAACTCTCTCTTTAAAGACTTTACCCTTTTTTTAAGACATTAACTTTATTTTTTATATTCTTTTTCTTCTCTCTCCCAAGCCTACGTACATTCATCCAACAGTGTCTGAATCTATTCTATTGTGAATCTGTAATTTTTTACTATCCAGGAGCATTTCTTAAAATGTTAAGCACTTCTTAAAAACTTAAGTTGCACCATGTACAGGTAATATGGTACTGTCTGTGTCCTGCCCAGTCAAAACCTTAACTGCGCTGTTATTACAGTAATTACAGTAGTTCCACCCAGCACAGTTTAGCAAGGAGCAGCCGCTCCTGTCTCAGATCCATTTGGTGCCCCTGAGCTGCGTACAGTTCCAGGCACACAGCAAGTCCACATTGGAGCCGCATTCAGCAGTTTAATTTTGAGACTGAGCGTGCCCCAACGTTGGACGCCAAAATGTGGCGGCTTAGATTAATGCAGACAAATTGTGATAAGTATATACAACTTTAATGGAAAAATCAGACTCACAAAACCGAGGTTCCCGCGGAGTACAGGAAACAGGAAGGGGCTAGCAGACTTCTGCGATTTATAAGTAAACACTCACCTGAGGCAAGCCCGCCCCCAATGGACTGTCTTATCCCTACAAACAAACACTAAGCTCTGGAAGTAAAGTTCACAACAGCTTCATCCACAAGACCTGGGAGGTAGAAATAAGCCCAGCGTGCACCGAGAGGTGCATGCATATCAAAGTGTGCTTCGTATACACAACAGAAAAGGGCCCTTCAAGTGGGGGTTTCAGCCCCTTAGAGCCGCATACATATCAGACACCCTGCGTATCAGATATTGGCATTATGGATCATAGCAGTAGCAAAATTACAGTTATGATGTAGCAATGAAGTAATTTAATGTTGGGGGTCACCACAACATGAGGAACTGTATTAGGGGTCACAGCATTAGGAAGGTCTTTGAGGGCATCATGCTAAGTGAGATAAACTACACACACACACACACACACACACACACACACTCACCCCACAGACTCTATGGCTCTACTGATATGTAGCTGTCATAGTTCATTCCCAGAGACAGAAAATGAATGTTAGAGGTGAGGTGGATGTGGGATTGTTTACTGGGTGTAGAATTTCCAGTGTGGGGTGATGACAGGGTTCTAGGGCTTCACTGGCCACACCGAACCACCATGGCTGAGCAGTAGGACACACTGAATGAGGGTGACTGTAACACTTAGAGATGCCAGGGTGACAAAGTTCAGATGTGTGTGGTCATGTGTTTTACCATAATCAAAAGGCAAGGGTGGTGGGAGAGAACGAAGTAAAAACAGACAAGGAGAGAGACAGCAATTACTTCTGAGGAAGACCATGTCATCAACTGTGAAGTGATCCTTCCAAACAACTAAACAGATTTAAATCTGATCAGGCCTCTGAATTCAACTCCCAACTTACTGATGGCCAGACAGAAGGCAGGTCCTGAAGCAACAGTGAGTGAAGGAAAGACTGTGGGAGCCCTCCAGAAAATAAATCGCGAGGGAGGGGCACGGCGAGGGGAAGGAGGCGGAGCTACAGAGTAAGAAGCGTGATGGACAGGCCTTAAATCCAATGTGGTGTCTGGGACTTATTTGGTGCCTCATTTTAAGAAAAAGCACTAGAAGTCAGAACAGGGCTGGTGATATACTGTTGAGTACATTCACTCAAAAGAGTAAAATACTTCTAATTTTTGAAAGGGTTTGAGATATGGGACTCATTTTAAACCGTGTGAGAAGCTAGGGAATATAGATCAAACAGCATTGGTTATTATCGGAGTTGGTTAACGGGAGTCACATCCTTCTGTTTTATTCAGATTAATGTAATATAGTATAGTACAGTACATAGTCTATTTGAGACCTAGTTTTGTTATGTAGATAAGGCTAGCCTGGAACTCAAAAATCCTCTTGCCTCCACCTCTGAGTGCTGGGGTTATAGGCAGGCACACCCACACCCAGCCTTGTTATTCTAGGGAAATGCTCCATAAATCTTTCTTCCGAAAATATGAAACATTCTGGGCATGGTAGTACCCACCTTGATGTCCGCACTTAGGAGACAGAGGCCAGCAGATCTCTATGAGTTCAAATCTAGCCTGGTCCTATGGTAAGTTTGAGGCCCTGCTCAAAAAAAACAAAAATATAACAAGGATATTCAATTTAAAATCCTCTTCACCAAAAATAAAAAATATAAAAAAAAAATCCTCTTCACCTCCCTTATCAGCACAGAGGAGACATAGTCGGCAATCTTTTCTTGCAGTGGCCCAGGCAGGGCTGGCATACGCCAAGCAGAAACAGGTTGTTTGGGCTGCTGTGGAGACAGCTCCTTCTCCCCCAGTGTTGGCAGGAAGTTTCTTCCCTATCCTGTGGTGGCCTTCTCTTTGCCATCAGTGCAGGCTCCTTTCAAACCTGGAGGTTCACCAGGCAGGACCCGCATGCTGGTGCACAACTTCCTGGAGACCCATAAGCTTGCAGACCCCCTTCCCTGGTTTACCAAGCTCACAGGTCTTTTGAGTCTTCCCTGCTGGGCATCTGTTTGGCACTTGGAAACACTTTCAGTGTGTGGAAATTCTTCTAAGTTTTACACTCTTTAGCACTAAAGCAGCTCTTCCCATACGTAAAACAAACCCCCAGATAAAGTGAAAGCCGGAAAGAAAACGGCAGAGCCATGTGTCACATCTCAGGCGGGATGTGAAGGCCCCACAGAATGGTTCCCATTTCCATTTAGAGACAGGCAACCGAAGATCAGAGAAATGGTTTATTAGTGATGGAGCAAAAATACAGACCTGGTGCTGGAGAGGTGGGTGAGTGGCTAAGAGCACTGGCTGCTCTTCTAGGGAACATGGGTTTAGTTCCCAGCACCCACACGGTGACTGACAAGCATCTGGAACTCTAGTTCCAGAGGACCTGACAGCCTCTTCTGACCTCTGTAGGCACTGCACACATGTGGTACATTATGTACATACATGCATACATACATGCAAAACACCTATACACATAAAATAAAATAAAAAGAGTTAAGAGTTCAAGTCTTGCTCTGCCTGACTCTAGATGTTGAACTGTGAGGCCTGGGAATGTGGTTTAGTGCTCAGTTCTCAGAGTCATCACCAGAAAAGACTTGAACTCTTAACCTCTATGTGTTGCCAATAATAAGACATCAGAAATCCTTACAGTTAGGAGATAAAGATAGATGGACAAGCATCCACAAACTAAAAGGAATGCAATAAATCTCATTCCTTTCTAAATTGACTATGTATCAGAATAATATTTTGAGCATATTGTTTTAGATGAAAGCAGCATTCAAATTGGCTTCATATCTTGTTTTTTTTTCTTTTGTTTTCATAAAGCCTTGCTCCCAGAAAATGTAAAATTACATGTGTGACTCGCAATGTCTCAGCTTCAGGCTCTTCCTTGTTACAGGACAACTCTGAGCCACTGTCAAAATTCTGTGTCAAAATCTGTCCCTAAGAAGCAGGAGGAACTGGAGCTCCAGACCTCAAAGCCACTCATAAGTTCCACACGTAACCTCCCCATGTCTCCAACCAACCCCGAGCCAACTTCCTGCTGCCTTCCTACCAACACACACTACCAAGAAACTGCCCACACCCTCGCATGTCAGACACGACGTTCAATGGTAGCTTCATGGTCTCATGTATTGTTTGAAAACTAAAAGACAGATTTGTTTTTAAAGTTGAAAATTCAAAGGTGAAAAATTAGAGGGGAATGAAAGAATGATCACTGGGGCTTTATACTTCCACAGCTCCATCATCCTCTAGCTCAGTGATGTTCACCTTCCTCACTTCCACAGCTCCATCATCCTCTAGGTCAGTGATGGTCACCCTCCTCACTTCCACAGCTCCATCATCCTCTAGCTCCATGATGCTCACCTTCCTCACTTCCACAGCTCCATCATCCTCTAGGTCAGTGATGGTCACCCTCCTCACTTCCACAGCTCCATCATTTTCTAGCTCAATGATGCTCACTCTCCTAACTTCCACAGCTCCATCATCCTTAACTCAGTGATGCTCATCTTCCTAATGCTGTGGCCTTTTTTCTTTTATTAGAAAATTTTTAAAGATTAATTTATTATATATACAAGATTCCTCATGTATGTACACCTGCAGGCCAGAAGAGGGCACAAGATCTCATTACGGACAGCTGGGAGCCACCATGTGGTTTCTGGGAACTGAACTCAGGTCCTCTGGAAGAGCTCCTAATTGCTGAGCTATCTCTCCAGCTCCATGCTATGACCTTTAATACAGTTCCTCATGTTGTGCTGACCCTAACCATAACATTATTTTTGTTGCTACTTAATAACTGTCATTTTTGCTACAGTTATGAATCGCAACGTGAATATCTGTGTTTCCCAATGGTCCTAGGCAACACCTGCGAAAGGACTGGTCCACCCCACAGGTTAAGAACCACTGCTTTAGATAGTAGCTGGGAGGGTTGACGGTCTGGAAGAAAACTTGTCAGATGACAAAAAAGGCCCCATTGGGGAAAATGACACTCTTTCTGTATGTCTCAGTTGTACATGTGGTTACTAGTGCAAGAAGCCCACAGCCCTTTGTTATGACTTCTGTGGGTTCATTCCCCAAACCCTTTCCACATATCTGTATACATCTGGTATTCAAATATACAGAAGCATCGCTTTCACTCACGGAAAAGAGCGCTACTGACTAGCAAGCAGCACGGAGGTGTTCTAAATGGGTTTCCGTCACCCATTCTTCAGCTGTGCGAGAGAATTGGGTCCCAGCTTTGTTCTTGAGATCCATGCCCTTTTCTATATGGAAATACTGTTCCGCTTCACTGTGGAAAAATAAAGCTGTAGGGGCAGGAGAGATGGCTCAGTGGTTAAGAGCACTGGTTGCTCTTCTAAAGGACCTGTGTCCAGTTCCCAGCACCCACATGGCGGCTCACAACCATCTGTAACTCCAGCCCCTGGGGGAATCTGACACCCGCTTCTGGCCTCCAGGGGCACTGCATGCATGCAATGCACAGACACATTGAGGCACAACGCCTATACACATAACTTAAAATAACTTTTTAATTAAAAAAGAAAACAGTAAACATTTTATTAACTTGCTGGTTTTCTCTTATATGAATGAAGCAGCGTGATCAGAAGGGCATATGTATCAATCCATGTAGTACAAGAGACAGGCTCCCATTACGAGTCCCTTGCCTCCCCTGATTGACACATACATTTAGAGAAATGGCTGAGGTCCATTATTTGTGATGAGCGTGGGGAACATCTATCTGTACACCAACTGGGAGGTGGAAAGGAATTCAGACAGCCTTGGATTTGTGCATTGCTTCTGAGACCCATGGTTTGACTTTAGATAAGTTATTTAACTGCCCTGAGTCTCTTCCAAAAAAACTGAGGAGAGTTCTAGTCTCCTAGTGGACTGCAGTGCGAAGCCCTGCATGCTTGAACACGGGGCCTGATAAAGGATCTTGGTCAGCGCTGATCTCACTCAGCATCCCTCCCCTTCCCTTTCATTACTGACGCCCAATGGGAGCTGAAGGCATGCCTCCTGTTCCGACACTTCCTGCGACCACAGGCCAGAACCCAGCCAAACATAGAGGAGTATCATCCCTGGCTGTGATGGAAGATGGAACTCACTGATTCAAACTGACAACCAGGGCTGGGCCAGCCAGCCAGAGACAAATAACCAATGTGTTAATTAGTAAAACGGAATGAATGGAGAAATGACGCAAGAGCTTTCGGTGTGGCATTGTGACAAATGGCCTGTGCAGGTCACGACAGGATGGGTTTGGGAGGTGGGGTGGGGGCCAGGGAGGCACAATGCCCATCCAGCTTATGGAGTTATTTGACTATCATTGTCCTGGCTCTCGTGATGGTGGTGTGCTAAATCTGCCTCTCAGTCAACAGCAAACTTCTCTTGCAGCCAGCTGTGAGGAGTGGGCAGTGGGCAGGAAGGGCGTGTTCCACTCCCTTAAGAACGACTCCAACAAGAAAGGCTTGCCATGTCTTCCTCCACCTCTTCTCTGTTGACCAGATCCTGAGTATCCAGTGTGTGTGAGGGGAGCATCTTCTCCTACAAGGACTCAGTCCTGTCACTGAGATGGGAGAGAAACAAACCGTTAGTGTGGAAGGGGACTGAGATGCCAGGGATCGTCTTCTCCAGCACTTGTCTAGTACATGGAGACCAGAGTGGCTTCATCTACATGTGTGCCACCGCGTGTATAAGAGAGGAAAGCCTCGTCACACAGCTACGGGGCTCGAATACGAGAAGAAAACCTCTAAAGATACCAGGGACAGTGTCAGGTGAGCACACAAGATAATATTCGTGGAATCCAGTCCATGCCAGCACAGTTCAGGACCCAAAGGGCAGACTCCTAACAGACGATGCTAAATGTCAGCTAGAAATTAATATACGAAACAACGAAGCTGGGCCTCTTGTGTGTATTGCACAAGAAGACTAACTCATAATAGATCACAGAGCTAAATATAAGACTCCAAAACTACAACTCTCTTTGAAAAGCAAAAGAAAGCCTAAGAATAAGTCTTCAAACCTGGGAGGCAGAGGCAGGCAGATCTCTGAGTTCAAGCCCAGCCTGTTCTACAAATGGAGTTCCAGGACAGCCAGGACTGTTACACAGAGAAACCATGTCTTGAAAAAACAAAAGAACAACAGTAACAAAAGTCTTCAGAGGCTGGAGAGATGACTCAGCGGTTAAGAGCAATGGCTGCTCTTCCAGAGGACACTGGTTCAGTTCCAAGCACCCACATAACAGCTCACAACTGTCTGCAACTCCAGTTCCAGGGGATCTGAAACCCTCATACAGACACACATGCAAGCAAAACACCAATGAACATAAAATAAAAAAAAAGTCATTTTTAAAAGTAATAAGAAGTAGTAAAAATAACAGCAAATAAAATTGATTTAAACATAGTCAAATAGTATCAAGAGATATCTCTCTAAAGAAGATGCAATAAATAGTTGATTAGCAGATAAATCCAACAGTATTAGTCAATAAGGAAAAACAAATCAAAACCATAATGATATTCCATTTGACACCCACTAAGATGACTAAGATTTTAAAAATTCAGACAGTAACCAGTGTTGGGAAGGTTCTGGGGAGATGTTTATCCCCACGCACGACTGGCGAGAATATAAAACACTGTGACTGTTTTGGAAGGCATTTTTGTAGTTCTAATCATTAAATGAGGAGTCACCATGACACCCATGACGCGACATGACACTTGGCTGGCCAGGAGACAGCACTCACCATGGCTTCCCGGTGAAAGTGCCAGCAGCCTTCATGGCTGCTCAAAACAGGGCATTGTAGATCCCTCAGGTCCAGGTGCGTGGGGCACGGGACAAGCTAGATGGCCTCAGACTGGTCTCTCTCATATTGCGGGCAAGGAAACTGAGGCCTGCAGGGACTGGGGACGCTACAATCACCCAGGGGTTATGGATGCCTTTCAGACACAGCGTGTCCACCTGGGCAAACTCCCTGCTCAGCTCCTTGTGCTGGGGGATGGTCAGAGCGGCTACAATAGTGCTTCTCACTGTGTGTTCCCAAGGCACCAAACATGACCCCATGACCCTGACATTTACTTTTTTTTTCCATATATAGGATCCTTTTTTTATTTTTATTTATTTATTTATTTATTTATTTATTTATTTATTTATTTATTTATTTATTTATTTTTGGTGACAGGGTCTTTCCTTGTAGTCCAGGTTGGCCTGGAGGCTGGCCTCAAACTCACAGAGCTCCACCTGCCTCTGCCTCCTGAGTGTTGGGATCAAAGGTGTGTACCACCCTGCCAGAACTAGAAGGCATTTCTTGAATTTCTTATTTTCTCCCCTCTTATTAACTTGGCTTGTCCTCCATGGCCCTCACCTGCCACACTCTCTCTAGGCTGCCTCTTTTTTTTTCTGTCATTATGATAAAACACAATTTAACAATTTCCTCCCTTCTTTCTTTCTCCCCACCCTCTTCCTTGTACCCTTTATTTGCCGAGGATGAAACCCAGGGATCCACAGAAGCCAACGAAGCATTTTACCCCCCAAGCTGCCTCCTTGGCCTCCATGGTTACAATTGTCAGATGTCTGTTTCGGGGTTAGATATCTAGTTTTCTAGGAGAGTATTTGCTTGGCTTGTGTCAGGCCTGAGGTTTGATCCCCAGCCTCCTGCAAAACCCACTCAGACCATAGTCATAACACTGGCCTCTAACCACAGAGCTCTTTTGTCTTGCAAACGGAAACTTTTATGTACTAAATGACGACACCTCGCTGCCCCTACCCACGACAATCACCCATATGTCTTCTGTTCCTAGAAACCCAGCTGTTCTCAACACTTCGCAGAAGTAGGATTATTACACATCTGTATTTCCCAAACTTGCCTGTTCCACTCAACATGATATTCTCAGGGTTTACCAGAGCATAGCACGTGTCAGGATGCCCTTCCTGTGAGGGAGGACGGTAGCCCATCATAGGGCGCAAGTACCACACCTTCCTTCTCTGCTTCTCCATCACTTCGGAATACTGCTGCTGCGAGCATGGTATCTGGGCATCTCTCCGAGACCCCACCGCGAAGTAGGCTTGTCATGTGACCAGTCTATTTTTAATATCCCGAGGATGCGTCGCGCGGGTTCTCACAGTGACGGCAACGTTCTCGTTCACACCACTAGCACAGAAGGACTTCCATTTCCTCCCTCAATCCTGACATGCACTCATTTTTGTTGTTAAGTTGTAGCTGTCCTAATGGGTATGAAGTGGTCTGTTATTGTCTTTCTGCTTCCGAAATATGCCATTTCCTCCTCTGAGAATGCCTACACTATATATGACTATTAAAATAGCCTGGTAGTTGAAATTAACTCATCATTAAATGAGTAATTTTTTAGAATCAAGTATTTGCATATTAGAAATTTTATGTATCATCATTTCTCTTATACTTAGCTTAAAAAAAAAAAACCTACCTAGCTCCTCAATTCTGATGCAGCTTCCTTGAGGTCAGGCGACTTGAACTGTCAACTTTGTCTCTGTGTTTAGCCCATGGCACTAAATGATACAGGCTCCCAACGGCCACAGACCAGAAAGCTAAAACCAAAGCCAGACCCTGCGTTCCTCTCAGCTTCATATTCCTCCCTGCTCAGGGCCAAGGGAAACGCTTAAAAAAGAAAAGAAAACCAAACCATGGTTTGGGGAAATGAGATGTGGCCTCCTGATTCCTTTCTTACCATAGTCACACATGAGCGTGTGCACACGCGCGCACACACACACACACACACACACATATGCAAGCACACACACACACACACACACACACACACACGCACGCATGCACACACCACTCTGGGCTTCGAATCCACCGCTCACACAGCACTTCATGAGGCTCAGAGTGAGAGGATTCCTCCCGCATCAACCAGATCCACGCAGATACTGTCAGTTTCCATCCTGGGCTTTGTTCTGTGGGTGCTGTCTGCTCCTGATGTGACCTGATGAGCTCTGGGGCTCCATCCTTTCCTGATGAAGGCTTCAGCCTCTTCACAGGGAATCCGGAAGGCGGACACACAGGCAGGAAGGATATGTGGCCCTGGTGTGAAAGCTCTCTGTGATACTGCGAGGGCCTGGCCCAGCAGCCCGCATTCACCGACCATTTTCCTTCCACATGGGGGTGGGGTCATTCACAGCTTGGGCCTTCAAGTCAGCTCGTCACACTTTAGCTCCTTGAGATTATGATTTGGGTCCTGGTCAAACAGTCAGCATCCTGCCGACGAGAACCACACTGGCCAGAACCGCTCTGGCCCTCCACACATCGACAAGATGATAGATTTTCTTATCACGCTGGGGGAAGAGGCCTCCCTTTGGGCACCAAAGTGAGATGACAGGATAAAGGCCACTTCCTGTTTCATTCTCTTTGATTTCATCTTGGGAGAATCACAGAGGGAAGTAGATAGCGATGGAGAAGCCATCCTGTTCCTTCCAAGGAATTCTCAGGATACTCTTGGCATCTGTCACGCCCGAGCTAATCACCTCCTCAAATCCTGCCAGTCCTTTGGGCGGGATTTGGATCTTAGAAATCACACGTAGCCATGCACAATCTTCCACTCCTACAGTTGGGCAAAGCTGAGTGGTCAAGGCTGTGGGTCCTGGGCCTGCCCAGCTTGGGAATCTGAAACTTCTTGGTTTTGAAGGAGTACTTGATCCCTTGGGTGGGCACAGCTGTCCTCACTGTGACTCCAAGCCAGTGTTCATCCTACAGGGAGCACCAGGCGGCTTGTTTTGTCTCTGTCTCAGAGAGACTATCATGACAGGCCTTTTCCAGGCCCGGGTTGCAATTTTCCGTGGAAGGTTCCGGGTGTTTCCTCCTCAGGCACAGCTGCCTCTTGTCTGGGGCTCCCTCCCAGGGGCTGTGTGCTGTCTTCAGCAGTTTTCAAGGTCAGATTCCTGAGTGAATCTTCCCTGTTGCTATAGTTGGCTTCTGCTTTTATTTCTGTAAACTTGACCCCAACCGAGGAGAAAAAACATGGGGGTGGTTGTCATTTGGCTTGAAAACACACTGAATTGGGGTGAAAATACCAACATGATGCTCAGTCTTTGCCCCTTCATCCACCCACAGGTCTAACCCAACACTAAGATTGCCCGGGATGGTGAGGAAGGCGTTCAAAGTGACAGGGTCAAGGATGAAGGATTCAGAATCAGCTGCACAGGGGCAGTGCTCGCCTCTAACGTCAGCTGTGTGACCTTGGACAAGTTCTTTGACCTTCCTGGATGCTGTCTCCTGATCTCCATAGCAACTGCGCAAAGCTGGTTTGGGCAGAACAGTGAAGTACCAGGCCCTTGTCTCTGATCTCATGGTGGTTATATCTTAGATCAGAGGGCTATTTGCTCCCTGTGCCCTGGGCAGCAGCATCTTTGCTGTTTCCTGAGCACATTCCTGTCATCCAGTTTTACTGTGGAAATGTCTGTCATGTGACCCTTCTGCTACAACTTCGTGGTTCCTTTTCTCAATTCCTTTCTGGGATGACCTTCCTAACCACCCCATCTAAGACAGCCTTCTCACCTCCATTCCTTTCTATCTGCTTTTCCTATTTGTTTTTTTTATAGCACTTACTAATGTGGGGGCATTAGTAGAACTAGACCCCTGTTTGTGAACCCCTCTACACTAAAATGCAAGCTCCCAAAGGCAAGAATGTTGTCTGTTTTGCTCACTGCTATATCCCCAGTACCTAGGGCAATGCCTAAGATATCACTGACACCTGAAAAGAGTGTGTTAGATGAACACATAACAAAACATGCAGTTATCCCAAGCCAAGACATCAGCATGTGTGCTGTTATAGGGGCCCGTGGGAAGGGTGTTGAGTACATGCAGACTTTGGGAATGGTCAAAGTCAGGGACAGAAAGAGAGAGGGCCCAGTGCACACACACCTGGAAGAACACGGTGTCTCTAGGGCTAGTAAGTCTTCAGCAGCGTTGGAAATGATCACAAATGGACAGAGGGGAGACCAAGGGTCTTAAGGGACTGGCTTTCTAGCCCTGGTTCCTGCCAAAAGGAGAATATTTTCTTCGTGCGTAGAGAGTGATAGTGACTCACAGCACTTGGATGAGAGTCGAAGGCACAGGCAAGCTAGGGACAGGGTGGTTCTGTAAGCCAGGCACCCCGAATCGGATCATCCAAAACATCGCACAAAACATTTTGAGTACAAGCTAATATCCCAGGTCCAGTGGCTGAGGGTAAGTGATTGTCATACATGAAATGACGTTTTGAAGAAGGTTTAGATCTCCATTTTTTCAGTACTAGGGTTTGAACCTGGGCCTTGCACATGTGTGGTAAGCTCTCTACTCCCGAGCCCAGCATCACAAAAGGATTTGAAACGGGGTCTTCCTAAGCAATGCCTCTGCTTCCTGAACGCTGGGACTACAGGTGGGTACCATTACACCCAGCAAAATAAAAAATATTTTTAATTAAGTATTATTTAAAGCTATCTTTGGGATCTGTGCGTGTGGTTTATAAAAATTCTTACATGAACTTCCTGTTTAGACTAGAAAATATTCCATGAGATACCTTGCCATAGAAATGAATATTTTTTTTTCAAAACCTCGCAAATCCAAATTCCACAACATCTCTGGTGCCAAGCATATCAGAGACCTTGAGATGTTTTCAACGATGTTAGTCAGTTCTATTTCTTCCCTATAGACTTGTTCTCCGCTATCCTTTCAATTCTTTTTCGCTTTCAGCAAACACGGTTGACCTCTCTTCCTTGCCAGCCCCATGTTCACAGGGCTGAATAACGCAAGCATGAACTAGTTCCCCCCCACTCCACCCAGCTCACTGTCCAGTGAGGTAAAAGGAGAAAAATGAATAAGAAACAGAAATCGCCGTGTGGAAACTGTGCTGCCGTCAGAGGCGGTGGGTGAGGGTCAAGCGGAGGGGCCTCCTGCAAACAGCGGCATGTGTGCCACCAGAAGCAGACTTAATTAAAGATGACCAGATGTGGGGAGGGATGCGCCCTGCTTCATCCTTTAAGCTCCTGAGAGCTGCCTGGAAGTGCTTAAGAAAGACCCTGACCAGAGAATTGGCCCTGGTGAGTTATTCGAGGGTCTGTCTCATAATTACATAATCCTTTCTTCTTTATCAGGCCTGGGAGCCCTCAGCTGCCTAAAGAGTATCTGTTTGCTTTATTTTAAGTAAAAATTTTAATTATTTTATGAATATATATAAGTGCATCTTGCCTACATGTATGACTGTGTACCATACATGTCCCTGGTGCCTGAAGAGGCCAGAAGAGGGTGTCAGATGCCCTGGAACTGAAGTTACAGATTGTAGTTAGCCACCATACCATGTAGGCGCTGGGAACTGAACTCAGGTTCTCTGCTAGATCAGTCAGTGCTCTTAACAGTTAAGCCATTCCTCCAGCCCCCGCCACCCCCGACTTCCACGGCATGTCTCTGGGTTTTGTCTTTTACTCTCATGCCATTACAGGTTCAAACAAACTATCTTCTCAGCTTTTTGTTTTTTTTTTTTAATTTTTATTTTATGTGCATTGCTATTTTGTTAGGGCTGTTGGAATCCCTGGAACTGAAATTACAGACAGTTGTGAGCTGCCATGTGGGTGCTGGGAAGTGAGCCCGAGTCCACTGAGAGAATATCAAGGCTCTTAATCATAGAGCCATCTCTCCAACCCCTCTTCCCAGTTTACAGTTCAGGCAGATGCTCCGCCTCACGGAGCTGGACAAAGGCAGTTAGCAAACATCAGAGGGTCTACTGCCAGCTCTTTCTCCAGCTCCCAATGGATCCCATCCACCACAGAGGAAGGGTGGGCTATCACCGGTGGGACGGACATGCAGATGAGGCCCTTCTCTGCCATGGCATTGCTCTGGCTGAATGTGGTCTCCTTCCACCAGCATCCCAAGGCATCAAAATTCTCACAACCTTTGTAATTCGGCTTCCTTCCCTGGAAACCCTGTGTGAGCCGGTGGTTTCCCACTGACTCGCCCTGTCTAAGCATGCCCTTCCCACAGTACCTGCCTCCAATACACCTGCATGTGGCTGGCACCAGGTGCAGCGCTGGCTGTTTGTCCGCCCCACCACCACCACCACTGCATACCTGTGGGCTGACATCAGTCACTTTCCAGAGGTCAGGACCTATCTGTTTATCTACAAATTATTATAAAGCAAATGCATAAGTAAGGTATATAAGAGCGTATCCATGAACACAGCACCTGTCCCAGCGAAGTGATAATGCAGGAGATTTATTGCTATTAAAGAAATCTTTTTGCTTTAAACTGTTACTATTATTATTGGAGAAGTGGTCTGTGAATATAAAAGACACTGGGTTAATCCTCTCCTGGGCCTCTTACAGCGCTTCCACAGCCTCCCACTATCACTGCTGATTCTGTATTTCCCCAGAGGGTTGATTCTGATGAAGTGTCACTATGAAGGTCACCTGTGAGCACGCTTTCCTTCCTCTCTTGATTCAGCCAATCCCTGAATTCCAGGCGACATTCCCTGGGAGCTATTCAACCTGACTGAAGCCTTTAAGTCGCAGGAAGGAAGTGGGCGAGTGGGGGTGGGCAAGCGGAGGGTCCCACTCCACTGCCTTAGAAGGACTGTTTTCAAGAAGGGGGGTGGGGAGCTTGGCTGCTGAGCTCTGAGCTGGAAGCTGCTTTCTATACAATGGAATTTGTGCAGTGGTGCAAAGGGGTTGGGAAAAAATTGAGCCCGTTTACAGAAAAGAGAAATGCACATGATAGCATGCCAGCAAAAAGTTTATGTATAAAAATGTATGTAAAGATAGGCATGTATATAAGTGTGTGTGTGTACATATGTGTGTGTGCGTGTGTGTGTACATATGTGTGTGTGTGTGTGTGTGTGTGTGGTGTCTGCCTGTCTGTCTTTGGGAGTTTTTTGGTTTGGTTTTTTTTTTTTTTTAAACTGAATTTCACCTTTGTAGATCCAGGTTGACCTCAGACTCATGGAGATCCACTTGCCTCTGCCTGCTGAATGCTGGTATAAAGGCATGTGCCGTCGTATCTGGCAACATGTACCTCTTTAAAAAATTCTTTTTTTATTATAATCGCATCATTTCTCCTTTCCCCTTCCTTCTTCCAAACCCTGCTGTAGACCCATCTTTGTCCTCTTTCAAATTCATGGCCTCTTTTTCATTCATGACTGCTACATCAGTGTGTGTATTACTAAATATATAAATCCGACCTGCTCAGTCTGTGTAATGCTAGTTATATGTATGTTTTCGGGGCTGGCCACGTGGTGTTGGATAGCCCATTTCTCCTGCTCTCAGCATTCCTCAGCTGCCTCAGTTCTCTCTGTAGGCTTGTAGCCTCGTGGGCTTTTCCACACCACATTAGAGAGTCTATTGCTGTGTCCTTGTGTTTTCATAGAGACAGTAAAAGCGCAGGGCACAGTGGTGGTGCGAGGAACAAATTGCTTTGTTCTTTCATTTTTTTCTCAATATTTTGAGAAAGAGATGATACAAAATGAACATGGGAACAAATCCTTCTGACAGTTCATCAACATAAAGCAGGTGAGATTTACCTCACTCAGGATAGTGTTTTCTATTTCCATCCATTTGCATGCAAAATTCAAGAAGTCATTGTTTTTTACTGCTGAGTAGTACTCTAATATGGGATGTACTCACTCATATGGTTTCTAGCCATAAATAAAGGACATTGAGCCTATAATTCGTGATTCTAGAGAAGCTAAATAAGAAGGTGAACCCAAAGAAAAACATATAGACATCCTCCTGGATATTAACCTTCATCAGGTGATGAAAGGAGACAGAGACAGAGTCCCACATTGGAGCATCAGACTACAACCCCAAGGTCCAAATCAGAAGCAGAAGGAGAGAGAGCACGAGCAAGGAAATCAGGGCCATGAGGGGTGCACCCACACACTGAGACAATGGGGATGTTCTTTCGGGAACTCACCAAGGCCAGCTGGCCTGGGTCTGAAAAAGCATGGGATAAAACGGGACTCGCTGAACATAGCGGACAATGAGGACTGCTGAGAAGTCAAGAACAATGGCAATGGGTTTTGACCCTACTGTACGGACTGGCTTTGTGGGAGCCTAGGCTGTTTGGATGTTCACCTTACTAGACCTGTAAGGAGGTGGGAGGTCCTTAGACTCCCCACAGGGCAGGGAACCGGGTCTGCTCTTTGGGCTGATGAGAGAGGGGGAGTTGGTTGGGGGAGGGGGAGGCGGTGGCGGGGAAGAGACAGAAATCTTTACTAAATAAATAAATAAATAAAGCAGGTGAGATTTATTTTTTCTAATCAACCACAATCCACTTTGTTGAAGCCAAGGGAAAAATCGAGTATCTTTTCAGTTCAAAGAATGGAAAACACACTAACATTTAAATAACAAATTAACAAGTCTAATGAAACCCACTACTTAGCATACGTCTCGAATTTTACTCCATGGGCCTAATCTTTAGAAGAACCTCGAAAGCTAAATAGCATGAGACCATTTTACATAAGATGCAAAGAGATCATGTAGCTTGTTCAAAGACAGCCAGCCAGGGATAGGAGGGGCCAAGACTCTAATCTGTTGTGCTGTGCTCCCAGCACCGCTCCCAACCGAAAATAAAGATGCCACTGTCTACAGAGCAATGAACAGACAGTGACCCAACAGTTCTCGGTGTGTGTACACTGAGACAAGTCCCGAATGGGTGGCCACCAGACGGCTAACCCCTTCCTGAGAGGTTGGCCTCTAACCTTAAATACGCTCAGTGTTTCTGTTGTTGGATCCTCTGAACAATGAACATGAATTGTATTTTAAGAGTCAATATACAGAGATAAGTGCCATGCATGGTGTGTTGGCTTGAGGCAAAATGTCTACGGTTCGGTTGAGGCAGCATTTCTGTCTTCCCCAGGCTTCGCTTCCCTGACCTTTGACCACTCTCTGTCAACCAGGGCTTTTAGTAGTTCATACCTCGGGTTTTGTGACAATCGGCCAGCCTCAGAAGAGGACTCTAGCCAAGTATATATATCACGTTCCCCTATCCATATAATAATGATGATGATGTATGTGGTTCCTAGTCTTGAATTTCTTCCCTGTTTAAAGTTGGCAGCTGTCCTAGTTGGCTTTCTGTTGTGTGATAAACACTGTGACCGAGTGACTTGGAGAGGAAAGTGACTTCTAGGTGACAATCAATCCCTGAAGGAAGCCAGGCAGGAGTCAATGTAGGAACCAGGAGGCAGGAATTGAAGCAGAGGCCATGGAGGAGTGCTGTTTACTGGGGTGCTCAGTCTGTTTTCACAGTGGGATGGACTCTCCCACATCAATCATCCATCAACAAAACGCCACCTCAGACTTGCCCACAGCCACACATGAAGGAGGCATTTCCTTAGCTAAGGATCCCTCTTCCAGGATGACTCTAGCTTGTGACAAGGTGACAAAATCCTAATCACCACTGCTCCTAAGGATTCGAGTCACACAATGTCACGTGATCATTAACCCCTAGTCCCTACCCTCATGCCATCTCTGATATCAATTCACACAATACTCCAGGGGCTGCTAAACACAGTGCGGAGGGTTCCAAACCCTTTGATTCCACGTCTCAAGAGAGCTGAGATTACCTATGAAGCCACATCAGGCGGAGATTAGGTCACAGTAGAAAATCGTTTGTTCTTGCCACCATCGAGGCCTTGGAAAAACAGGGATGAGTCAAAGCAAAAACAGGAGCCCCGTGTGTATAGAGATGTCTGGGGGAGAAAGCAGAGCACTCAGGGGCCGCAAGGCCGGCCTTCTGCAGCTGGCCTGCACACACCCTGAAAAGCCGCAGGCCACCGTTTTAGGTCAAATCCCATCGCCTTTCTAAACTTCTCTCGTCCACTCCCGTTCTATCCCCGAAGAGCACAGGGACCAACAGAATATACTGGGATTCTGAATGTCAGGGCAGACCTCTGTCCAAACAGTGACCCGCTTTTGTTTTGAGGGTGAGAGAACAAACAATCATTGCAGGCTACGAGGCCTCCGCCGTATGAAGAAACCGCCACAAGCCCCAGAAACACACCAAAGACAGAAGGAGTTAGTGTGAGACAGACCAAAGTTCCACAGGCAAGACCCAGGGAAGATGGCTTGCTGTCCAGGGCTTCTTTCACCCCCACCCCCTTCTCTTGTGTTAAAAAAAAATCTTTTACTATGGCTTCTGACTTATTCCAGGGAACACGTACTTCCTAGAGGAAGTCAGCTGCGAGTCGAAGAGGGGAAGGAGAGATCAATCTTCCCTCTACAGGAAATAGAAAGCTCCTGGCTGTCCCGACTGCTCCTTCGCTTGAACACGTAGCTGGGGAAGGCAGAGTTGAGGTCAGAGTTAATTAGCAGCGGGGCTTGGGAGAGAGCTCCTGCTCAGGACGCTGAAGTAGAGGGGGCGGCTGGCCAGAGGCACGTAGGGACTGGACTGTCCTGCTGAGCTGCTGACAACAAAAGGCATGCAGCCTTGGGGTAAGAAGGGGGGGTGCTGGCACTTAAGAGAGAAAAACAGACGTGGTCCAGATAACACACGTGCCTGTCCCCCCATCGCATCAGGGGTGGAACACAAAACAAATGACCGGGCCTGCCCTATAGACCAGATTCCACCACATACTGCTGGGAGCCTGTTAGAAAAGGCCCAAAGATGAAAAATCCAGTCACTTTTTGTTGTTGTTACTTTTTCTTTTTTTTAAACTACAGGTCTTGCTATGTAGTCCCAGGCAAGCCAAACTCTAGGTTACCCTGCTGTTGATTCCCAAGTGCTGGGTCTATGGGATTGTGCCATCAGCCTTGGCTTACTTCACCTATTTTGAAGTCAAATGACAACAACACTAAGGGACCAGCCTATTTTCCTTTTTAAATTTTTTGATTTTATGGGTATGAACATTTCGCCCGCAGGTATTGTCTGTGCACCATGTGCATGCCTGCTGTCCGAGTCCAGGAGAGAGTATCGGATTCCCTGGGGCCGATCTTAAAGATGGTTGCCAGGTGCCTTGGAAGAGCTGGGAACCAAACCCAGCTCCTCCCGCAGAGCAGCCGGTGCTTTGTTTTATTTTGTTTTGTTTTGTTGCTTCTTTGTTTTCAAGATTAGGTTTCAAAACCCTGTGTGACAGCTCTGCTTGTCCTGGAACTCGCTCTGTAGATCAGGCTGGCCTCGAACTTACAGAGATCCATCTGCCTTTGCCTCCCGAGAGCTGGGATTAAAGGTGTGTGCACCACCACCTCCCCAGTACGACCAGTACTCTTAATCGCCAAGCTCTGGCTGTTTCCTTTTGAAAGGAGAAGGGAGGGCACGTGGAAGGAGGGAGTGTGGAAGGACCAATGGAATCGAGTCTGTGAAAACAGGAGTCTGTGTATGGATGGTTCATCAAGGCCTGGGTGAGCTCTCAGGAGTAGAAAGAAGAGACAAGAATTAGACCCAGTGGGGAGGGACGGCAGAGGGAAGGATAAAAGGGCACGCCTTGAACCAGGAAGTCCTGTCTGGATCCTCTGTGGAGTTGAAAGGTCTGAGAGATGGACAGAGACAGGGCTTCACGGTCATCCAGGGACTAGAGATGAGATTTCACCTGGGTTCTGCCTGATGCCAAAGCCCTTCACCCAGTCCCAACCACCATGCTGTCATCGGGGCCAAGGGACAGCCCGAGAGAGCACAGCCCAAGAAAGCCGAGAGCAACATGCAAATGTCACCTGCGACTGACCCCGCCAAGGGCCCAGACATCTTTAGAGGGACCGGCTTGTGTCAGGCCGTGCGTGTTCTACGTGACATGGTGACTTGAGAGGGATATTTTAATATTTTGGCATATTATCTTTCTGGGTGTGGTACGCTATTGTTGCACACACAGCACACCCAGACAACATTGTGTGAGGCCAATTGCTTACCTGGAAACTCGGAACACTGGGATTGAGCTGAGATAGTCAGAAAGGGTCCGCCCTGCCCAGGTCTCTCGCTGTAACAATAATCAGAGCCCATTCTTACCCCCAAGGACTTCTGAAGGTAGCAGAGGAATGACTGACGGGCTTCAAGCCCATGCTCTGAAATAAGACCAACCTGGTTACTTCCCATTAACCACGAGTTTGCGCAAAACAGCGACTGTGTTCTTGAAAAGTGTTTTGACACAAACGCCTACATTCTCCTCATTAAGAAATAAGAAAAACTCTTAGCCAAGGGGACAGTTAAGGAAATGTCTTTGGGGCTCTGGAGAAGTGGCAAAGCGGTTAAGCGTGTGTTCATTTACTCTTCCAGAGGACTGGAGTTCGACTCCCAGCACCTACACCAGGCAACTAACCTGGAACTCCATCTCCAGGGGATCTATGACTCTGGCTTTCTCAGGTACCTCTACCCCTGTGGCTGGCACACACACACACACACACACACACACACACACACACACACACGATAATAAAGTGTCCTCTGCCCTGTATTCCTCCATGGCCAGGTTCTTTACACTCTGGGCATCCTAAACTTACTGCATTGGTCTTATCACGCATGTCCACCCAGCCTCGGCCACCACAATGGCCTCTGTCATCACAGCAGGGCACTTTCTAGATTTGCCCCCACCCCACCCTACCCCTGTTTGGAGACCCACCTAGACACCCATAGCTAGTGTTGTGGAGGGCCTTTCTGTTTTGAAGGTCCTGCAATTCTGAAAATTCAGGGTTCCCGCCGGTTGTTGTCAATGTCTTCCTAATTCATGTGTTTGGTCAGGAGACTTCTTTTGACCAGAAGGGTGGCCTCTCCATTTGGCTTGTCATCCCCCCATGTCAGGTCCTCTCAGCAAAAACAGGATTGTTGGGAGTGCAAGCTTGCATGGCCCTATTACAGATCTGGGCAGAGCTCAGGGCTGTGCTTGTGAGCTCCCCTAAGACAGGCCCAGAAAAGCCCAGCTAGGGCCGGGTCCTTACAAGGAAACCGCCCAAGTAGAAACAACATTGGAACTCAATTTAGCATATTTAACTGAATTATGAGAGGTCAGTGGCCAGGCGAGATGCTAGAAGATTCGTGGAGTTCAGTACTTAGACTGTCCCCATAGACAGGTGATTGATCCAGGTCACCTTCCATCACAGATGAAGAAGTAAACATTGAAAAGTTGTCATGGTAACCTTTAAATGCACAGTGCAGGGCATCTTCAACAAGCCCAAATCCAAACTCTGTGTCCCCATTAAACAACGGCTCTTCCTCTGCCTGCCCTCCGCTCCAGCAAGCACCATTCTGCTCGCCAAGCTCTGAGATAGCCTCAGACAGCACCTGTCCCCCTTCAGCTGTTCCATGTCACTCTGACGACAAAAATCCAGCTTCCTCCATGTTATGGCATGTGTCCTGTTTCAGGCTGAGTCACGTTCCCGTTGTGTGGACAGCTCACCTTCTGTGCAGAGCTGGGATTTTAATCCAAGCGTGTGAGTCTGCTTATCTCGGGCTCTTTGATGCGAGGAAGCAATGCTGTCTGCTGTAAGAGCTGTGGGGATACAGCATATGTAAAATCAAGGTGCAATGAAATATTAGCGGCCTTGGGGTTCTGCCCTCCACATTTCAAGCTCGGAGCCAAGGGTCAGAGAACCTACAGGCTCCTCTTCCGTTCTCACATTTCTGAGTGGGGCACCCCATTGTCTGGGATCGGATGGTGAGCTGCCTCTCACCCCTCTGCTGACCGCACCCACCCCATGACTGCTTCCCACCAGCCTCCTACCTACCCCTGGCACACCCTGGCCTTTCCTCTTCTCCAAGTCACGTACCGAGGCCTCCAGAACATCACCCACTGAGTCTAAGTAGCCCTGAGACCTCACACTCCCCACCCTTCCCTCCCCAGCATTCCCGGTTACCCAACTTCCCTGTCCTGGTGAGCTGGGCCACTGTCCTATCACTTCCGTCTGAGGCCTGGGTAATCTGTGCCGCCCGCCCACCTCTCTAGTTTTCATCACAGGCCTTAAGCTGCCAAGGACAAAGTCACCTCCCCACACACAGCCTGCTTCATGACTTCCCCTTCCAGGTCCCGTCCACATCTGGGGACCAGGCCTGGTGACTACAGCTGCATCACTATCCCTCAGCTCCTCTCCTGGGCACTTGGCTCTCTCAGAGGGTTTGTAGCTGTTTCTCCTGCTTGGCTGCCATTCTACCATATCGAGGCAACTGTGCCCCACTAGGGGATTTCTGCAGCTGCCAACTCCCCGGCTTCCGTTCTCACCTCTGCCCTCCTGGTACAGTTTGGTTCCTCATCTACATCCTCCTTGCACAGCTTGGGTCTGAGCAGGATTATTTTCTGCCTTCGTTCTTCCTTCACTTCACATTCAGCCTCCGGACATTAGTAGGGACAACATTCAAACCCGGACACCCCTCTCCTCCACTGCCTCATCCTTGCCCTCTCCTCCCTCCCTCCTTTTGGCCCTCATTCCACCCATTGTGTCCTTTGCAATCTTTAGGTTTGTGAATTTCAACACACAGTCTATCTGTGTCTTTATAAATAGTCTTGTATTGGATCTATATGCTCTTTTTTCTGGCATGATGGATATGGGAATTACCCAGACTGCATCGCTCGCTGCACATTGCAGCTAAGTGTAAAATCACACCACAGCCCATGAATATATACAAGTAACAAGTGTCCATTAAAAGTCATTTCCAGGGCCTAAAGAGATGGCTCAGCAACTAAGAGCACTTGCTGCTCTTGCAGAGGACCTGGGTTCTGGTCCCAGCATTCACATGAAGGTTCACAACTCTAATTCTAGGGGCTCCAATGCCCTCTTCTGACCTCTGTGGGTACTGCATACTCACGGTGCCTAGATCCCCATCCAGACAAAGCACTCATACTCAGAGAGAGAGAGAGAGAGAGACAGAGAGAGAGAGACAGAGAGAGAGAGAGAGAGAGAGAGAGAGAGAGAGAGAGAGAGAGAGAGACAGAGAGAGAGAGACAGAGAGAGAGAGAGAGAGAGAGAGAGAGAGAGAGAGAGAGAGAGAGAATCAATCTAATACAAAAACTTTCAAAGTAATTTTCTTTCTGGAGTGCTGGGGAGCGAGCCCACAGGACTCAGGCATGCTAGGCAAATGCTCGACCACTGAGCCTCTAAACAAAAGATTGTTGTAGGCTTCTTTTAAGAGAACCCTCATTCTACAGCAAACAAGTCATAACGTCAGCAAATCAGATAAGCAGGGTTCAAGCTAACACCAAAGGTGTTTTCTAGCCCAGGGGAGTTGAACAGGAGTCGTATTGAGGAAGAGGAACACTGGAAGGATCGTGGCTGTCTGGATACAGATCAGTCCGTGGGTAGAGTACAGTGTGTTTTGAAAAACACAAGCTGCAGGGGCTGGGGAGGTGGCTCAAGCAGTGAAGAGCGCTTGTTGGTTTTATGGAAGACCTGAGTTCAGTTCCCTCTTATCCATATCAGATAGTTCACAAACACCTGCAGCTCCAGTTCCAGGGGGATCTGTCCCTTCTGGCCTCCGTGGGCATCTGCATTAACACACAGGCAAACACACACACACACACACACACACACACACACACACTAAAAAACAGCCCTTGAGAGGAAAATGCAAACTGTGAGAGAAACCCCAGATAAGCTTGAGGGGAGCGACATAAGTACACTCAGGCTTGGCAGCTAAGCCTGAGGCAGTTTCCTATCCTTGGCAGGGCCAGGTCTAAGTGACTCCTAAGTGAACACCTGGAGCCACTGCCCTGACAATGCCATCGCCACAAAGCCTTTGCCAGGCATGTTTGCACCTGGAGGGTCCAACGTCGATCCTCCTTCACTCAGCAGGCATTTGTGCCTGTGCGTGCGTGTGTGTGCGCGCGTGTGTGTGTGTGTTTTCTGCAAAGGGTGTTTGCAGCAGCAACAAAGGAATCCACCCATTTGCAAAGTCCTCCGACAACTTCTTTCTTTTGCCATCAATCACAGAGAAACAAGCCCAATGTCTTCCTCAGTTGTTGGAAGATACAGCTCTCGTCAAGCTCCCGAGAATAGATTGTCATTTCCATGTATGACTAAAAAGTCCCAGGTGGTCATGCCACGGTATTCAGGGTGTACCCCCCACCTGGGAAAGTCTCAGCCCCCATCCCACTCCCAGTTAACTCTGTGAGGCTGAAGCTTTGAAATGTAGTTAACAGTGTTTTGAGAACACGTTTATTCCCAGTGAGAAGCACCCCCTCCCCCCAACACCTCCTGGGTTGAAAAAGTACCCTTGACATTTAAGGAACATTTACCCCAAAATAATTTCTCATTAACTGTAGTTAAAAGTCTCTAAATTCTGTTGAGTAGAACAACTGGGGCTTGACTAGGCTAATCACACCTGCCATTTAGAGCCGATACTTGGATTCACCTATTTGAGAATCAAATTGTCCTTCTGGCCATGTGGAGGTGTGTAGTGGAGACTATCAAGTAATTATATATCTGTGCCCGTGTCCATCAAGAAAGAGTCCCCAGGGACTCTGTTATGAATTTTCTCGCCACAGGGTCAGCTCTGACAATTAGGATGAGGTCTGATCTTAATGTCTGGGCACAAGGAAGAGAAGGTAGCCACTTTCGGTTCTGCGGCAGACACTGACGGATAAGGACCATCTCCCTCAAGTGAACGTTAAAGAATAGCAACTTGGGGCTGGAGAGATGGCTCAGAGGTTAAGAGCATTGCCTGCTCTTCCAAAGGTCCTGAGTTCAGTTCCCAGCAACCACATGGTGGCTCACAACCATCCGTAATGGGGTCTGGTGCCCTCTTCTGGCCTGCAGGCATACACACAGACAGAACACTGTATACATAATATATAAATAAAATATTAAAAAAAAAGAATAGCAACTTGTTCCAAGCTAGATTTGGAGGTAATAATAATAACAATGTAGGGCCTGGAAAACATTGGGTTTGCTTTGTGCTTCGTACACTGGTTCGTTCAATGTCTCTCTGCAACTTAGGAGGAAGCGTCCTGACCTTTTGTGTGTGGAGGGTAAAGAAGCAGATGGGAACAGCCCCTAGGATTTCTGTGTCCTAGTTTCATTTCTATCGCTGTGACACAACAGCCCGATAACTAGCAGCTTAGGGGAGAAAGGATTCCTTGCAGTCCAAGGATTCCAGCTTACACATGTATCCCTGAGGGGAAGTGAAGACTTTAAACAGCTGGTCAAATCGAGAGGAGAGACACACGTGTGCTCACTGGCTGGCCTGGTTGGCTCAGATCCATTTCTCTCCTCTTCCACAGCTCAGGAACTGCTACCTAGGGAATGGTGCCACCCACAGTGGGCTGGGTCTTCCCATATTAATTAATAATCAAGACATTCCCTCCACAGGCAAGCCCACGGGCCAACCCAATGTAGACTGTCCCTCAGTGGGACTCTTCCCTGGTGAATCTAGATTGTGTCAACTTGACACTTACAGCTGCCACAGCGCCACCACTGAGTTCAGGTCCTTGTCCTAAGCATGGCTCTCTTTCATCTATCTTTTATTTATTCAAAATTTTAGATGTATGTATTTGTTTATTTTGTGTGCATGGCCATTTGTTTGGGTTTGGTTTTTTTCCTACCTAAATGCCATCATGTGTATGCAGTACTCAAGGGAGCCAGAAGAGGACATCAGATCTCCCAGAACTGGAGTTACAGATGGCTGTGAGTCATCTGTGGCTGCTGGGAATTGAGCCTGGTTCCTCTCCAAGAGCCATCTCTCCAGCCTCAACTTATCCATATTTTGAATAATAAAATACACTCAAGAATGAGAATGTTAACAGTAACCCACATCAATCTTCCCTGGCTCTTCTCACATGGAATCATTATGCAGACTTATTTTATTTTATTTTATTATTTTTTGAAACTGGGTTTCTCTGTGTAACAGACCTGGCTGTCCTGGAACTTGCTCTGTAGACCAGGCTGGCCTCGAACTCAGAGATCTGCTTGCTTCTGCCTCCTGAGTGCTGGGATTAAAGGTGTCTCCAGTTTTGCAGAATCTTATATTTGCTTGTTTCTTCCATTTTATATCTAAAATGACTACTGTTTGCTGTTATTTGAAAAATTATTCACTTATTCCTTCCTTCCTTATTCCCGCCTATTCCTTAGATTCACTCCTCTGATTCATGCCAGCTACAGTTCATCCATTTTCTCTGCTGTGTAATTCTCCCACACACACAGTTGCTGGTGTGCATTTGGGTTGCTTTCCATTGACATGAGGCTTTTCTCTTGGGCATTTCCCTTTTCCACAGGAAGGCAAATCAGACACAAAGAAGTGAAGTAACTCACCAAAACCTCCCAGTCAAGGCAGATGATCCAGGACTTTAACCTAAACCACAAGTTCCTTCCCGCCCCACACTTTTAGTCAACTCTCTTTAGTTTTGCTGTGAGGAAAACAGGAAGGGAAGAAAGGAAGGAACTTCCTTCCCCATTCCACTGCTAGAAAGTTACCCCGCCCACTCTGAGCCTCCTAGGGAAGGAAAGATTGCAAGTTGAGTTAATTAGCCTTTCAAATGAAGTCACTTACCCTCTTGGGTACAGTAACTTCCCACTCCCATTCCAAAAAGCAACAGGAAGCTCAGCTCAGCTTGCTAAACACATGCACTGACAAGCAACACTAAGCGGATGCCTGTATGTGTCATACACATACATACATAAACATAAATATATAATAGCAATAATAGAGAAGAAGTGGTTATAAATTTGAGAAGGAGTTGGGGGAGGGTCAGGTGAGGAGTTGCATAGGGAAAGGGAGGAGTGGAAGTGACATAAATACAGTACTAGTGTATGAAATTCTCAAGAAATACTAATTCTATCTCTGAGTCCACATGCTTGCCCAGTTTCACATCTAGAAACTATTTAGGTTTGTGAATAAATTCCCTTTGCAGTGAGAGTAGCTATGTATTTACACATTTTCTTTTTAGCCCAGAGTTCAAAGGAAGAGAGATTATAGACTAATAAAATGTGTGTTGCTAAGCCTGCTAGAATGTTCCTGGAAACAAGATAACTAAACTCACTGCTTTAGATTAAAAATAGGTTTGACAGAGAAAACATACCAGTGAACCCAAGAATCTCTTCGCATATTATAAGCCATAAATCACATTTTTCAAAGCAGAAATGATCTTACCTGTGTGTGTAAAGGAATGGGGGTTTGGCGGGAAATGAGAAAGAATGTGACCTGTGTTGTTTAATAGTACTTCTTAAAAACAAGTATTTAAATCTTTTTGTTTTATGCTGGGGCACTAAGAACTGCAGACTTTGAATTTCCATGAGGTTTGGATGTGGTCTGGGTGGCAGTCTAGCCTCTGCAAGGTCACATGCTCTCAAATACCACCCTCCCCGCCATGCCTTGAGACACGCGTCAGTCACCAGCAGCTAAGGCACAATTTTTTCAGGGGTAAAAGGCAGGGGGTAGTCAGCTGGGATAATCTGTACCCGTGAGTCAGCCTCTCAGTCCTCGCATTTTCCCAGAAGAATAAGACACTTTACAGGAAGCATAGATCTGACCGGAATTCCAGGCCAGCAATACAGAGATGGGAAGGCCATAAATAAAGAGGGCAGCATTTGTTGAGTGACCTCCCCAAAGGGACTCTGGGGACACCGTGCAATACGCAGACCTCAAAATTATCCTGCCCTAGATCAAGAGAGCTGGGGTCCTTATGCATTAGCTCCCCACAGTCATTGTTTGAGGGTTGAAGAAGGAGGGAGCAGGCGAGATGATTCCTTAGCTGAGTGGCTGTCCATGCTTGGGGTGGTTGACTGGCACTTGTTTGGGGTGCCTCTAGAGCCCTAAGTGGCATGGGTGTACCCAAAATGTGTGTTGTCCTTTTGTGTTCATGTGACACTAATTATAACCCAGAGACTTCCCGGTTGCCACAGAGTCCTTACACTTTGGGGATTAATTTCTGCATAATATGTCATAATGGAATCTCAACTCACCTAGTCCTTTTACGTTGGACGGTTGGGTTGCTATGAAATGGAAGGGGCACCCTGCCAACAGGTCCCTCACTTATTAGAACCCCAAATCTAAATGCAGGAGAGCACTCTGATATTGGGGAATGGAGCACTGTGTTCTTAAAGAGCTGGCAACGTTTGTTTTGTTTTTGTTTTGTGGAACAAGCCGAGCAGAAACTTGTGTGAGAACCAGGAACCCTGAGAGTGTGTAACACACTCTCTGTTATTTAGGGTGATGGCTTAATTGCTGGTATGGGATCATGAAACAGCCGTGCTTTGTTCTTTGGGTTTTTTTTTTTTTTTCAAAGGTCCCTACACTCTGCCTATCAAAATTTCACACGAGGGCTATGATGCAGGGCATTTAGATAGCTACGAATGGAAAATAAAAAATGAATCAAATGTCTGGGAAATGCCCTTTGAAGTTGAAAGGATTAGGGGTTCACGTCCTCTCCAAAGGGGCTCCCCAGGTCTCCACATACAGAGTTATGCACCATGATCAGGCTCCCACGTTCAACCAGGAGGTGATGCAAAGCGAGGAGGAACTGTGCTTCTGGGAGGAACCCCGAACCCATATTACCCAGCAGCAGATCCTGCTCAGCAATCCAGTTTGCACAGGCACCCAGGACAGGACCCTGAAGCAGAGAGAGAGAGAGAGAGAGAGAGAGAGAGAGAGAGAGAGAGAGAGAGAGAGAGAATAAACCATCTCCCTGCTGGATGGGAGCCTCCCACCCATGAATCCCCGCCCTTGACACCATGGTCTGTCTGGAGAATCCCTTTAGGGAGAAGTGGTCACATGACACAGGCTGACTCCAGTGAACCCACAAAGAACTCTCTCTGGCTCGTGTGTGTGTGTGTGTGTGTGTGTGTGTGTATGTGTGTGTGTGCATGTGTGTACCTGTGTGTGCCACTGCGCATGTGTACGTGTGCCTATGGATTTGCATGCCTGTGGAGGCCAGAGGCTGACATTGAACATCCTCCTCAGTTGCTGGCCTTGCCCACTGATCTCCATCTCTGTTTCCCTGCGCTGGAATTATAAATGTACACCGCTATGAATGTATCTTCTGTGTAAATTCTGAGGGACCAGCCAAGTCCACACGCTCGGAGGGCAAACATTTTACTCATTGGACCATCCTCAGGCTTTCCCTGAAGCTATTAGTACGAACCAGAGCTCGCTCTTCTGTGCCTTCTTACCCACTGTGACAAACTGACACACTGACATAAGATGCTCAAAACAGGGGCCTGGCACGAGGTGTGGCAGCATGCACCTGCAGCCTCGGCTCTGCAAGGTGGAGCAGGGAAGGTGGTGAGTTTGAGGCTAGCCTCGGCTACAAAGTGAGAACTTGTCTCAAAAAAATTTTTTTTCAGTTATGGAGGAGAATTAGAATTTGGGAAACCAAAAGGCAGATAGGAACTTGCTGTGGTTTTGGTTTGATTTCTCTTTAACCAAACCTGATCAAAAAGAGTGTGTATGTGTTTACATTAAAAATAAAAATCATTGTCCAAATAAAAAGACAAACACAGATCTTGTGTGGAATTCTTGGAACTCCACAAATATGTCTATACACCGAGGGTCGTCGGACGGAGTCAAAGCTGCTGAAGTGGGCTTCTCTGAAAAGATATCTGGGCCTCGAATGTCACAGAGACCGGCCTTCAGACATCTTCTGGGTACCTTTGCCCCAGGCTTAAGACAAGCACTGGTACATTCGCCCCCGCCTCTAGTTAATGTTTTGGGGACTTTCGCTTTTGGAAAGAAGTCAGAACACACACTCTCTAATGCTAGTATTACATAATTCCGGTTTATAGACTCTCAGACTTGAACTTCCTCATTCTGCTTTTCACTGGCGGTACCCTGGCCCACAGCCAGAACGACAATGTGCCCAAACTTGTATCTCTCTCTCTCTCCCCCCCCCCCCCCTCTCCCTCTCTTTCTCTCTATCTTTTTTTCTTATTCCCACAGCCTTCTCCAACAAATCCATTTAGCTGGCCAATTGTCGATTTGGGGTCTTGGGAAAGAATAAGTGACAACCCCCCTCCCTGTCAGCAAACCCACGCGCCATTCCTTTCTGACAGCTAACCGCGGAGCCCCCACCCCACCTCCACCAACAAAGCGCCACAGCTGCGGCTCCTTGCTATCTTCGGGTAATCCACCGGACTAACTGTTCCCTAAGAGAAAAAGCTTAGAAACTTTCTCTTTATTCCCTTTGGGCAATATTTTCTTTCAGGAATGCGAGGCTAGGACTGCATCTGTAAGTGAACTCTTGTAAAGTCTAGATGTTTTATATGCTGTTGAATCACATGTATACATCTTTGTTTTTGTTTCAGCGAGCAGCACTGGCCGCAGTGTTGTAACACCCCCTGGCTTTGCGCTGATAAAATCCTTCGCAAGGTTTCCATTCGTTTCTTTCATTGCAGTAGAATTCTCAGATTGAGGGAAGAGTTGGTTCCCATTTCAAAGCAGGAGGCTAGGTCCTAGTGACACGTGTGGGGACATAGGGGAGGAACAAACTGGATTTTCAGTCTATCTCTCTCTTAGGCAGCATTCTTCTCATTCCGGGAACTTTTAGGTCAGAAAAGACCGGCAGCCGAGACGCACGGCTTTTCATCGCCACCTACCGTCGGTTTTGAGAACTGCAGAAACATTTTAGCCATTTCTCTTCTAATCCCAAACCTGCTGCTGGGGAAGGGACAGCACTCTAGAAAGAGGAAATGTATCGGGATAGGAAGAAAGAATAAAATGGAAACGCAAACGAACTTTCTTAAGTTCTCGGTATTAAGCCTGGAACATGAGTTGCAAACGGAAACCCATCGATCTGTTTTATAAATTTTACTCTTAAAGTTTATTTTATGTGTATGAGTGTTTGTGTGTGTGTGTGTGTGTGTGCACCGCTTGCGTCTCTGGTGCCCGTGGAGGCCAGAAGAGGGCGTCGTGTCCCCTGGAACCGGAGTTACAGACGATGACCAGGCTGCCAAGTGGGAACCCAACCCAAGCCCTCTGCAACAGCAGCACGTGCTCTTGGTTGCCCAGAACCTCTCTACCCCCAGTTGCTAATTTTAAGTTTTTCAAAATGGAAGTCTTAGTTAGAAAAGATTACAACCAAAGTTCATTAGCCTGGAGAGAGATGGTGTTTTCAATGTGATCGTCTAGATTGTTCTCAAATTGAATTAAGAGCAGCCGACGGATAGCAGATCTGCGGAGACGCATTTGTTTTTCCATAGCTCTCCCGGCAGGTGCTCTGTGTGAGCGCCATCATAAGCTTCGGCTGAGTGTATCTGTGAAAACATTGGCAGTCTGAAAACAGACAACATGCCTCCCCGGGGTTCTTCATTTTGGTGGTGATTTTTCCTCATACTTTGCTAGTTTCCAGAAAGAGTGGGTGGGTTAGAGTCGGGGGGCTTCCGGAAGCTCCTCAGAACAAGAATGACGAGGGCTGTTGTCCAGAGGGGCCCCCTGAGAATTATGTTTGGGAACAGGCCGACCCCATGAGGTATATTATCTTTGCCACATTTTGCTGCTTTGTGGGAAATTTATTTTGACTTGTTAACAAAGCCAGCCATGTTTATCTGAAGCCACTGAAACACTTTTAATAGTTTAAAACAAAACTTTTAAAAAATAATTAAACCTACAATGAATACTGAAACATGAAAGTCAGACAGACTGTTACCTTAACAAGAAAGGGCTTCCTAGAGATCAAACAAATGCTGTTTGTTTTATTTGCTAACGGCAAATAACAAGTACTTTCACTTTAAGGGATCCAGAAGGGCTACTGGAGGAGCCTAGACATTTCTCTTGCCCCACCTCCACCAACACAAAGGTTTCCCACACCTTGTATTCACAGAGCTGGGAAATGTGCTCTCCTGAATGCTTAGAAGGGAGCGTGTGACAAGAGCACCCCTTATTCAAAATGATGGGGTAAGGGGACTCCCTGGGCTCCCACCCCCTTCCCCCACCATGGCTGGTGCTCATTCAGCTCCGCTCTGAGAAGTCACCAGCTGTACAGCTGCCATGGCCCTTGCTGACTGAAATGCTCCCCTCAGCAGCACCCACTCAGATGAACTGGCTTTAATGTGCTCTTCAACAAGCCTGGCTCAGAGCTACCGGCACTCGAGAGGCAGAGACAGGTGGATCTCTGAGAATCCGAGGCCAGCCTGCTCTCCCTAGCAAGTTCCAGGCCAGCCTGGACTACATAGTGAGACCCTGTCTCAAAAGGAAACAGTATCAGAGAGTAGGAGAAGACGGCCTTACAAAGGGAAGATTCGGAAACAAAAAAAAAAAACAAAAAAAAAAAAAACAAAAAAAAACAGGAGTAAATCCTGTGAGTAGATGAATTCCTCCAGATCAACTTGAGTTGTTTTCTTTGGATACAAACTTAGCTTTGGATCAGCAAAGAAAAGATTTTCAAGTTCTTTTTAATTAAAAAAAATGCATCCCATATGTCAAATATAGGCTTTCATTTGTCATCCAGGGTACTTCATTTAATCCCCACCACAACTCGCATCATTATCTAGCCTGACGTCTATGACACTCTTTCAATGTGAATTTCACAGTTTCTCCTGAGCTCTGGCCCCAGGCCTGGCTAATCCTAAAGGAGGGAGGCTGACCCACGAGTTACTGTGTGCTATCTCTGTGGGAAGGTTGTTTGTGACTGGTCACATCCTGATCTGCCAAATTCTGAGTGACTAGACACTTGCAGTTCCAACCCCACAACTCTAGCACAGAAATAGAATTTGGGGCTCTTTTAATACGCACGTTATCTCTATAAAGCTATATCTGGGTCGTTCTGACAGGCTCTGTGACCCACCGCTTTGTTTCTGCAAACTAAAGATAGAAACATGAATGACTCATTTTTTTCCCCATGTGCATTTAAGTGTACGAGGAAATCGGGCTGTGCGTAAAAGAAAAATAAGCCATGCTTCTTTCTGAGAACCCTTCTGAGGTCAGCAGTTCTGAAGTACACGGCCCCGGATCACGTCGCCCTACGAGTGGAGTTCTTCCATGGTCAGGGGAAAGGAAAGCATTTGTTGGACTTAGGCTGAATGGACTTCCTGTGTAAAATGAGCTTTAGCTCGGTGGAGGTCCCGCACTTTAACACCAGGGAGCATGGAAGAAGGGGAAAATGCAGCCTGTCTCCTGGGCACCTTCATGCTGACAGAACGGCGGCAGGGGTGCTTGCTGGGAGCTCTGGCCTGCTTGATGTGGCTGCAGTAATTGTTTTAAACGTGTGTGACATTTTGATGGCTGGGCTACATCAACCCAGTCCTGGGAGGTGGAAGGAAGAGATAGCTTCGTCTTAGGAGGGAACCTACTCAACTGTGGGGCCATTCCAAGGGGGGTGGTCTGATGTCTAAGTCACCACATCCTCAGATACATGACCCACACAGACACGTCTTTACACGAAAAATTTGATGTGGGATCCCTTATAATGAACAAGAGGGAAATCTAGTAGAGGCAAATGTTTATCTGGGGATGCGGGGAGGGGAGTCAAAGCCAGGGCTCCTTTTTTATCACTCAGCAGGAGCCCAGGCTCCTTTTTGAGATTTTTAATTCCTTTTTCTTGTTTGTCTGATTTTCTTTTTAAATCAGTGTGTGTGTGTGTGTGTGTGTGTATGTAGTATGTGTGTATGTCTATGTATGTATGGTATGTGTGTGGATGTGTATGGTGTAGGGAAGTACGATTGTTCTTGTGAACACAGACATGATATGTGGAGGTCAGAGGACAACCTAGGTGTTTATTCTTGACTTCCACCTATGTGAGACATGGTCCCTTATTTGCCTCTGTGTTTACCTAGCTGACTGGCCCCTGAGTTTCTGGGAATCCTGTCTCTGCCTCCAGTTTTACTGGGTTCACAGATTTATGCTTCTGTGTCTGACTTTTGTAAATTCTGGGGATCTGAGCTCAGTTTCTCATGTTTGCATGACAGATGCTTTACCTACTAAGCCATCTTCTCAGTCCTATTGTTGTTTCTTTAAGTTGTGTGTGTGTGGGGGGGTAATACATGCATGTGTGTGCACGTGGAAGCCAGAGGTGGGTTGAATGACACTTTCACAGGGATCGCCTAAAGCCATTGGAAAACACAGATTGTTTGTTTGTTTGTTTGTTTGTTTGTTTTGAGACAGGGTTTCTCTGTAGCTTTGGAGCCTGTCCTGGCACTAGCTCTTGTAGACCAGGCTGGCCTTGAATTCACAGAGATCCACCTGTCTCTGCCTCGGGAGTGCTGGGATTAAAGGCATGTGCTACAACCACCTGGCAGAAAACACAGATTCTTACACTATGATTCATAACAGTAGCAAAATCACATCTATGAAGTAGTAACAAAAATAATTTTATGGTTTGAGGCTACCACAACATGAGGAACTGTGTTAAAGGGTTGCAGCATTATGAAGGTTGAAAACTACTACTCTAGAGGGGTTAGTTGTGATGTTGCTTTTTCAAATGCCAAGTACAGATCATTTGAATGCAGTGTGCTGATGAAATAGAGGTGAGTGTGTGGAGTCAAGCACTTTGGACTTGTCAGTAGAGCTGCTGAGCTTTTAATGCCTCTTTCCCAGGCATTAAAACCAAACAGAAGTTTTATACATGTAAATAAACCAGATCCTCTACATCTGGTAACTACTACAATTAACTATGTTCCTGCACTAGAATGACTTTGTACTAACAAGGAAATGCATCCTCACCATTGTATACTTAAAATCTATCTTCAGAATAAATGACAAAGATGTGAGAGTGTCAGCAAGAGAAATAACAAAAGAGTCATACTCCTGTTACTCCCAAGACCCATGACATTTTTTCAAATGGCAATTATGAGTCACAACCACCATGCTTAAACAGTTAACTCCCAGTTTTCTCAAATATATACATATATGTCATATGAGAAAAATTTAAGTGGAATTACCCTGTAGCAGAGAGATAATACCTCTCCCAGATACTATAAGATACTATACACTATCAAAATAAAGGCCAGTACAAGGAATTGCTTATCCTTTCTTGGAGTTGTTGATCAGTGAGTTCACATAGACCCCTCCAGACATTGTAGACTATTGCCAGTGCTCTTGATTGCTTTTCAGAAGTCAACAACAAGACCTATTGCTGAAGATACCACATACTCGAGACATAGAACATGGAGAAATGAAGGTGTTACTCACCTAAAAGCTTCATCCCTACTGGCTAGCTTTAATGGCCCTGGAAGGTTCTATGCATGCTACCAGAGGGGGAAAGTGATCATCAGTCTTAGCCAGCTGTGAACCCTGCAAGCTACAATAATAACTGGCCAGGCTAGGTATGCCCCTTGGTGCAATAATAGCACAGGTGTTACAGGACTAGCCAAACGCTTTCTTCTTTGGATTTAAGGCCCACTCAAGACTGAATTTAGGTCTGACACCATTAACATAGCTAGGTAGATCAAAAGCCCTAGTGAAGACCCTACAACTATTATTCTGCCAAATGGGCATAGTATTAAATCATTTTTTCATTATACCTGTAGATGAATGCATTGCTCAACCCTTATCTAGAGAGTGATTGTGGTGGCAAATGGCTCCCATAGGCTCATATATCTGAATATGTAGTTCCCAGTTAGTGGAACTGTTTGGGAAAGATTAGGAAGTTTGACCTTGTTGGAGAAGGGGTCTTATTGACTCTCTCTTTGCCTGTAACTTGCAGATCAGACATGGGCTCTCAGTGGCTGCTCCAGCACCATGCCTGCCTGCCTACTCGAATGCTCCTTGCCATGATGATCAGGCCTAAACTTCTGAAACTGTAAGTAAGCACCCCACTAAAAGCCTTCCTTTATAAGTTGCCTTGGTCATAGTGTTTCATCATAGCAATGGAACAGCAACTAAGATACTGATTAACACAGTGACTGCAACTTGTCAGTGTGCAGAGAATAAAAGAGTTTGGAGTACTGAGTCCTAAGTGGGAAACACACACACCACCCCTCCTCTCAAGGCTCAGGGGTCATCTTTGAAGAAAGAAGGACAATGGTAAGAGCCAGAGGCAGCCATTGACACAGCAGCGTTTTCCAGATGCCACACAGAGGGACAGCTGCACATATGAATTCATAGTGGTTGTGACAGCATACAGAGTCCTTACACGAGCTCAAGTTAGATGTAAATTCCAGTATGGAGAGGGGAGGTGGTCAAAGAGTCATATCCCTACGTAAGGAACTATTGGCAATTGATGGCTCCTGGCAGTGATAGGATCAATAGTAATACTAAATAATAATAAATGGTAGCCGAAAGGAACTTGGTGCAGATATATAGATATGTAGATATAGATATGCATATATATTATGTACACACACATTATACTTATATATGTACTCTAGCACAAACACACAAATAAATAAAATATAATTTATAAAAGAAAAACTCGATGTGGTAGCACAGGCCTTTAATCCCAGCACTTGGAAGGCAGAGGCAAGTGGATCTCTGTGAGTTCAAGGTCAGCCTGATCCTCGTCTAAGCAGTGAGTTCCAAGACAACCAGTGCTATGTAAAGAGATCCTGTCTCAAAATAACAGCAATAATAATAATAATGATTGAAGAAAACTAAAACATTGATGAAGGAAAGTGTACACATGCCCTTGTCAGAATGGAAAAGGAAATGTAAGTAAATAGGAATGATGACACAGAAAAAAACATGACAATTTACTAATAAACGTCAAATCTGAGGAAACCATACAATTAACAAAATTGACTTAAGAAATTTAAACTCTTAATTTGAAAATATGAGTTCCAGCATGGACCCTAGACCAAAGTGCCTGGCCATGCAGTTTGCATGGGCTCTGTAGTCTGGAAAGAACTGCTTCACAAGCCGGTTGAGTAGTTTGTCATCCTGAGTACTAACACAACCTTATCAGGGCTCCAAAGATTTCCCACAGAGGAAACACAGGTGGAGGCAGTTTTATAGGCATGTTTCCCAAGATTCCAGGAACAGATTATTTCAGTCCTAAACACTCAGTCTGCGAAAAGAGGTGCACCTGCTGGGCCCCCGCAATGAGCAACGTGGACCATCATATGACAAGAGATCAGTTCAACTCCAATCTTGATTGTTGACTCAAAGGCTTAAAATGGAAGAACTCTTTGTCTCTCTCTCTCTCTCTCTCTCTCTCTCTCTCTCTCTCTCTCTCTCTCTCTC
>NW_026068010.1:1701740-1734090 GCF_014885135.2 Alexandromys fortis
GGGGGAGAGAGAGAGAGAGAGAGAGAGAGAGAGAGAGAGAGAGAGAGAGAGAGAGATCAGCTATGAACTATGAACAGAGGTCAACTTCGTTTCTGTAAATCAGTCAAAAGAGATGCAAATCTTAATTCTGAAAGGGCACCATTTAAATACAATGTAAGGTGTCTAGGAATAAATATAACAAGAATATTTTGAGAACATCATGTAGAATTCTACAAAATTTACAAATGCACGTCAAGTCACTCTAGCAGATGGAGAAGCACATGACGTGAACAGAGAGGTTCCATCTTAAAGACATCAAGTTCTGCAGATTCAACTTGAAGCTAAACAAACAAGCAGCCACCAACAACACTAATTCTAATGAATAAAAATGAAGTCACAATGACACAATTCCCTATTGGATAAAGGAATAAAAATATAAAGATTGAATGAGCCCAATCAGCCCAAATGTGAAGACACAGAACTGAGTCAGCTGAAGTGTGAAGTTGCTTTAAGTTTAGTTAACATTTTGATATTTAAAAAAAAAAAAAACCCTATAGACCTGAATAGATCCTCAAAAGGAGAGAAGTGACTGATAAACATTTTTTTTTTCGAGGCAGGGTTTCTCTGTGGCTTTGGAGCCTGTCCTGGCACTAGCTCTGTAGACCAGGCTGGTCTCGAACTCACAGAGATCCGCCTGACTCTGCCTCCCGAGTGCTGGGAATAAAGGCGTGCGCCACCATCACCCGGCCTGATAAACATTTTTTAAAAAGGGTTCAACATCATTAGCCGCCAGGGAGATGCAAATTTAAACGACTTGAGAGTCCACCACCCCTAAGTTAGAACAGCTAAGCTCGAGAAGACAAAGGCTAGGCAGGGTGCTGTGCACTGGGAAGCTGAGTCGTTCAGCACTCAAGAGACAGAGGCAGAAGGATCTCTGGGCTCTGAGGTCAGGCTGGTCTCCATAATAAGACAGCCGGGGCTGCACAGTGAGACCCTGTGTCAAACAAACGATAGCGAATAGCTGCAAGGATGTGAGGACACCCCAGTTCCTGTCGTTGAGTGCAAATTGGCACAGCCACTATGGGAATCAGTGTGGCAAGTCCTCAAAAGTCCAGAAATAAGGGCTGGAGAGATGGCTTGGTGGTTAAGAACACTTATTCTTGTAGTGATCCCAGACTCACTTCCCAGCATCCATATGGTGGCTTACAACCATCTGTAACCCTAGTTCTAGTAGATCTATGGCCCTCTTCTGGCCTCTGTCGGTATCAGACATGTACATGGTATGCAGACATACATGTGAGCAAAGCACTCATAAATATAAAATAAAATCAATAAATAAATCTAAAGATAAGATGAAAAACCTTTCGTTTAGCAATAGAACTACCATAGCATCCAGGCATACCATTATCGGGCAGTCATCCAAAGGACTCCATATCTTATAGAGCTATTTGCTCATCTGTGCTTATTGCTGTTCTATTTGCAGTAGTTAGGAAATGCAATCAGACTACAATCCATCCATCGATGATGAATGCATAAATGAAAGCATGGTACATGTGCACAATGAAATTTTATCTAGCTGAGAAGAAAAATGAAGCTATGAACTCTGCATTTGAACTGTATGGAATTAACAATACTATATACTGAGTGAGGTCACCCAGGCCCAGAAAGACAGACATCCTCTCAGTGGATCTGAGTTTTGAGTTTTAAGATTTGTGTGTTTAACCTAGAATACTGGTAGAGTCCATGAAAGCCAGAATGCGGCCACTGGAGTGGGGATGCCTAAAAGGGGGGTGGGGAGGTGGCAGAGCACAGGCGATATGAAAGCAGAGAAAAAAAATACTAGGGTGAAAATGTTTTGATAGGTATGAGGTGGGAGGATGGAGGAGACAAGAGGATGGGGCTAGGGTTAGCCAAGACAGAAGATTATGAAAAGGCCATATGGAAACCTATTATCTTGTAGGCCAATTAAAAAGTGCAGAGTTGGTTCAACATACAAAAATCTGTCAATGTAATCCACCATCTAAACAAACTGAAAGGAAAAAAAAAAAAAACATGTGATCATCTCATTAGATGCTGAAAAAGCCCAAGGGCGGCTTGTCCCTTTCTGAATGGAGATGGAGGAGGAGTGGATGGGGAGTGGGGGGGATAGATGGGAAAAGGGAGGGGACAGGAGGAGAGGAGGGAGGGGAAACTAGTTGGTATGTAAAGTAAATGAAAAAAAGTTACCCAAATAAAAAAAAAGGGGGGGGAGGGGGAGTATAAGCTTAAAAAACAAAAACAAAACCCAAAGAATTTGGAGATATCCTGCATTGGCTGGATAAGACAGCTCTTAAAAACCATGGGTCATTAAACAAAAACCCCAAGGCCAGGTGTGGGATACCTTTTTATGTGTTGTTTAAAAGGGAGGTTCCAGATGCACCTCAAACATTTCATGTCCTTGCCAATCTCTTGGTTGGTCACCAACTGGACAACAAGAGCCCATTGCTTGGAGACACTACACACTTTGGGGAGGAGCGAAGCTGGAGGCCCCCTGCCAGCAGGCCAGCAGCCACAGTGCAGAGATAAATGCTACCATTGTCTCATCCTAGAAGTAAGGAAACCCAGACATGTTAAATAAGCCCAAGGACCCTGAGTTCATAGCTGCCTTCCCAATACCGCAGTGCTTCCCAAATACAACGTGATAAAATGGTCCTGTGTGCTGCCCACCATGGAATGGCAATGACGTAAGGAATCACTGAGCTGATAGCCAAAGGATAAGAACTAGCTCGTTTGGTTGTAGGGTATGTAAAGAGCTGCCCATGCAAACAAGAAACTGGAGGGGGAAAAGGTATGTCTAGCCATGATCAGAGAGTAAGCTATGAGGACACTATGACAAGAAGTACCTGAACAAGAGTTTATACTGGTCCTTGTAGGCTAGCTTGGGGATGCCACACGCCATGGCATATCAAGCTGCCACAAGAACAAGCACCTCCCCCTGTATTCAGACTGGGCAAGCCAATTCAGCAAGAGAAATAGGTTGCCAAGAGCCAGCCCGCCATCCTTTGCTGATGCCTGTGGGAGGCCAGCCCCTTTCTGGGCAAATACAGAGGAGGGAGGGATGGAGGGGAGATGGGAGAGAAATTGGGAGGAGAAGAGAGAGGGGAGGTTGAGGCTAGAATGTAAAACACATTAATTAATTAATTAATTAATTAATTAATAAAAAAAAGAAACTAAAAAATAATACACCACAGAAGCCTGAGGGATGGGGGAGGTAGCACAAATAAGAAGAAAGAGTAGGGGCTGGAGAGATGGCTCAGCGGTTGAGAGCATTGCCTGCTCTTCCAAAGGTCCTGAGTTCAATTCCCAGCAGCCACATGGTGGCTCACAACCATCTGTAATGAAGTCTGGTGCCCTCTTCTGGCCTTCAGGCATACACACAGACAGAATATTGTATACATAATAAATAAATAAATATTAAAAAAAGAAGAAAGAGTAGTTGTATACTGTGAAAAACGACACAATGAAACCTATGCTTTGTGTGCTAACTGAAAATGATTAAGAATGAAAGAAAAAGGGAATTGAAAAATGTATTATCCATAGCCACGCCATGGCCATACTGTTTCTGAAGTTATGGGATAATTTGTGTGGCAGGTATTCCGTTCTGTTGCCCTTCTGTATCTTCTGGTGCCCTCTTCCCAATACCCAGCTTTACTGTGAGCTGGAGGGTTTCATTAGTATCTTTTCCTTCCCAATCAGTTCAACCCAGTTAGACAATACTTAAAACTGCAACTTTTAAATAATTTAAACATTTTTTTTAAAAAAAAAAAGTTGTATTTGGGTATTTGGCCTGCATGTGTGTCTGCACCATGTTTGCAGTGCCTGTAGAGGCCAAAAGAGGGCGTCATCTCCTCTGGAACTAAAGTTACTGATGTTTGTGAGCCTCCAGGTGGGTGCTAGAACATGAACACAGATCTTTGGAAAGAGTAGCCAGTGTTCTTAACTACGGGGTCAACCTGTCAAAGACCTATTTTGGGGAGGTTCAGGTCCCAAAGAGGATATGTGGAGTCGGTGGGAGGTGGGCGTGGGGGCCAGGAGATGGGGATGGAGGGGCCTACCACAAGGACACAATCTGAGGGTGAATCAGGATGACTGCCAGCAGCATTTAGTGGAAAGAAGTCTGTCCCTTTTACTGCTCATAGGATTAACTGGGAGAAAGTGGGCGGTGAAATCAGGGACTGAAATAAACTAACCTCGGTCTTGACAATAGGCACCACCTGTTAAAGAAAGGCCCTTAAATTGCTCTTGCCAGAGATGAAGAGAAGGGCTGCTTTAGCAAGCAGAAACTTCCCTGAAGTTGAGACCCTTATCCCACTGCCTGCCTGACCTTGAGAAAAGGACTTCTGGGGAGCAGATACTATACTGTAATCTCTTCCTTAATCTTACTTACTATGTGGGCCTGTTCTCCTTATAACGCTCTCAAAAGGAAGGTCTGAGATCTTGCGCCTTTCACCTTATGCCACGCCATCCTGGTTTCTCTACATCTATTAACTGAACTCTTGCCTTTAATGGCCTCTGGCTCCAGGTCAGAATTGTAGGCATTTCATCTTTGGGATCAGGTGTGCCTAGGAAATTGCCAACTTTCCTGTTCCTGGTGTAATTAGGAGGGCACAATGGGATTCCTGGTTCCATTTTGTTTAGAGAAGCTATCGTTGTACACGTTTTTATCCTTTACCAAAGTCTGCTCAAAATCTCCCAAAGAGAAATGAGGATCATTAAAGGGGGAGCGTGGCCTGCAATGTCGAAATGGGATCTTGTCAAGCAGCGATGGGTGCCATGTGGTCCATGGCATCACTCAGAGGCTCTTAAGAGTTTTCCTAACACATATGAGGGACAGACATGTACAAAGATATTTTAAATGCAGTGTAGTGAACACTTAATAAAGAGTTCATGGATCAAAGCAATACTGGTATCGTGATGGTTAGCCATCTTAAAATTGATTTTTGTTCATGTGCATCTGTCTGTGTACCCAAGTGTAGTGCCTGCCAAGGCCATAAGAGAATATTTAATTCCCAGAGCTGGAGTTACAGGTGGCTGTGAGCCACTGACAGGGGTGATGGGAAATGAACCTGGGTCTTTTGGAAGTGGAGCGAGTGCTCTTAACCAGGAAGCCCATCCAGCCCCAGGATGGTTAATCACAACCCCATTGAGCGAGTCACATATCAGATAGCTACTCTACAATTCACAACAGTAGCAAAAATACAGCTATGAAAAAGCAACAAAATAGTTTTATGGTTGGGGATCAGGAAGATTGAGAACCACTGACCTAGGAGACATAGTCTGGGCATACCTGTGAGGCCATCTCCACAGTTTAACTAAAACTTAGGTACCCTGAATGGGGGAGGTATCATCCCATGGGCGGCGGTCCCAGGCGAAATACCAAGATGAAAGCAAGAGGGCCAGGAGCGTTCATCTCACTATGCTCCCCCACACAGAACCACAGTGACCAGCTGCCTCACTCTCCCCATGTCTCCACGCATGTCCTTGTCCTCCATGCAGTACTGTACTCTAGAAATGGGAGCCAAAGGAAATGGGGGGATGGCTCTGTGATTAGGAGCACCTGCTGTTCGCAAAGAGGGCTTGTTTCAGTTCCCAGCACCCTCAGGGTGGCTCGCAACCATCTACCTAAAACTCCAGGTCCAGGAGATTCCCAGACTTGTGTTATCACAGCAAACCATCACAAAGGAGTGAGGGCACTCGGCGCATAAGGATTTAGTTCCAGTGAGCTTCCAACTCTTTGTATCTTCCCAGTGTGGTCACATTGACTAGGCCTTTTTTTTTTTTTTTTTTTTTTTACTGCCTTCTGCTTTTATCTGGCTTACTGAGGTCGGGTGGCCAGACCTGACTTGGGACAAAGGTTATGACCCCCTTCCTCCCCAAGTTTGATAACACCCACACCATAACCCTCGGCGTACGCCTGCGGTTGTAGCTCAGTGACCAAGTTAGCTTGCTCCTTTCTTTGGGTCCCACACACACCAAGCCTTGGATCTTCGTCTTATAAAAATGTAAAAGCTTCTTGTCTGAGTTTTGCTTTACCAGCAGATCTTCATGCAAATCGCGCCCAGACCTCTTTGCATAGCCTATGGGAAGTCTATGCATCTGCACACGCCTATCTAAAACCGTCCACGCGAGTCCAGGCCCAGCGCACACACAACCTGAGCCCTTGACCCTCGCTCCCCCCGGGATCGCAAGCGTGGGAGCCCCAGCACAGAGAGACTCCCTACTCCTCCCACGCCCTCTTTCCTTCCTGGCCGGACGGACGCACTTCCGGCGGATGTGGGGGGGATCGGCCCCGGAAACGGAAGTGAGCAGCTTGTCCGGCTGACTGTAGCGGGTTTAGAGGTTTGCGCCGAGCGACTTCCAAGATGGTGAGTGAGCGCGAATGGCCGTGATCGCGGCGGGTGTCGGTGGCGCGGGCACGACCATGGCTGCGCGGTCCCGGCGGGTGTCTGGTCCGAGGATGATCCTGGCCGCGCGCTCCCGAAGGGAGTCTAGCGTGGGCATGACTCGGGCTGCACGCTCTCGGGTGGTGCTGGTTCCCGTAGGACCGGGGCTTCGGTCTCCGGGGCCTCCCAGGCCTGCGCGCTCCTTCCCGGTAGTGGCGCGGACGCACAGGGCACATCTGAAAGCCGAGCCTTGTGTGGGTGTTTATACCTCCACTCTCCCTCGGGATGACTGGAGCCTCCAGCCCCAAGCTCTGCCCACGACCGCTGGTCGCATTTATACAACTCAGCCTGGGTTTACAAACATTTCTCCCCGTGCCATGAGTTGGGGCACAGTTTGTATTGGTTAGTATTTGAACTCCCTCTCTCCCCCTTCTGGCCTCTCCTCCTTTCCCACTTTCTGTTTCTCCTTGAGCAGACTCCTGAGTCACCGTGGCACAGACCTGATACAAGCACCCCTTGCCGCTCACCTGACCACGCCCAGAAAGTTTTTGTTAGCAAATACCGCTGTTGTAAAGGAGTGTGAGGAACACTCTGAAAAGAGAATGGTTTTAGATCTTTGTAGACTGACTTTTATCCGACACTGTACTAGGTAGGACCTTACGGAGTCCTGATATTTTCCAGGACATCGGAAACATGGGGACCGCAATACTAGAGTGCATAGAGAACTCTTCATTATCACTTTTCAGTAAAGCAGTCCGCAGGAGGAATGTAGAGTGGTGATGTCAGTTAGCATTGGGAAAGCAAGAGTCCGGTCCTGACAGCCACAGAGTAGGTGACAGGTTCTCTTCCTGATCCAGCATGGCTTCCTGTGAGAAGGGATGGGCACAGTGTAGGCTCTTGATTTGCGGATTCAGGACCCTGGACTTTGTTTCACTAATGTTAATGAAGCATAAAAGAGGTCTTTAGCAGTTTGGTAGTGAGGTTGTGTTTTGGTTTTTTGTTTGTTTTGGTTTTGTTTTTCGAGTCAGAGTTCCTCTGTAGCTTTGGAGCCTGTCTTGGAACTAGCTCTTGTAGATCAGACAGGCCTCGAACTCACAGAGATCTGCCCTCCTCTGCCTCCCTAGTGTTGGTCTTAAAGGCATGTGCCACCATTCCCCCTCAAGGTTGTATTTTTTAGGGAAACCTTGCTATGCAGAATTGGAAAATAGGTGAGGCTCAAGCAAGACCCAGGGGGTGCTAGTGATATACCCCCCCATGAACGAAATCTATCAAAAAGTTGTGTTCTCAGAATAGTTGGTTCTAGACTAGTGTTAGACACCAGGTTACCCACAGGCTATTACCTCTCTGTACCCAAGCAGATAGTGATGTTAGCTGTAGCTGACAGTGTATCAGTTCCAGAGGTGCTGCTTGTAGCTTTCACAACATCTCAATTAGCTGCGTTAATTTTTACTTATAGTACAGCCCCCCCACTTCTCTTTAGTTCCTATGAACTCATGTTCCTAGGTGTCATTCCTTAACTCCTTGTCTTTTATTGTTGTTCATAGATCTGTCCTTAAGGATCGGTGTCCTGTCCTCGGCCTTTACCTTGTGTTAAACATTGCTTTAAACTAAGGGAGGTCTCCTTCCATTGAAGTGAATCTGGTTGGTCTTACCATAAACCTCCCATGGCTGTCAATTTTAGGGCAGAACTCAGGTGTTGTGTGTGTGTGTGTGTGTGTGTGTGTGTGTGAGAGAGAGAGAGAGAGAGAGAGAGAGAGAGAGAGAGAGAGAGAGAGAGAGACTATCCATCTTTGAATTTTGCCACTTCGTTAATATGTTAGTCGGTCGTGTCAGACTGGTTGTAGTTTGTTTGTATGCTCATGTCTTTATGTTATTTATTTATTTATTTTTTTGATGAAATGCTTTCCCTATTGGCACACTCAGAAGTCAGAGCAAGAGTCCTTCTTCCCCCAAATGTGGTATTACTCACAGTGTGATGGCTCTATCTGTGTAGACCCCGGGCTCCTTGAGGACACAGCCTTTATCTGTGTCTCTTTTAACTGCTGTGCTGACTTTGTGTTGCAGAACGCCAGAGGCCTGGGGTCGCAGCTGAAGGACAGCATTCAGGTTACGGAGCTCTCAGCCAGTGGGCCCTTCGAGAGTCACGATCTTCTCCGGAAAGGGTACGTGGGGGGTTGTGGCTGTGTGGGTTCTTTTCAAGGTTGTCTTTTTGAAAGGCTGTTTTGTAGGTTGAGTTTGGGTTGTAATGAGTGACTTCCTCAGATGGAGTGTAGAGAGGAAGAGGCCTGTGTGGTCCTTGCATTGGGATAAGCATCTCATCAGAGTAAGAGCACCCCTAGTGCATGGTACCCTGTGGGGTAATTGGTAGGATTCTGTGGGATTTCCTGGGGATTGGGCCTAAGATGCCATACAGTGGGAGGTAGGTGCTCCACCACTGAGATAGATTGCCCTGGCCCTTGATTTGGTAGGATTCTTAACTGCTCATAACTCAGAGAGGCATTGACCTCCTGGTGTTACTAACTGCTGGAATACTTAACTTTTCTATGGGATACACTAGAATGTAGCGGTTAAAATGATTGACCCCAGACTGGGCAAGTATGGCTTGAGTTTGGATCCCTGGCGCCCATATAAAAACCAAGTCAACCTAGCTAATCTCACTGAACAATCTGTTGTTCAGTGAGAGACCCTGCCTCAGATTATAAGGTGGAGAGCAACACAGGAGACACTTAATGTCAACTTCGGGCCTGCCTGTGCATTACCTGTGTGCTGTGCGCACACACTTGAACAACCAAGTTTCTCTTAAGAAGGTACGATGTACACCAGAGAAACAAGGCCTTCTCTACAGAGCAGAACCGGCACACATAGGAACTCACACAGACCGTGCTGGCAAGCACAGAGCCCACACAAGGTTGGAGCCAGATCGGGTCCCAGTGCTGAGACAGGAAGTAGACAAAGCCCCGCATCCCTAACCCAGAAGCTACCTCCAATTGATAACCTCTTGCAAAGGAGAAAGGAGTTTTGTTCAGTGGAGTAGGAGTACATCTACAGACCACACTTTAGGGCAGGTTCCAGCGGGCAACAGCCAAAACAAAACAAACTCGTAACTTTGGAGGTTTTTTTTTTTCCTTCCAAACCTTGCAGGCCTTTTTGCTCATATCTTATGGTTCTGGTTTTTATGGGATTTCTGTGTTTACAAATGTTTGTGTCTCGGTGACTGTGTGTGTGCCTTATGCTTTTTCTTTGGCTCTTTGTTTTTTGTTCTATTCTGGTTGTTTATTTTTATTATTATTTACCTGTTTGTTTTCTAATGAGAAAAAAAGGTGTGGATTTGCGTGGTTGGGGAGGTGAGGGGGGCCTGGGAGGACCTAGAGGAAGAGAAATGGTGATCAGAATTGATCAGAATATATTGTATGAAATAAGTCTATTTCCAACAAAAAATAAAAGGGGGGAGAGAAAGGGTGATAAGCTGTAGCTGCCTGGTGTGGGTTCCAGCTCTCCTGTCCCCTGGGTGCGTGTCTCCTGACAGGTTGTTAAACCGACTGTGTTCTCAGACATGACAGGACTAACAGCCCATCCCTGGCTGTGGGAGTTGTCCTGGAAACATCTAACTGGTACCTGCTGTTACCAGGCAGTGAGAGCTGGCTGCTGCTGTTTCTCTCTTCCAGCTCCCTGTTGTGCCTGCATCTGTAATTTCCTTTGTGTTTAGACACATGTTTCTAGTAGTCTGTCCTTGGCACATCCCTTTTCTGCTCAGTCACACAAGACCAGTAGGGCTTCCCATAAATACCCATCCATAAATTGTAAGGAATTTACATCTTAATTTGAATGTTGACTTTTTCTGCAATGAAATGGTATTCTGGTGCTGGGTCTGGGCACGTCCATAATCCCTTTGGGATTTGTAGACTATTGCCTCCTGAATTGGAGGTGTAATTTGATTTGTTATAAAATTACTAGGCAGAGGGCTGGAGAGACGGCTCAGCAGGGAAGAGCACTTGTTCTTACTCCTGACCACCTGTAACTCCATTTCTGAGCATCAGCTACACTTCTCTGGCTCTGTGAGAACCAGGCATGCACAGGGGGAACATCATACATTTATGCAGACAGACACTCACAGATCAAATAAAAATAATAAATCTTTAAAGAAAATTAATAGGCCAAACTAGTCCTGGTGAGTTTTTCCTTCCATACCAAATGTTATTTCTTTTCTTCCCAATTAGCCAGTAAGACTGCATTCAACGAGCCGATTTTGTGGTCTGCCTCTCTGAAGACATCTGTCCATAGACAGTACCCAGTGCCTAGGGTTTCTTTTTTTTTTTCAATATTTATTTATTTATTATGTATACAATATTCTGTGTGCATGCCCGAAGACCAGAAGAGGGCACCAGACCTCTTTACAGATGGCTGTGAGCCACCATGTGGTTGCTGGGAATTGAACTCAGGACCTTTGGAAGAGCAGGCAACACTCTTAACCACTGAGCCATCTCTCCAGCCCTAGGGTTTCTTTCAGTCCCCAGACATTGCCTTAGACAGTCCTTAGCTTGGCCGTGACCACTGGTCTGGATCCAGCTTTGGATACCTTAAGCATGTGGTTTGACGAAGCTTTAGAAAAGACACACTTCGTATTGACAAGCCTTAGCTGTTCTGTCCTACGAGACCGCCCCATCAAAGTGGCAGGGAGAATAAACACACGCTTAGTAAACACTTTTATTTTTGTTTTTTGTTTGTTTGTTTGTTTTGGTTTTTCGAGACAGGGTTTCTCTGTGGTTTTGGAGCCTGTCCTGGAACTAGCTCTTGTAGACCAGGCTGGTCTCAAACTCACAGAGATCCGCCTGCCTCTGCCTCCCAAGTGCTGGGATTAAAGGCGTGTGCCACCATTGCCTGGCTAGTAACACTTTTAAAACAATTTAAAATTTTTTATTAGAAGATTTACATGAGAATCTAGGAAAGACATCAAAATAAAAATGAAACTCAGTGGAAACAGGTAATTGGTAAAAATATGTAAAGATAGCTCGCCATAGCCTTTCAATGGCATAACTATCAATGAGTGAGTATCCATCTCTGGAAAGCCCCCGCTAGTAACTGAAATCTTGATTACCGGTGTCTATAGCAGACAAGTTTTTAATCTGGCTGTCTTCTCACTCATAGTTCTCTGGGTTTTAACAAAGACTTCTGTTCTTGTACTGGCCGGCACCATCACAATGAGAACAAGGTTCTCACCTCCAGAGAGCGCCCTTGCATGCTCCTGTTGTGTAATCACAGTTTTGAGGGTGTTGGGGGGATAGTGCCCCAGCCCTCTTGCTTGCTACTGCTCGCCCACTGAGCCCACCCCCTGGCCCAGAACTCCAGTTACACGTGCAGCTTACCCTGCGGTGGAGAATGATGTGTATTATGTTAAATATTTTGTTTTTCTCCCTTTAGGTTTTCTTGTGTGAAAAATGAACTTCTGCCCAGCCATCCTCTTGAATTATCAGAAAAAAATGTGAGTATCTTACCTGTGACTTTCTTTTTATCCTCTGCTAGAAAAATAGAAGGAGGTGTGGGTTTGAGTTCACATTAGAAGACCTTTGGGATTCCATTCTGGGTACAGAAGAGGGCACTGCCGGGAGAGGAGACAGGCAGATCCCTGGCGCTCACTGAATCTGTGAGCTCTGCTCAGTGAGAAACCATGTCTCACAAAATAAGGTGGGGAACTATTGAAAAGAGGCCCGGTGTTGACCTCTGCCCTTGTTTGCAGACTGACATCTACGCAAACACATAGGTACACCACACACACACACACACACACACACACACACACACACACACACACACACACACACAACTGTACAGACGTAGTAAACCAGATTTATCAAGGCCAATGTAGTACACTTTATATCAGTTGTGGGAGGGGCTCAGCCTCAGTGTCGTCAGCGTGGTGCATTCAGAGCCAGAGCAGCACTGGCGCCTTCGTAACAAGCTCTCTCTGCTCCAGTTCCAGCTCAACCAAGACAAGATGAACTTTTCCACCCTGAGGAACATCCAGGGACTGTTTGCTCCCCTGAAGTTACAGATGGAATTCAAGGCGGTGCAGCAGGTGGGTGTCTTCATGGAGGCTCTCTACACATTGCTTCCTACTTCACAGAAACAGAGCTATTAAATGGAGAGCATCTTCATGGTGTAGATGTGGTGTGTGGAAACAGCTGTCGGCCTTTGTTTCTCTGCCCTCTGTGGGTTCCTGTCCATATACAGCTGGGTGAACCTGTTGCTTCAGGAGTGGCTGTGCGCACATGTCCTTACACCTGTGTGAGCTGTCCCCTGCCTGTGTTCTAGGTTCCATCGCATTACACTACTTCCGGGAACAACTCCCTGTCTGTCCTGGACACCTTTGCTTCCTCTTCCTCTGTGCCTGTGGCTCCCGGCTCCGGCACATGGAGGAGTTCGCTCCCGAACAGTGCAGACATTTTCTCACCCCATTTCACTTGAACACTGTAGTATTAGACATACAAAGCTCCTTCCTTTTCCCCGTGATGCTCGCAGACCTCAAGCCTGTGTCCCCTTCCTCTCCGAAACCCTTTTCCCACTCTGTGTGGTTCCTTTGGTCTGTTAGCTGAAATGCTGGTTTTGTTAGTGCCGCTCTCCTGGTCCTGACTGTTTTCTGCCTGTCCTCTTCGTTTCTCGTTTTCTGTTGACTTTTAGAAGTTCTCCCATCCTTGGTTGGAAGGCCCACCAGGCACCTCGAATTCCCATGGTCCCATGAAGAATAACTCCTTAGTGCTCATGACTTATGGGCGAATAGGCTTCTGCCTAAGGCAGATTGGAGCATAAGCCGTGGTAGCCTCACTCAGAGCCTTGTCGCTCCCGCCCCCAGACGTCTGGTCCTTACTCGGCCTGTGCATTCTATTGCAGAGATTCTCGCCCTGTTCCTCTCGGCCCCTGCTCTCCATCCCGGGGGCCTGTAATGCAGATCTCACTAGATCGCTCCTCACTTTACCTTCTGGATGAAACCCAGCTGCCTGATGGATTGGCTTCTTGCTTCCTGCTTGGGCCTTCCTGCATTTGTTTCCCGTACTGTGGATTCCTCTCTCTTGCCAGCTAACCTTGAGTCTTGGCTTTATAGACTGGTGGTTCTGGAAGCTACTTTAAGTACTGCTTTACCAGAATAAGGCTCTAAAGTGGCTTTAAATGAAATGGCTCAAGTCTGAGTATAGGCTATACCATCTAACCTAAACACTCAAGAGTAACAGTCTGAAGCACATTTGTTGCTGTTTCAGGTTTATTTAGTCTTATTTTACATGCGTGTTTGCATATATGTCTATGCACCATGTGTGTAGTGTTTGCAGAGGCCAGATCCCCTGGGAACTGAGTTACAAGCTCTTCCTAGCGTCCATATCGGTGCTGGGAACCTGGTTTCCCGGGAGAACAGCCCTCGCTCTTCATTGCTGAGCCATCTCTCAGTTCCTTGTTGGTGTAAGACGGAAAGACAGTGCGAACAGCACAGGGCTGTCCTGAAGATTCCACGGAACAATGTTTACCACAGAGCTGTTAGCATCATGTTTTCTGTCTGCCTTGATGTGAGTTACAGATTGCTAGTAAAATAGATGGCCCGAGTTTTTACTACCGTTTTGTCAAAAAGCTTTGCTCAGGGTCCGGTCCTTGTTTTCCTGGTCCCTTGCTTGTATTTTGCAAGCCCCGCTTTGGATGCTCTTTCGCGGTTGTCCCTGACTTAACCGCCTCCCAGACCCTTTGCTCTATTCTCCACTTATAGGTTCCTGTTTCTATTTCTGTTTCTTCCTCTTCCTTCTCTCCTTTCCATGCTTCCTCTTTTTTGATTTTGAGTGACAGCTGGAGAAAGTTTTTCACATTGTAAAGATCAAATAACACCTTAGTCTGTTGGCAATTGAGAATAGTATCTTCAGTCTGAATGGCAAGGGTAGGTCTCCCCGTAACTGTCTCTGCAGATGGTGATGGGGTTTCAGTCCTAGCATCATCGGTTGCCGGCCACCTCATCCATCCTCTTGGTAAAGTGTTAAGTGATCTGCAGCAGGACTGAAAACTGAGTTTGGTCACATTTGAGTGTGTTGGGCACTGACTGTGGCAGCGGTTGCTGTGTGCAGGCTGTGTGTGGTTGTGTTGAGCGCCGGCTGTAGTAGCGGTTGCCGTGTGCAGGCTGTGTGTGGTTGTGTTGAGTGCCAGCTGTGGCAGTGGTTGCCGTGTGCATGCTGTGTAGCACACCCTGTTTGTGTCTGCTCCCTCAGATGGCGACTTACACAAAACTGTATGATTGGGTCAGTGACAGAATGTGAATCCAGATGTTTCTGCCTGCACAGCCTGTGCTTTGCTGATACCTCACTTGGTTGCCAGTTTACCTGCCTTTAGGGCTTGGCAGAAGAGGTTACATTGGCTGAAGGACACTGATTTAAAAGCCTTATAAGTGAGCTTGGTCTGCATTGTCGGTTACCAGTGCATTTGAAAAGGTTGTGTTCTCCCTTTATTCTAAGCAGTGCAGAACAGCATAGAAGTGAGGTGTCCTTTGCTCAGTGGAGCGATGCTCGCTCGCCTGGGACTCCTCAGAAACCTGGTCTCCCTGTGCTCAAGTGAGGTGTTGTGTTCCGTTCTGGGAGTTTGCTTTGCTTTTCATCAAGTGGGATGAGTTTTTCTCTGCCCTGCTAGCCAGCTCCCAGATAACAACATGGAGGCTTCTTATTAATTATGGAAGCTTGACCTTAGCTTAGCTTATTTCTAAATAGCTCTTATAACTTAAATTAACCCATTTCTGTTCATCTACCTACTGCCCTGTGGCTTATGGCTTTTACCTCTCCTCCTGCATGTCCTGCTTCCTCTTTGTCCAGCTGGCGACTCCTTTCTTCTTGTCAGAGCTCTTTCTGTCTGAAAGTCCTGCCTGTGCCTCCTACCGAGCTATTGGCCCTTCAGCTCTTTATTACACCAATCACGGTAGTACATCTTCATACGGTGTGCAAATACCCCACAACAGTTACACGGTTGTGACCCCACCCCCAACAGAAGCAATGCCCTAAAACACAGGCAGACATGAAGGGTTAGTTAGTGGTCATAAACACAGGTAGACATGGTGGGTTAGTTAGTGATCATAAACACAGGCAGACATGGTGGGTTAGTTAGTGATCATAAACACAGGCAGACATAAAGGGTTAGTTAGTGATCATAAACACAGGCAAACATAAAGGGTTAGTTAGTGGTCATAAACACAGGTAGACATGGTGGGATTATGGCACACAGTCTGCCTTTCCGCTCGATTTTTCTAACGCCGCCCTTTTCTCCCCCAGGTTCAGCGTCTTCCATTCCTTCCAAGCTCAAACCTGTCGCTGGATATTCTGCGGGGCAATGATGAGACCATTGGTTTTGAGGATATTCTTAATGGTGAGTGATGCTCAACACTATGAACCCCTGTACTATACAAGGGGATCACAACCAACAGAGTCAGTGTCCCCAGGGGAATCAAGGCTGGTTGGAGTCATTTGTGTTTATTCGCAGCCCTAAGATGGGATTTCATGGCAATCACTCCGGGCAGCTTGTTGTCCTGAGATTGTGCATTTCAGTCTCCTTAGCGTCTGCTCTACTCCTGAAGTCCGTCCTGCTCTCGGGCACTCCATCTGTGTGTGTGTGTGTGTGTGTGTGTGTGTGTGTGTGTGTGTGTGTCCGTCCGTCACTTCCCTGGCGTCTTTCTTGTTCATCCATGAATGACCTGCACACTCGCTGCTCTGCCTGGACCGCAGCTCGGTCTCCTCAGGGAGTGCTGGCTAACTCAGTTCTGCACGTTTTATGAGAGCACCAGGAAATAAAACGGGGCTTTTCGAGGTGTCCTCACCTCCTTACAGCAAATGAGCTTTGGTTCCAGGAAAGGCTTCTCCTGTCTCCTGGTTGCTCAGGGCATGTCTCCTAACTTGCCGACTAATGCCTTGCTGCTGGGTACTTGTGTTTTGGCGAGAGTGAGGGCACATTCTGAGAATCAGAGCATTAAAAGGTGGAGCTGGAGGAGAGTTAACTGTGTGCTCAAAACCTAAAACACCACGAGAGCAAGCCCCCTTTGCTCCCACATCCATTAGTTTCTTGTGCACACTTTTGGTTTGGTGCATTGGGCTCAGTCAGTGTTTTAAGAGAGCAGAGACTTTCCAGGGAGCCCCTGTTGAAGGGACCCATCGAAGGCTTTTGGTGTCTTAGCGCAGTCCACTTCAGCTTTCTAGTCTCTAACACGAGGTGGTGGGGTTTCAGATGTTCTTGCTTTGGAATTCTGATTTCTGTTGCCTGTGATGGGGCAGGAAACAGAAAAGATAGAATGTTTTTGCAGAGGCTAGAGAAAGGCTCAGTGGTTAAGAGCACTGACTGCTTGCTCTTCCAGAGGACTGGAGTTCAATTCTCAGCACCCACATAGCAGTTAATAGGGCATCTGACACCCTCACATATGTGCAGGCATAATAGCAATGCACATAAAGTAAAAATAAATCATTTAAAAATGTTTTTTGCAATGTGAATGCTTAGTCAGGTGAGAAGCCATCGGAAACATCAGAACTTAGGAAAAAAACTTTTTCTTTCTTTCATTCTTTTTTTTTATTAAAGATTTACTTATAGCTGGGCAGTGGTGGTGGTACACACCTTTAATCTCAGTGCTAGGGAGGCAGAGGCAGGAGAATCTCTGAGTTCAAGGCCAGCCTGGTCTACAGAGTGAGTTCCAGGACAGCTAGGGCTACACATAGAAACCCTGTCTCAACAAAAAGCTTTCATGTGCATTGATGTTTTGCCTGCATGTATGTCTGTGTGAGGAGGGTGCCAGGTCTCCTGCTACTGGATTTACAGACAGTTCTGAGCCATCATGTGGGTGCTGAGATTCGAACCTGGGTCCTCTAGAAGGCCAGCTAACGCTTTTAGCTGCTGAACCATGTCTCCAACCCGCTGTTCTTTTTCTTGAATCAGGTTCTCATATGATGACCCCTGAACTTACTGTCTGTGTCTGAAGAGTCATTCCTGTGCCTGTTTTTGTTTCCCTCCAGATCCGTCACAGAGTGAGCTGATGGGCGAGCCACACCTGATGGTGGAACACAAGCTGGGCTTGCTGTGATGCAGGTGCTGTGCAGGAACACAGAAGTGCATCTGTAGCTGCCTCCACTACAGTCTGGCATACACAACATTAAAGTACTGACGAGACCGCTTGGTCACTTGGAAGTGTGTGTGTGGGTCTTTAGTTTTGGGTCGTGAGTAAAGCCAAGAGGTGATTTCTGAGCTATGAGGTTACAGCAAAGCCCAGGTTCCTGGGTTCTGAATATGTTTCTACTAAACACTAGAAATTCCACAGTTCACAGCTCAGCCTGCTTTGACCTCTTTTGTAAACTTGATTTTAGATAACTATCTTTAGGGGTTTTTGTTTTTGGGTTGTTTTTTGTTTTGAGACAGGGTCTCTGTTATCATCTAGTTCAGGCTAACTTGGAACTCACTGTGTAGACCAGGCTAGCCTCAAGCTCACAGGGATCCTCCAGTCTCTGCCTCCCAGGTGCTGGGATTAAAGGCGTGCACCATCACACCTGACTAAGGATTTCTTGGTTTTTATTTAGTGTTGTTTTGTTTTTCAAGACAGGGTTTCTCTGTGTAGCTCTGGCTGTCCAGGTCACTCTAGACCAGGCTGGCCTTGAACTCACAGACCCACCTGCCTTCTCAATGCTAGGATTAAAGGTGGGCACCACCCCCACCTCCTGTCTCCCCGAAGTAGTGGCAGTAGTGTGAGACTCATTTATATTAGAATAGCCTTCAGTGTCCCAAGAAAGCTGCTAATGAATAGTCTAAAGCTGAGAAGCAAAATCTACTGGTGCTTCCTAATCTAGAGCCCACGGTGCTTGTTTGCAGTTGGGAAATCATTTGGGTTCTTGAGATTTGCTCATCCCTCTGCAGTTTTCCTCTTAGATGCCCTCTGATGGTGTTGGAGAACAGTTTAACGTTCTCGTTGCTACCAGTCTGCTGCTTCACATTCCAGGTCTGCTGGGAAAGGCTCTGTATACCACTCAGTACTTGCAGCAGCGAGTGATTCTCCAGCAGACACCGGCTCTCCTGTTGCTGCACTGTTTTGACTGTCTACTGGAATTAGAGCCAGGTAGCATTCTGCCCCAGAGCACTACCCCTGAGGCAGGACTCAGGCATTGGTCCTGAGTTCTCTGTTGTGAGTTGTGCTAGTGACAGACTGGTTATGGGTGGTTTCCTATGCCCCCTCATTGAATCAGTTCAGTGGATTGTGAGCATAGCTCACAACACCGCCATTTGTTGACAAGGGTATCCTTACAGACATATGCACAGCCAGGTAGAAGAGGCTGTGAGCATCGTAGCTCCTGAGGGGTTTGCAGGGAAGCTCATTATTAATTCACAGCCCCTCCCCCTCGGGATTGAGGTTGGGGTAAGGAGGACTCCAAGCTTTGATCACAGTATCAGTATTTGATTAAAATTCATATCACTAGGGATAAAGGAGAAGCATACAAAATAGGGGTGCAACAAGAGTTGGGATTTTAACCCGTGAAATTGGGCTTTGGCAAACAGCATTTCCTTTGGACACATGTTCACTGATGCCTTCAGAACTATAAATACGCTTGCTGCCTTCTAATCAGTTCCTGTGTAGTGGGTGTGTGTGGTCCCCCTATACCTTTTTTCACTGGGGGTCATGTCGACCACCTCTGGCAACTTCACGGAAACTGTTTCTAGACCCAGCAGCTCAGTTGGCATATGAACTCTGAAGCATGCACGGGGTTGTGCAAGCTCAAGTCAGACAAGATCCTGGTGTGGAGGTAGGCAGGGTGTGGGCACAATCTCACCACTAGCTCAGGAGCTAGTGCCATTTGATAGCTGCTGGGAAAGGATTGCAGTTTGTTGTGTGTGTGTGTTTTTTTTTTAAATATTTCCGCCTCCTCCCAGTTTCCCATTTCCCTCCCCCTCCTCCCACACATTGCCATGGGATTGTGTTTCTTTAAATGTGATCCCTGCCACCACAGCCCAGGTCAGGCCCTGCTCCCGAGAGCAGCTGAGCAGCACAAATTGAACTCCAAGGTTTTCAAAGCAAACAAACAAGCCTGAGATTGGTTGGGCAGGGAGGTAAGGGTGGAGGCAATGGGTCTGGGGAGGAGTTTGGGGGTATTGAAGTTGATCAAAATATACTGTATCAAGTTCTCAATAAAAGTACCTTTTAAATGTATGGCTATTTATTATGTGTGGACCACAGCATCTATGTGAAGGTCAGAGGACAGCTTGTAGGAGTTGGTCCTCTCCTACCATTTGGGTCCCTGGGATTGTACTTCAGGTCGTCTTGGTGACAACCACCTTGATCTGAGGAGCCATCTTGTTAGCCCTGGGTTAGTTTCTAAAGTAGATTGCAAGACTCCAATGTGGTCTACTGAATTCAGATAATCCAGAACATGAAAGCAGGGGAATTTCTCCATCTTCCTCCTTCCCCCTCTCCGGTTCCTCCTCTCCCACTCTTGCATAGCTCAGGCTGATACACAAGCATTTCTTTAGAACACTGAACCCAATGCAACCTCCACTTGTTTTCAAGCTCATCTAGACTTCCTTGGTCCTCTGTTGGATGCCTGAAAATGAGACTATTACCTAACTTTTTTCCCCCAAACCTATGCCTATGGTAATTAATTTACAAATTAAATGGCTATTAATTTACAAGGTATAAATAATAAAATTGATAATCTATAAAGTAAAAGGTCAACAGTAATAGCTGTTATAGATAACAGCTGATAATAAGCTAAAGCAATTGCCTCAGTGTCTTGTAATAAAGTCATGACTGGGTCTCTGTAAGACATTGATATTTTGGGGCTTTGACCACAGGTAACAAGCCATTGAGCTACAATAATGCCATAGAGAGATGGATGAAAAGATGGAGAATAAAGCTCATGAGTGGTTGTACATTATGATTTGGGTGTTGGGTGGTCATCCTGGAAACATGTTCCTCTCCCATGACAACTGATTCAGGAGATGTGAGACAGCCCACCTTTCCTAAAGGGCTGAACCAAAGGAGCATTTTTCTCCTGTGAGTTCTGGATTCTATAAAGACCAATCCTGCCTTAATATTATTTCTTTAAATAAGCTGTACTGTGGATATTAGATGACAGCTTTCTTAAAGAGTTAACTTAGTAAAAAAAGATTTTTGTTTTATATGTATGAATGTTTGCCTGTATGTATGTTTGTGCACCATGTGTGTACAGTACCTGAGGAGGCCAGAAGAGGGTGCTGGATCCTCTGCTCCAAGTTACAGACGTCTGTGACCATGGGCTTGTGAACATAGGATGCTGGAAATTGAGCTCAGGTCATCTTAATCCCTGAGCCATCTTTTCAATCCCTATTTTTTGAGACAGGATTTCTCTGTGTAGCCCTGGCTATCCTAGAACTCTCTCTGTAGACCAGGCTGGCTTCAAACTCAGAGATCCACATGCTTCTGTCTCCCCAGTGCTAAGATTAAAAGCGTGTGCTACCACCACCCTGCTCCTTGTAAGATTTGTATTATTTATTAACGTATGTTTTTAAGGTGGTAGATTTGATCCTGATATTAGATACAGTATCTCAGTGTACTTTGCTCCTATTCAGTCCTTCACACCTTGTCTTGCCTCCTCCTGCCTCATCAAATAGCTCATCTTTTTTTCCTTCTAGAGATGTTTATTTATTATGTAGTGTTCCTTCTGCATGTACACCTCCATGCCAGACGAGGGCTCCAGATCGCATTACAGATGGCTGTGAGCCACCATGTGATTTTTGGGAATTGGTTTTCATAGGCTCTTCACAGTAGCGGTTCATTATGCATTTCTTGTTTTGGATGTGAGCATGCACACAGTGGTGATGACGATGCTTCTTAGTGTCTAGCTCGGTCTGTATCTGCTGCTGTTGCAGAACGACCACGGTGTCATTTTGAAATATGAAACAGGAGCAGGATGAATGAAGAGGTGGTGGAGAGGTGGGAGAGAAGGAAAAGCAAAGAGCTTTTGTTTTTGTTTTGGGGCTTTTATTGTTGGTTTTGTTTTGTTTGCTTGCTTTGTTTTGTTTTCTTTTGTGGAGGTGCTCTACAGGGGTGAGGGGAGGATATAGGGGAACAAGGAGGTGAGCAGAATTGGGGTGCATGATGTGAAACTCCCAAAGAATCAATAAAGAAGTTTTAAAAAATAACTGTTAAAGGGGCTGGGGAGACAGCTCAGTCAGTAAAAGTTCTTGCCTTGCAAACAGGAAGCCGTGAGTTCAGTCCCTCAGAACTTATCAAGAAAGCCAGCTTGGCTGTGTGACTTGGAATCCCAACTCTGGGAAGTTGGAGACTCACTGGCCAGCCAGCCCTGGCTCCTTGGAGAGCAATAGACCAGACCCAGGACCAAAGAAACATGCCCTGACTCTGAAACCAGTGCCAAAGAAACACACTTTGTCCCTAGAATCAGAGCCAGTGAAAGAAATATGCCCTGGTCTGAAGATTAGAGTCAAAACGTTAAAAAGAACCAGTGAAAGAAACACTGTTTGACCCTGTGATCAGAGCCATTTCTGCCCCTGACCAACTAAACTAACCAATCCCTGAGCAAGGAAAACTAACCAATCCCTCTTCTCCCTGGAAAAACTCCGCCCCTAAGAAGCCCTATATAAGCCTCTCTGCCTGTTCAGTAGTAGGCTGCAGTTTACTTCCCTGACAGAGGCAGCCACTCTCCTGGACTACTCCCTCCAAAAAAACTTTCTCTCAAAAGAGTCTTGGGTGAGGATTTTCATTCGCTGACAGGCTTCCTAAGAAGGGCTAAGCAAGGCAGAGCAGAGAAGTAAGAACTTTTCGCCTGAGCTGGAGGGGCTTCCCCTTTATTAGAGTGTTAGCAGAAGTATCATCTCCGGTGGAAGAAGCTGGCAGCTCAGGTAGCATGTTCCCTTGGGAACAGAGCAGAGCTCAGCTGGAGTCGCTCTCCAAGAGAGGGGCAGGATTGCTATATCCTGCTGGGAGCCCATTCCACCCCATCACACCCCAGCTTTGGGTAGCCTGGCTTCACCATAAGTCAGCACACCTTCCCTCCAGGACTGTGTTTGCCCTATTGCAGCTCAAGCCTCCAGAGCTGTCCTACTGTGGCTCCAGGTAGCCCAGCTTCCTGGTAAGTCAGGACACCTTTCCTCAAGGGCTGAGCTGTCCTGTTGCGGCTCTACCCCTCCAGAGAATACACAAGGAACTTTAATAAAACTTTTCCCTTACTGAGGAGTAACTTCAAGTCTGGGAATGTCCCTCAGATGGGAGAATGCCTGCTTGCCTCAAATGCACACAGCCCTGGGTTCCATCCCCAGCCTTCAATAATCAGAAGTGCTGAGAATGTGCTTGGAGGATTTCTCTAGGCTACAAGGCAAATTCCAAAGAGCATGGTCTACAAAAGACTTTATCCCATTAAAGAAAGAAACAAAAGACGTAACTTCAAACGTAAAAACAATTTGCAAGTCAAACTAAAGGGAATCCTTTCGTTTCAGGAAGAGCTTCTAAAATCCAGAATGTAGCTTTCAAGGTAATTTATTTTATCTGGTTAAGACCAATATCTGCACAGCAGATCTGATTTCCCAATCTGGGAATTGATGTGTATTGGCAAAGCATTCTAAGCAGCATTAACTATTTTCTCCACCCGGTCCCACCTCCAGTTGTAGCGGCAAAATGAAGTCAGACGGGTCCGTATGTTCAAAGACAAAATGTTTTTCAGACCCCAAGCATGAGAGCGCAGACAAAGGGATTCTGCCAACTAGCGTAGGAAAGGGTAGAGGTGCTGGACCCTCCTACCTTTAGTTTTTGAACTTCCCAAACAAACAAGAACACAGAGGCGAGGATGAAAATTACATAAATAAGTACGAGCAGGCGTTGGATCCAGGCCTCCAGTTGTTCCGATTACAGGTCTTTTTCATAAACAAATTAGTTTTGAACAGCTCAATAAACGAACCAAGCTGAGATTTTGGCGGGTTCTCTTCGTGTTTCTTCTCCTCTGGCTCTCTACAGGGGAAAATTCAGCAGCCGCTGGCACCGCATCCTCGGGTTGCGCTGTGGTTGCGGCTGCCGCAGCGGCAGCAGCTAGGGATGCTCACAGGTGCGGGCTGCATCACCGGCATGCACCCTATCGGGCGCGGAGCAGTCGCCGCTCACCTGGGGGTCGCCTAAAGTCTTGGCTGCACCAGGGCCCCGAGGACAGCCGGGGTGACCTTGGGGGTCCCTCCGGCAGCTGGAAGCCAGTAACTCCCTCCCCCCTGCTCTGGCAGGCGAGTCTCCGCCCCCCACCGGGAAGACCTGGCTTGCAACTTCCTCACTCACGCTTCCGCAACTTCCACAGTAGTGAAACTCATCTTCTAAAGAAATGAGTCCACGTCCGTTTCCGTTCAGATGCTCGAAGCCAATGACCGGCGGGGGTGGGGGAGCTTCAAGCTGTCCGTTATTCCGTTGAGATGCTCGAAGCCGATGACCGGCCGGGGTGGGGGAGCTTCAAGCTGTCCAGTAGTATCAAGCCTTAATGATTGGTCAGCTACAGAGGAAGAGCGTGACTGTAACCTAGGTTACCAGAGGGCGGGGCGAGGGATGCAGGAAGCACTAGTAGTTTTGCTGACTTACTGGGTCTTAGTGGAGCCTGAGGGGTTTGTAGGAACTGAGACCCTTTCAGAAACACCTTCTTCATTCTTTAGACTTTATTCCACCTAACGGAAAGCTTTAGTGAACACTGTGGAGCGGAACTTGAGACAGCCTTTTTCTCAGATGGCTTCCCAGTTGTCTTTAGGGGTGGAATCGGGAGCCAGCTGGAAAAAGACAGAATAGGAAACTTTCTCTTAGATTTTAGTTGAAAGACCCTCAGAGAGTGTCTTCCCCCTGGGGAGACCCCTCCCAAGGAACAGCGAGACCACTAGTTCGGATGCAAACTGCAAGAGGTTTATTCAAACACACAGGTACCTGGGGCGAGACTCAGTCTCTCAGAGGACTTGCGCCCTGACAGGCTGGGGCAAGGGGTTTATATAGGGTCAGGGAGCAAGAAGCGCGGGTACAGAAGCGAGAAGCATGGTTACAGGGTTCTTATTGGCTGTTTGGAACGAGACCACCGCTGTTTGGAACGAGGCCAGGGTGGTCGAGGACAAGTTTCCAAAGTACAAGAAATCAGATATGAGCCGACTCGGCCCTGTCTAGAGTCTAGGTACTGTCTGTTTCTCCCTAGGTGCTCAACCGTAGATATCCTGTTTTGACAGTTGTAGGGCTGCTGTAGGACTGCCTTTCAGTTGAACTCTGTAACCAGTACAAGCCTTGCGTAAAATGGCATTACTGAGGCTAAGGCTGCAAGCTATAAGCTGGGGTCTTTTATTTTTTTAATTTTTTTTAACTTTGAATGGAATCTTTTATTCGAGGATTAGGTGGATACTGACATTTCTGAGTCAAATTGCTTTAGCTGATAGTATTGCTGAGTTAGGACTAAAGCCTGGATGACCGTGAGTCTGTCCTTTATAAATTGGACCAGCCGGTTAAGAATACATGGACCAAACAATAGTATCAGGAGAATGATGATCAGGGGACCCATAATGGAGGAAACCAGGGTAGTGAACCAGGGGGATCGGTTGAACCATCCTTTAAACCATCCCTGTTCCGACTCGAACAGCTTCTGCCTCTGCTTAAGTCGCTCCCTTAGCTTAGCCATATTATCTCTCACCAACCCTGTATGATCTGCATAAAAGCAGCATTCCTCCTTTAGGGCTGCACAGAGACCCCCTTCCTGTAGGAACAGGATATCCAGCCCCCTTCTGTTTTGGAGTACAACTTCAGAAAGGGAGGTCAAGGACTTTTTTAAGGCACTAACTGATTTCTCCAATGCATGCAGGTCAGTGTGCATGGCCTGCTGCAGTTGTCTGAACTGTGAGGTTTGTATCAAGGCGGTAGTTCCCGTCCCTACGCCTGCCGCTATTTCTCCTACGGTGATTTCACTGAGAAGCAGGGCCAAGGTTAAGGACACCAGTTTCCTGTGGTATCGGATCATTCCCTCAAAGTGATTATAGATATATTCAGACTCGTGATAGACAACCTTGGGCAATAGCTCCACAAGCACACAATAGTCAGCACTGGTAATTGAGGACCGAGGCAGACACACAGGGCGTTAACCCCGTACTACAAGCCCAATAGGTTTCAGTTAGGCCTGTCAGGTAGTATGATCCTGGTCTGACTATCTGAGTTGTACTGCACAAGTCCTGGTGAGTTGAGGGGACCCTTTCTATGCAGAGCCCTCGTCCGGATACCTCAGACAGGGTCAGTTTATGTTGTGGAGCATTACCGCATGTCCCTGGGGCCAATGTGTGGTTGGTAAAATTTCCCAGGATGGCAACACCCTCATAGTATGGGGGCTGGATCAATAAGCATAGCCAGCATTCCTGAGTCTTATTGGGATCTGTGTAGTTGAGGGCCAAAAAGGCTCCTTCAATCAGACTGAGTAGTCTGTCCCCCGTTTTGTAATCTTGGGAGGATTGGTTCCCGAGGTCAGTGTTAGGGGTGCTATTGAATCCTGTTACCGGCCGGGAGCGTGGAGGGGAAGGGGGTGCCTGGTTTGGTAGGACCTGGTTGGGGCCTACTGGGGACGGGTTGGTTGGTCTAGCTGACCGGCTTACGGTAAAAACGCTGAAGGGGTCCCGCCCCGTGCGGTACATATGTAGGCCCCAAGCCTTTGGGCTATCCCAGGATGCAGCTTTTCCCTTGGAGGTAAACTTAAGGATCAATGGGTGACATCTACCTTGAGTCCCATCAATGCACGTTCCTTGATCTTTGCCCTGGGTCTCTGTCATTCTGAAGCCCCTCATTCCCTCGAGTGACCACGTCCCAAGTGGACGAGGGTCTCCAATAGGTGGTGCCAGTTGTTTCATATCCCCAAGATCGGCAGAACCCTGTTTCGCTCCCACCACATTTGCTAATCTGCCCTGGGTCTCCCCTGCTGCCGGGCAGGCATAGACGCCTCCCTTAGCCAGACATACATCATTGTCGATCATCAGTTTACAAACAGCAAACCAGATCTCGGGAAAATAAGTCCCAAGGGAAGCTAATTGGGAGGTCTGGTTGATGATTTCTCCTGTGAGAAGGTTATTTATCATCCAGGTAATATTGTAAACCTGGTGTGGACTCCCGTTCCCCGCGACCAGTCCTGGCCCTAGCAGGGCCCATAAAATGGTTAAGGGCCCCCGCGGGTGAGTCTTAGCTTTAGAGGATTTTGGGTGCGCTGGATCCTCCATGGCCGCTCCTCTTCAGTAGGGTGTGCTGCCTTGACATGGGAGGCATGGACCCAGGCGGCGATGCCGTCTACCTTGATTGCCGTTGGTGTGGTCAGGAGGACTGTGTATGGTCCCTTCCACCAGGGCTCCAGGTTTTTAGTCTGATGTCTGCAGACGGAGACGGAGTCTCCGATCTGGAAAGGGTGAGGGACTATTGGCTTGTCCAACTGTTCTCGGTAGGCGGCGGCCAATGGTTTCCAGACCTCCCTCTGGACGATCTGGAGTGCCTGCAAATGAGCTTCCAGAGAAGGGCTGTTAGCATAATCAGCAACATGAGAATCAAAGAAGGTGACAATTGGTGGCGGAGCCCCATATAGTATTTCAAATGGGGTCAATCCATGAGAGCCCGGAGTGTTCCTGGCTCGGTATAGAGCCAGGGGCAGTAGGAGTACCCAGTCTCTAGAGCCAGTTGCAAGCGTCAATTTAGATAGAGTCTCCTTAATGGTTCTATTTATACGTTCTACCTGTCCTGAACTTTAGGGTCTATAAGCACAGTGTAATTTTTAATCAATCCCCAACAGCTTAGCCACCAGCTGACTTACCTGGGAGACGAAGGCTGGCCCATTATCTGACCCCAGTGCTTGGGGCATCCCATACCTGGGGAAGATCTCTTCCAGTAACTTCTTGGTGACTATTTTAGCTGTCTCATGTTTGGTGGGAAAAGCTTCCACCCAGCCAGAGAAAGTATCCACAAACACCAGCAGGTACTTGTAGTCCTGGTTTGACTTCTGTGAAATCGATTTCCCAATGGGCACCCGGTCGGGGTCCCGCATCCGGATCCCTGTTCTGAATCTGGTTTTTCCAGCATCAACCTGGGCACAAGCCCTGCAAGTGTCCATTACCTGCTGTAGGATGCTGTCTCTTCCTAACAGATAGTAGATGCCCTCCTCTCTATCCAGGAGGGTTTTCATCTTTCGGGGACTGAGGTGGGTCAATTTATGCAAGTAAGTTATCAGTTCGAAAGTCTGCTTCATGGGCATTACAGGTTTTTCCTTGTAGGCCCAATGCCCTTTTGTTGGTTCATAAGAGGCCCCCATTTTCTCTAGCAAGTCTGTGTCCTCCTTGGTGTAATGGAAGGGACAGTACATGGAGGAGACATCAGTAATCTATGGGGAAAGGGGAAAGGCTTGTGAGGCATCTGGTGGCATGTGTGTGGCGGCCTCCGGTGCGGCTCTATCGGCCATCCTGTTGCCCCGAGCCTCGGGGCTGTCCCCTTTCTGGTGTCCAGGACAGTGGATAATGCTGAGTTTCTGGGGTAGAAACAGGGCCTTCAGCAGGGCCAGAATCTCAGTCTTGTTTTTAATGTCTTTTCCTTCTGAGGTTAGGAGTCCCCTCCACCTATAGATTTCCCCATGAATATGGGCAGTGGCAAACGCATACCGGCTATCCGTGTAAACGTTTAGCTTCTTACCTTCAGCCATCTGGAGGGCCTTGGTCAAGGCGATGAGTTCTGCTCTCTGGGCCGAGGTTCCCGGTGGTAGGGCTTTCCCAAATTACCTTGATTTCAGTGGTCACAGCTGCTCCTGCCCTCCGCTCTCCGTTGTCCAGAAAGCTACTGCCATCCGTGTACCAGGTGAAGTCCGCGCCCGGGAGGGGTCGATCCAACAGGTCCGGTCTGGTCCCGTGCATTTCCGCGAGGATCTGGAGACAGTCGTGCTGCTCCGGCCCCTCCGGGAGTGGGAGCAGGGTGGCGGGGTTAAGTGCCATAATGGGGCCGAAGTGGACCCGGTCAGTGTCCAGGAGCATAGCCTGATAGTGGGTCATCCGTGCATTGGACAGCCAGCGGTCTGGCGGCTGTTTGATCAGGGCCTCTACTGCGTGAGGTGCAAAACTGGTCAGGGGCTGTCCCAAGGTTAGTTTGCCAGCGTCCTTGGTAAGGACCGCAATGGCTGCCACCATGCGCAAACAAGGCGGCCACCCGGAGGCAACAGGGTTAAGTTTCTTCGAGAGATAGGCTAGGGGCGCTTCCAGGGTCCTGTTCTCTGGACCAAGACCCCTTTTGCATAGCCTTGCCTCTCGTCTACAAACAGTTCAAAAGGCTTGGTCAGATCCGGGAGGCCGAGAGCTGGGGAAGTTAATAGGGCTCTCTTGATATTTTTAAAGGCCTTCTGATGCTCCTCATGCCAATCAAAGAGGGCCCCTTGCTTCGTGAGGGAGTATAGGGGTGCAGCCATTTCTGCAAAACCTGGTATCCAAAGGCGGCAGAACCCTGCTGTCCCCAAGAATTCCCGTAGTTGGCGGGGGCCTCTAGGGACAGGGATATTCATAATAGTCTGTTTACGGGCCTCCGTTAGCCATCTTTGCCCCACTTTGATCTGGTAGCCTAGATAGGTGACCTGCCGCTGGCAAATTTGGGCCTTCTTTGCAGATGCTCGATACCCTAAAGCTCCCAAGGTCCTCAGGAGAGCAGACGTGCCCTCCCTGCAGCCTTCCTCCGAATCTGCTGCCAGTAGGAGGTCATCTACATATTGCAGCAAAATTAGGGACGGGTGTTGAATTCTAAAATCGGCTAAGTCCCTGTGTAGGGCCTCATCAAAGAGGGTTGGGCTATTTTTAAAACCCTGTGGGAGATGGGTCCATGTTAGCTGTCCAGATATCCCTAACTCCGGGTCCTTCCATTCGAAGGCGAAGATGGGTTGGCTGACTGGATGTAGCCTCAAGCAAAAGAAGGCATCTTTGAGGTCTAGCACTGTATACCAGACGTGAGAGGGCGGCAACCCGCTCAGTAAATTATATGGATTGGGGACTGTAGGGTCTTCCACCCGTCTGTTGACCTCTCATAGGTCTTGAACCGGCCGATAATCTCCTGTGTCTGGTTTTTTCACAGGAAGGAGGGGAGTGTTCCATGGTGACCGGCAAGGGACTAAGATCCCTTGGTCCAAAAGTCTTTTGATATGTGGTTTAATTCCTTGGTATGCCTCCTGGGACATGGGGTATTGCCTGATTGACACAGGAGAGGCCGTGGCTTTTAAGGATATTACTAATGGTGGTTGTTGGGCCAGTCCCATGCCCCCTGTCTCGGCCCAGGCCAGTGGGAACTCCTCCAGCCAGGATATGGCGATCGGTTCTTGGGCCCTTTCAGGCCCCTCTGGTTTATAAAGTTTATATTTATCCTCTAAATTAAGAGTCAGAACATGGAGAGGCTTTCCTTGGGGTCCTGTGATATGAGCCCCTGCCTCTTCAAAATGTATTTGCGCTCTCAATTTAGTGAGGAGATCCCTGCCCAGTAGCGGGTAAGGGCAGTCAGGTACATGTAAGAAAGAATGAGTCACCCTACCGGTAGCCAGCAGTACTTTCTGGTTCGTGGTCCACCGATATCGCTTGCCTCCAGTGGCTCCTTGGACCCAAGCCGACTTGTCGCTCAGTGGTCCCGTAGGGTGGGTTAGCACGGAATGTTGAGCACCGGTATCCACCAGGAAGGTGACAGGTTGCCCCCGACATCAAGGGTTATCCTGGGCTCAGGGGGAGGGGGCTCCTGGCCCCGACCCCCCTAATCCTCCAGGGTCAGCAGGGATGTCAGGGATGTCTGGGGCTTTGGCCTGCGGGGCCCTTTTGGTCGCTTTGGGCAATCTTTAACCCAATGGCCTTTTTCCTTACAGTACGCACATTGGTCTTTGTCCACTCGGGGTCCCCTTCTGTCTCCCCCCTGTCTATCCTGTCGCTGCCCTGACACTACAGTGGCTAGCAATTTGCTAATCTCCTTATTTCTCTTACGGTCCCTGAGATTTTCTCTTTTATTTGTCTTTTTTTTAAGTCTCTCATCCCTCTCTTCTGTTTTCTTTCTCAGCCTCTCGTCCCCCCCTTTTTTTTTGAGTCTCCCTTTTGTTGAATATGCGTTCTGCTTCCTTTAACAAATCTTGTAGGGAACTCTCTTTGAGATTTTTTTTAACCTCTCAAGCTTTTTTCTGATATCTGGTGCGGACTGCCAGATAAAAGACATAGAGAGGTTACATCCTGGGCTCTCAGGATCGTAAGGAGTGTATATACGGTAGGCTTCTTTGAGCCGCTCCAGAAAGGCAGAGGGGGATTCCTCAGGACCCTGGACAACCTGCTTCACCTGAGCCAAATTAGTGGGGCGTCTGGCGGCCCCATGGAGACCCGCTATGAGCAACTGGAGATAGAGACGTAGGTGGTTCCTACCTTCAGCCGTGGTAAAATCCCAGTTGGGACGTTCCAAGGGGAAGGCGGCATCAATCTCATTTGGCAATTGTGTAGGGCGGCCATTGTCGCCCAAGACATTTTTCCGAGCCTCCAGGAAGACTCTCTGTTTCTCCTCCGTGGTCAACAGCGCCTGCAGCAGCTGCTGGCAGTCATCCACGTGGGCTGATGGGTAACTAAAATGGACTCAATTAGAGAGGTTAGCATAGAGGGGTCCTTGGAAAAAGGAGGGTTGTTATTCTTTCAGTTATAGAGATCAGAGGCAGAGAAGGGCCAATATTGAGGCTGGCCATTCGGTCCCGCGCGTAAGGGAAGTGCTTGGGAGGTGGAGTCTGGGGGTGGCTCCCTGCGGGCCCTCAATCGCCTGGCCATTGGGGATGGTGCCGGGTCAGCCGGGGCTGCTGCTGCCGGCGCGGCTTTCCCCGATGGAGCCGTGTCTTGGTAAGGCGGGGGTTCCTCAGTCAATAGATCCACGAGTAAATCGTCTCCTGGGGGTAAAACCTCGGCTTTTCTTTGTTCTTGACCTGTGGAGTCTTGGTCAGGGCTGGGTATAGGGAGGATCGAGTTGGCGGTCAGGCTGGGGTAGGGAGGAGGGAAGGTGGAAGGGCTGGGGCAGACGGAGTAGGAGGGGGGCATTTGGGGGTGACAAAAGGCTTGACCCACGGCGGTGGGTCGTAGGCTAGGGCCTCCCAGGTCACGATGTATGCAGTTTGGTCGGGGTGACCGTGGGGCCCTGGATCCATCACTTTGGCTTTCACCTGGGAAATAATATCGAGGTTAAAAGTCCCGTCCCGCGGCCAGCCCACGTTGAAGGTTGGCCACTCGGACGAACAGAAGGTGACCCATTTCTTTTTGTGGACGTCCACTGGTTGGTTATTGGCGGTATCCTGGACGTCCCTCCAATGCTGCAAAGTGAGGCTTAGGGGGGTGGTTATGGATTGGCCCATAGTTTCCAACAAAGTCACCACAAACACTGAGCAGACGAACAGCACGCGGAGGCTAACACATAGGAGTCGCGCAGCGCCGCTTCGGCGCAAAACCGAAAGTAAAAATTCAGATGGAGACGTAGGTGAGGGTCCGGATCCCTCGTCTCCCACAAGTACCACGTACCCCTCGGACAGGGGCGGGACTCCAAAGAGTCCGACTCTGGTCGCGGGTTGAGACAGATGAGCTCCGAAGAATCGGGCTCCGGAAAGCCTTGGAACGTCTTCCAGGCTTGCGGGAGAGAAGTCCGAGCTCGTCAGCTCCTTCCCTCTTCCGCCTGGTACAGACTATTCAGCTGAATATCACAGAGAGTGAGATCGCAGCGCGGCAGACAAACAGGAAGCACATAGACAGATGCTGGCCAGCTTACCTCCCGATGGTGGGTCGGTGGTCCCTGGGTAGGGGTCTCCAATTCCCGGCCAATGCACCAAAATGAAAGACCCTCAGAGAGTGTCTTCCCCCTGGGGAGACCCCTCCCAAGGAACAGCGAGACCACTAGTTCGGATGCAAACTGCAAGAGGTTTATTCAAACACACAGGTACCTGGGGCGA
>NW_026068010.1:1739482-1741108 GCF_014885135.2 Alexandromys fortis
AAGGCTTCACGAATTTGTGTGTCATCCACGTGCAGGGACCATGTTAATCTTCTCTGCATTGTTCCAGTTTTAGTATATGTGCTGCCGAAGTAAGTACCAGAAGTACACACAAGCTAATGTGTAGACTGTGGCTTGTCAGGAGTTGATGCAGACTCAAATACTCCAGCTTAAAATACAGTTGCTATAGGCATTTTGCATACCAGTTGGAATGGAAAAAAGAAACGGCCGGAGAACAAACCCCGTAGCTGTTCCCATCCTCCAGGGGGAAAGCTTCAGGAGCTCGGAACTCCCCACAGGACGCGTAATAATTTGGCATACTGCGACTTCATTCCTGTGCAGCTCCACCTTCCAAGGGTGCAGCGCCCACAGACATCCTGTCCCTTCATTGAGAGGTTACCCTTTCACGTGTCCTCCACACACACAGTGATGCTGAACAACCTGGCTCAGACGCTGCAGTTTGTCCTTGTCTTGGGGCTCACTGAAAACAGGTGATTTTTATGGGTTTCAGAGCTTGATGCATTGTGCCCCAATGGTCACATGCCATGGAATCTAAGGTGGATGGAAGATGTACTCCAAGGCCAAAGTATTTCATGGCTGGTGTATGTGTTGAAACCTCTGTCATCGGTTGTGGCTTGAATCGGAAATGCCAGTTTTGAATGTTTGCCCCCTCGCTGGTGGTGCTGTTTTTGGGAACCTGTGGAGCCTGCAGGAAATAGAGCCTCCCTGGTAGAAGCAATCAAAGGCAAGGGCTTTGGGGGTTACACCTGCCCCTGGCTCCTGCCCTGGAACTCTAGGGTCTCCACCACGTGTGTCTCATGCCATCAACTGAGCTGCCATACCATGCTCTCTGTGCACTGATGGATAGGACCCTCAGGAACCATGAACCATCATAAGTCTTCCCCGGAGTCAATTCACTCAGGCTTTGTGGTCACAGCAACGTCAGAAAACTAACAGACCCTGCCAGCACTCTTCCCTGACTCCAGCAAGCCATGCTAACTGAACAGGGGGCTCCGCACTGAATGTAGCCAAACCCTGACATTTCCTTTACATACTATAGAGGAAAGAACTTATCTTGTTTTTTCATGTGTGTGGGTATATTATCTGCAGGAATGTCTGTGCCTCGCGCATGTGTTTGCTGCCCACGGAGGACAGAAGAGGGCATCAGATTCTCTGGAACTGGAGTTATGTACGGTTGTGAGCTGCCATGTGGTTACTGGAAGAAAACCTAGGTCCTCTGGAAGAGCAGCCAGTGCTCTTAACTACCATCACCCCAGACAAAGAGGAAAGAACTTAGACATGTAAGAGAGGGACATGGGAATGGATTTTTCATGTCTTGCTAACCTAGGCATCAACTTCTGAATTTATCTCCCCAAATGGGGCCATAGAAAAGCATTGATAAAAGAAGTGTTACTGCCTTCATACTGCCTTAGTGACCACTTCCTGTGAGTATAGCTGCTACTGGAGAAACAATGTAATGCTATCGGCCTTCTAATCAATGAAGATGGAAGGATATAGACCCAGAATAAGCTACCTAGCAACATTTCATGGCCCAGAGTATCTAGAGGGAAAGTGGCTACCATTGTCAAAAGCAGCAGGCCTGATACAAAAATGACCCAACTTCAGGAT
>NW_026068010.1:1745888-1771608 GCF_014885135.2 Alexandromys fortis
AGGAGGAGGAGGAGGAGGAGGAGGAGGAGGAGAGGAAGGAAGGAAGGAAGGAAAGAAAGAAAGAAAGAAAGAAAGAAAGAAAGAAAGAAAGAAAGAAAGAAAGAAAGAAAGAAACCAGAGCGGCAGCTATCTTGTGGCCTCCACAGGCACAAACAAATGTATACACAGCTGCACACACAGTTAAGAAAAGAAAAATGGAAGGTATTGAATAACCCATGGAAAGAGGGACAATCAGCCTGAAAGGTACACAGCCCAACTTTTTTTTCAATCTGTTTGCAGGGTTAGCTTAGTAACTGTGGGAGTGCTTACTTCATAAGCCATTGAAGTTGTAAGTTTAAACAGTTCTTACAAATGAAAGAAGCTGTAGTCATCAAATCTAGTTCTGTAGCATTTACTGAGCATGCGACAAGCAAAGACTGTCCCGGTCCTCAAGAAGACCAGTGGTGGTGGTGGGGAACAAATAGAATCTTGGGCTGGAGAGATGGCTCGGTGGTTGAGAGCACTGGCTGCTGTTGCACAGGACCTGGGTTCAGTCCTAGCACCCACATGACGGCTCACCTGCATCTGTAACCCCAGTTCCAGATGGTGCAGCGCCCTCTTCTGGACTCTGTGGACCCTGCATGCATATGACGTGCAGACATACCGCACCATCAAATATTCATACACATAAAAATAAGTTGAATCTTTAAGAAAATTAAAATGGAAAATGCTAGATAGGATTCCTGTTTATATAACAGGCTGTGGAAGCCCTGGGGAGATTACGGGAGGGTGGACAAATGTCGAGAACTCTGGCTGTACAGGGAACACACTGTTTTGGCTGACGTGGCATTTCAGTGAAAGGTGAGAGGAAGGACAAACAGAACAGTGTGAAAAGGAGACGCGGCATTCAGGAGACGAGGGTGGGTCTGAGTATGGGTGTAATGTGTTGTGACATGGAACGGGGCAGGACCAGCTGTGGTCACATGCTTGCCTGATTATTTTCCTATGTGCAACAGTTGCTGAAGGATTCTAGCTGGAAAAGATCTGTGTTTTAGAAACATCCTCGCAGCACAGTGTGGAGCCTGGGTGACTGGAAGGTAAGAACAATCAGAGCTGAGAAACCCAAGCAGGGTTTGTGGACCACTATAGCCTTCTACCGAGCCCCGGAGTGAGAGCAGGTTGCAAGGTATGACTGACTTTATACACGGAGAGCTGACTGCTCAATGTTAAAATTTAAGACAGTTTTATTTATAATCTGAATTCATACTCCCTCCCCCCATTACATATAAAAATATCGTCAAGATTGTCACCGAATAAAATATTAGAAGTGAAAACTATTTACTTTAAAAAGTGCTTCTCTTCAAGGATTTTTGCACCCATCACTGGAGCCTTGATAAGTCAAGTATAGGAAGTGGTATAAACGCCTGGAACATTATTTTCATATCAGTGACGAGTCAGCATAAAAATTCTTCATTAAGTCTTCAAAATCCCTGAGCAGTCAGAAGCCCATTGTGCAGACAGACAGACAGAGGTTGGGACTCCTTGGTTTCCACGTGAGAGATTGGAGCCTGTCAGTGAGGTTATTGCTTCAAGTCTTATTGCGGTTTCCCCAGGTCTCCTCCACTCTCCACTCTGTCTGGTCCATGGCTCTGAGGCCTATTCTTGTCTGTACTGAAGAACACAGGGTGATGGGTGGCCCCAGAAGCAGCAGAGCCGGGCACTGCCTCACAACTCGCTTGGCTTAGGAGAAAGGACCTGGAGACATAGATTGCTACTGTGGGGTGTATGCTCTTCCGGAGTTGTGCGTATGACATGCACGTGCGTCACTGTCGACTGTCGTCACTCTGACGTGTGCTCACTGGGCTCTTCCGGGGCAAAGAGCGTGTAGCTTCCCTCTTCCCAGCCAATGTACTTGACACCCCTACAAAATTACATGAGCATTTGGAAGAGGTTAAAAGACATAAGTAACCAAGATTCTCTTGTTTCCACCCATACACAGCTTGTGTGACAGGCATTTTAAACCTCACTGACTCATTATTGATAGCGTTTATAAATTAATAAAATAAATGAGTTCTCTCTCCTACATCACCAAGATACTATTCTTTTATGTATGTATGTATATATGTATACAGTGTTCTGCCTGCATGTATGCCTACAAGCCAGAAGAGGGCACCAGATCTCATTATGGATGGTTGTGAGTCACCATGTGGTTCCGGGGAATTGAACTCAGGACCTCTGGAAGATCAGCCAGTGATCTTAACTACTGAGCCATCTTTCCAGCTCCCAAGATACTCTTCTTAAGAGTGCCCATAAAATGACTTCCTTACATCTGTGACCTAAGGCCACCCCCTCCCCCCAGTTATCAATGGCCACTGACACTGTCTCATTCTAAGTTCTCACATTATTAACAGGTGTGTTCATGACCAACAATTTTTTAGAAAAACATCCTCCAAGGCCAAATGTCAAGAATCTGTGTTGTTTTACATATACAGTTAGAAGATTCATTTAGCCGTATGTCTTACGAGAAAATCATGAGGTACCTACCATAAACTGATGACTGGGAGGATGAGGAGGCCAGCAGACAGCAGAAAAATGAAGCCAGGGTACCAAGCAACCGTGGCTGAATAAATACCATTGTAAGCAGAGGTCGCAGTGACTCCACTTAGTGTTTCTAAGAAAGCTATGCAAGCAAACAATGCACCTGTTTGGGGCAGGGGTACGGAGGGAGAAAGAAAAAGGCTGAATTACAAAACAATAATAAAAAGTGAACCAAGAGAATTTGTTTGTTGAAAACAGCCACAGAGCTGGTCCATGGTGGCACGTGCCTTTCTTTAATCCCAGCCCTCAGGAGGCAGAGACAGAGGCAGACAGATCTCTCAGTTCAAGGCCAGCCTGGTCTACAGAGCAAGTTCCAGGACAGCCAAGGTTACACACAGAGAAACCTTGTCTTGAATGCCTCTGCTCCAAAAAAAAAAAAAAAAAAAAAAAAAAAAAAAAAAAAAAAAAAGCAAGCAAGAAGAAAGAAAGGAAGGAAGGAAGAAAAAAGAAAGAAAGAAAAAAAGAGAAAGAAAGAACCACAGGACATGACATGTGATCCTCGAGTGATCCATCTGCTCAGGTCCTTGAGAAGGGGCTGGGGATGCAATTCAGATGGCACAGCGCTTGTCTAGCATGCAAGAAGCCCCGGGGTCCCCTCCCCAGCACAGCACAAACCAGTGTCGTGGCACTCACTTGTAATCCCAACACTCAGGAGGTGAAGGCAGGAGAATCAGAATTCAAGTCATTCTTGAGAACCTGCCTCAAACAACAACAACAACAACAGCCTGAGAAGTAACTGATCCATTTTGTAGATGAAGGGTCTGAGGCAAGGTGCTCCCCGTGGACTTGATGGGAGAGACAGGGAACACCCCAGTAGCTGAGCACTGACGTCTGCGGGAAAAGCTGACAAAGGTACCTCCAGCTGACTCACTTGGAAACTGCAGTGTCTCCTTCTCCCACAACCTTGAGGCCAGTCACCCATTAGACAGAAATCTAGCTATGGATAGAAAATACTGTGTGGGCATTTATGCGTCTCCTTCTGACTGGGCTACAGCTCTATCGATCCCATACACATGGCTTTTCTGTTTGCCCTGATGTCCTCGGGGCCCAGTTGTCCTGGTGCATGACAGCCATTTAGCAAGCATTTGTCAAAAGAATGAATAAAGGTTTAACTCAGGACTCTATACCCATCCATCACCCAGCAGGATGTACTGCCTTCATGACTTATGGTGATGCAAGGAGCCAGTTTAACTGACTTTCCTACTTGCTTAGTTACAATATATTATTTGCGTTTCTTGCTATACCCAGGAATAGTGCTACAGTACAAAAAAAAAAAAAAAAAAACAAACCCAGACTGTAAGATAAATAGGTTGGGGCGGACACCATCTGTCTCACACAATATGCTGTTATGGCATAGCGTAGCTTGTTGCTCGACTTCCCTGGGCAATCCAGTGTGTTAAGTGCTTGTAGAGATAAGCTGGATTAAATGCACCTGAATGAGTGCACTTTCTAGACTTTGAAAACAAACCGAGCAACTCAAAACACCTGTTTCATTGTGTCCCCATTTATGCTCACCATGAGTTTGTGAGTAGCGCCAGGACAAGACAGCAAGCACAGGGAATTTCAGAAACATCACCAACATGCTACCTTCTCTCCCTTCTAGTTATTCAAGCACGTGCTCTCCCACTGAGCTATGCCCAAGTCTTTGAAGCATCAGAGTTCAGCTTGCAGGGAGTGAGTGGCGCCTGGTGGCCTCTGTGGTGTGCCCCTTCTCCCCCGACTACTCTAACGTGCATCATATTCGCACAGAGTGACTGTTTAGAAAAAATACAAGAATGGGAATATACCGAGTGATGACAATTTCGCCACTAAGGCAGGAACAAGATAATTTATGATTTCTAGATTTATTTCATGGGTACGAACGTTTGGCCTGCAAGTTCTGTATGTGCGCAATGTGCATGCCTGGTGCCCATGGAAGCCAGAAGAGGGTACTGGATCTGTGGCACTGAAGTTACAGATGGTTGAGAGCCACCATGTGGACGCTGAGAACAGAACCCAGGTCCTCTACGAGAGCAGCCAGTGCCCTTAGCCACTGAGCCACCCCTCAGCTCCTTTATCTGCATTATTTTTCTTTTATTGCTATTCTGTTGGTGTTCCATCAAAGAAACCACTGCTGAAACCAAAGGCAAAGGCAGGTTTCTCCACGGCACCTGTTCAGAGTTTTCTCCTCCTAAGCGCTCTCTAGATAACCATTACGGCAGTCCGTGAACGGCTTTGAGAAGACACAGCTTCAGTTTGCAAGTGGCCAAGAACCAATACTAATATTTTAAAACTGATTGAAGTTCAGTTTTTCTCAGTGTTGACAGAACTGACAAATCCAAACGTGCTAGTAGGAGCGGTTCATACATACTCACGCAGGAACATCCTCGCAAAGCTAAGATACGAGACAGGTGAGTACCTCAGTTTGATGATGTCGCAGGCTACTGAGGGAGGCCCGCACTGCATGCCAGTAACTCACGGTTGTTCTTAACTACACCCTGGGTGGTGATTCTCTGCCTGCACCCCCGGAGCTCTCATCTCCCCTGCTCCCATCTGTATTTGGGGGGCTTCCTCACTGGCCACCTTGCTGAAGCACTTGGTCAAAGGAACAGAGCAGAGCTGAGTCAGGATGTCTCCTTTCTGCCTGACTGTCTGGGCCACCTGCCAGGCTGTCTCCACACTGCCCATTCCTCTGCATTACCTTCCATGGAATCCCCCCCTGGCTTTGTGTTTCCAACTTGGCCTCAGGTTCAGGCCCAGAAGAAAACCTTTCTGGGGCCCTGCATAAGAATGGAACTGAAGGTCACTATCACCCATGCATGGATGCCCTCTGTGTCTGCTGGCTTCACCCTTGAAGGGTCCGCCTTCCACCCACCAAACCTATAGGTAGGCGCCAAACACACGCAGACATTTTTTGTCATTGTTCCCTAGACAACACAGCAAAATGACTATTCACAAAATATATCATCTTAGGTATTAGGGGTCATCTAGAGATGGGGAAAGCCTGGAGGTTATATGTAAATTATATACAAATACTATCCAGCTTAAAACTGTTTTAATTATTTTCATGAATTTTTTTGGTTAGTGTGCAAAATAATGAATCTGGCTGACAGTTTTACACGTGTGCCACTGTAGCGTGTCAAAATGTTGGTGTCTGTGAGGGGCTCTGGAACCTTCCTTGTCAGACATAAAGGGACGGCAGTATTTAGATGTTACTAAAGGTTAGGGATGAGTGTGATGTGTCTTTACACTGTGGAAGGCCAGATGGAAACATGAGAGTCTCCTGGCTTTTTAAGAGTTCCTTCTAGAAACCGGGCAATGGCAAGAGAGCTGTCCCCAGCCTGCAACCATCCCACTGGATTCTCCTTGCTGCATGACTCAGAAAGGACCATTCATAGCTGGGTGTAGACCCTAGGCACTTACAACTCCAAGGTCATGGCAGACCTGCCTATCAAGCCACCCACTGGACCCTCCTTTGATGGAGAGGGAGTACATAGGGCTGGGCATGGTCCACTGAAGAAGATCATCCAGGTGCTCAGTCGCCAAGAACCAGAGTGGCCTAGTAGCCAGAGTGCAGTTAGGAGTTTAGGAGCGCCGTAGGTTCGCAGTGAGGAGAGCCCTTGATTCCAAGACCCTCCCCCCCCTTCTTCTGGCTGAGACAAAGCCAGAGAAGCCCTCTAAATCAGGGCCTCCAAACAAAGCACCCTCTTCCAAAGTGCTAAGCTTCTTCTTCAAAGGAGAGCCCGGCAGAAAGCCCGCTAGGCGGCTCAGAAGCTGCCGGCATCGATCAATACAGGCTGAAGTTGGGAGACATCTGTTCTTGCCTTTAGCGCGAACTCACCTTGTTCAGTGGAGTGGACCACCTTCGACAGCATGGACCTCAGGACAGAGAAAGGCATCATGGTGAAAAAGAATGGAATCCTGACTGTGAGATGAACAGACAACCAGATCAATAGTCAAATCAGGCTTAAGTCGCGGTGCTCGCTGGCCTAAACAGCTCTTCCTATGAACAGCCTGACTCACAGCCGCTGAAGATCCAGCTGCCCGCAGCTTTGCCTAGAAAACTAACAGACTACTGACGGGCCATTTGAAGCTTGCTTTACTCTAGAATTCTGGTTTGGGTTCTACAAATTGTACTCATGAATGTTTTGATCCATGTGTATTCGGTCTGCCTGATTTGGTCTAGATGAGACCCATTTGTCTATTTTTCTAATGCTGTAACAACTTATTTAATTTATTTAGTAACTTTTGACTACTAATTAGCTTCTACCCCGCCTTTTTTTGAGACAGGGTTTCTCTGTCTAACAGCCCTGGCTGGCCTCGAACTCACAGAGATTCACCTGCCGCTGCCTCCTGAGTGCTGGAATTAAAGGTGTGTACCACTATTGCCCAGCAGCTTTTACCCATTTAAAAATATTTATTATTTTCATTTATGTGTGTGTGTGTGTGTGTGTGTGTGTGTGTGTGTGTGTGTTTGTGCCCCATGTATATGTCCATGGTGGCCAGAAGAGGGCTCTAGATACCCTGAACCTGGAGTTAAGGTAGTTGTGAGCCAAAAAACTGAACTCTGATCCTCGGGCTGGGCCTGCTCCTAACTGCTGAGCCACCATTCCAACTCCTTTTATATGGTTTTTGTTCTTTGGACTTTACATTCTTGGGGCTCTTATTCCCTTCCTGTAAGGATTCCTTTATAGGTTTGCCTCTTTATTGTTTTGTTGGCTCATTTTTTTGGCTGGAAATTTCATGAACACAATTGTCTCTCTTCTTAAATTGTGAGATACACACACACATATATGTGGTATATATATAATGATATACACAGATGATAAATGTATGTTTAATGTATTTATTAAATTACTACATGTATGTTGTATAAATAAATAAATAAAAAAAAACAAGGTCTCACTATGTAGCCCTGCCTCACCTGTAACTCCCTTTGTAGACCAGGCTGGCCTCAAACTCATAGATCGCCCTGCCTCTGCCTTGCAAATGCTGGGATTAAAGGCGTGCGCCATTGCCACCACTTTTAATTATCTCTTTTTTTCTCTTTTTTTTTTCAGTTTTTCAAGACAGAGTTTCTCTGTGTATTAGCCCTAGCTGTCCTGGAACTCATTCTGTAAACAAAGCAGGTCTGAATTTACAGAGATCCGCCTTCCTCTGCCTCCCGAGTGCTGGGATTAAAGGTGTGCACCACCACGGCCCAGCAAGTTATGCTTCTTAATAGAATCATATTTCATCATATCATAAAATAATGACATTTGCTCTTGCAAATACTGTATTTACAGTTTCCAGAGTATTTGTACGTGTTGACTTAATGTGGTCTTGTGAAACGGGGATGTGGTTTCTCCTAAGAGACACTATGCAAAGTGCTTTCTAGTTCTCTAAGACCTGTTACACACCCTTCTGAATGAAGCTTTCTTGTGCCCGTCACATGAGGAAAAAATAAAGGGTTCAGAGGAATGAACTCGCCAAGGTCACGCAGCAATATAGGAGGAAGTCGAGCCTAATTCTGATCTGTCAAACTTTCTTTAGCAAGCGGCAATGACTAACAAACACCTCCATGGTAGAAACAGCTGCCTTGGACCAGGAGTCCACATCCCAGCTCCATCGCCTGTTCCAACACACATTCTAAGGAACACGCATTTCAGTAAAAGCAATGCTCAAGAACTGACTCGCACCAAGGACGTATTTTTGGCAAATAGGCAGATTTGGAAAATCATGATGATCCCATGTACTCGTTATATTTTAGGAAATCTGGTGTTTTAATTATTGGTTTCTGGCAAGCTGGCCATTTGCTTTAAATTGAAAGAGAACAGGTTCATAGGGAGCTCTGTGTCAAGAGTGATCCCCTTCTCCCACTTCCTACAGAAACCAGACACGTGTGTAACTCACCCAGAAGCATCATGAGCGTGGTCCTGGCGAAGGCAGCCAGCGTCATTCCCAGCATGGTGGTAAGAATGCCAATGAAGGCAATGTGAATATCCTCCAAACAATAAGAAAAAAGCCATATGCCTAGGAAGCTGATCAAAAAGGAGACACTCCCCAAAGCTGTACCGTAGCCTATGTACACCTCATCCCAGCAGAGCGGAGAGCCCAGCTCATAGAGTGTAAAAATTGGGGAAATGCCGATGATCACGAAAAAATAAATGACAATGGTAAAAATCAGCAGACAGAGCAGAGACTGCCGCTTCCCAGAGCCATTTTTAAAAAGCAGGTAAGTCCGGTAAAATAGGTCCTTGAGGCTTTCCCTACAGGACATAGTGACCATCTGAGATGAGGACTCCTTTATGGGGTCACTGAGGAAAAATGAAATGTAGGTCAGGTTGACTATAAGAACTGCGGCGATGATGAAATAGGACCACACAAAGCCCAGTTCTCGGATAAAATAGCCGGATGACAGACCCGTGAGCCCAGTAAAGACTCCGAGCATAAAATCCAGGACGGCTATCCGAATGATTTTCTGCTTGTATTCTTTACACTGATCGACAATGTAGGCAAAGCAAGCACCCCAAAACGTGGTGTAATTCCCAAAAAGGGCACCAAAGAAGGTGGATGCAATCAGAAGCTGGAGAGGAAGGTCCAAGTAGGAAAGCACACACAACCAGACGATGGTTGCTAGAGAGCCAAGGGATGACAGAACCATGGGGAGTTTCCGTCCATGGTTGTCGCTGCTCGATAAAAGCATGAAGGTAGACACCAGACCAGGAATTAGCCCACTTATTTCCACTTGCAGGTTGAAGAGAGATGTCTTTTTCTGAACTTCCTGGAAGGACAAAGAAGACAAAGTGTTTACAGATACAATGACCATATAAAAGATAGTAGTGTCTGCCTCCTTGATCTCGCTGCTGGTAGCAAGTGGGAGGCCTCAGGTAGGTGGGGGGGGGACAGAACCCAGTTAAGTTTTCATGCAGGTCATGAAGCGTATGTCAGAAGGTCACATGCCCACACTTAGTTATGAGACCTACACACCACTCGTGGTAGAGACTCAAAGCTATGAGAAGAAGACCGCATGCACGGGTGTCTGTTCCTCCAAAGGCCATGTGCATGTCACAGACTCTGGGGCCAGCAATAGAACGGTCATTTTCCTCCCCTACCATGTGAACCATTTGCACCGAGAGATCATCCCGACTCTGGCTCTCCAGCCTGGGGGATGACCCTTGCTGGGATGGGTCTTCCTGCCTAGGCTACAGGAGGGAAGTGGACGGTTCACACACTTGCTTGGTAGACTTTAGCTAAGCAGAGTTCTGCTCCCCTTTGAGCCTCTGCATTCACAGACAGCTGAGCGAGACTCGATTCCTTTGTTTACTAAAGAAGGAATGAGACAGAGCCAGGGGACGAGTCTTGCCTTGCTCAAGACAGCTGCAGTCTGTGGACTGAGAATATAATGATGATAGACAAAGGGGCATGGGTACACAAGGACACACACTCGGGCAACTGTGACAGTCATTACGCAATCACTGGATGGAAGAACTTGGGGCTATTTAAAGATATCTGTGGAGCTGGAAATACGGTTCAGTGGTTAGGAGCGCTGGCCGCTCTTTCAGAGGACCCGGTTTTGGGCTCCGTCATCCATGTGGTGACTCATAACTGTAACTCTAGTTCTAGGGGACCCAAAGTCTTCTTTTTGTCTCCACAGGCACCAGGCATTCACATGGTGCACATGCATACATACGTACAGGCAAAACACCCATACACATAAAAATAATTTTAAAATTCTTTTAAAGACATGCTGTGTGTGTCATGTCTCAGTATTGTCCAATTATGCGCAGGACATGTGGCATTTTACATTAATTCTCTGACGGCTTTCTGACAACATGGGTCTTTCGCTCTTAGCACATGGTATGTCCCATTGTAAAATGCCACATGTCCTGCGATTGCTCTTTGGGCTGACGAGGGAGGGGGACTTGGTTGGGGGAGGGGGAGGGAAATGGGAGGCGGNCGGGGAAAAGACAGAAATCTTTAATAAATAAATTAATTAATTAAAAAAAAGAAAAAAAATGAAGCTGGGAGGTGGTGGCACACACTTTTAATCCCAACATTTGGGAGGCAGAGGCAGGCAGACCTCTGAGTTCAAGGCTAGTCTGGTCTACAGAGCGAGTTCCAGGACAGCCAAGACCACACAAGAGAAATCCTGTCTCAGAAAACAAACAAACAAACAAAGAACCGTTTTTCTTCCCCGCTCTAACCTAATCTATAGGGAGCAAGACCTTACAAGCGAGCTTTCTTACACACAGTGGCACCAGCTCTGAGAACGGTACTGGGCACAAGGCAGGCTCCTGGTGGGTACCGAACCAACACATGGCTGAAGAAGATAAGGCTCTGCCACTTGCTGGCCATAGAGGATATTATCAAATTATTGTGTCTGTTGCTGCTTCTTCTGACAGGAGGGATAAAAATGAACTCTGCAGGCTGTTGGGAGGGTTACATTTGAAAGACATATGAGCTGCCTGGCACCAGCCCTGGGCCCCGTTCAGTGCTCAGTCCTGCCCATTCGATGTGCACATCTTTGCATTCTTACAGTAGCCATTGCATACATATTTCCTGAGTAAATAAATGCAAAGTCATCTTTTAACCAACTTTTCAAGCAGGTTTTCCCAGCAGGGTTCCTGCTTTATATCGGTCCACCCAAATCTGTCTCCCGCTTGCTTCTATGACTCCTCACCCAGTCTTTCACAGTTACCTCCGCCTCTGCCGTCTGTGCTTAAACAGTTTTGTTTTTAACAGGAAACTCAAAGCCCAGTTCCATTTGGAGTCATAATAGGGACACAAGGCACAAGCTATGGGGTCGAGGAGATGGCTCAGTGGCTAGAGCACTGGCTGCTCTTTCAGAGGAACCGGATTCTGTTCCCAGCACCCACGTGGTGGTTCACAAGCATCTGTAACTCCAGTCTCAGGGGATCTGATGCCCACTCCCAGTCTCTGAGGGCACTGCATGTATGTGGCACATAAACATACATTCAGGCAAAACATTCATACACTAAAAACAAGTATATCTTTTTAAAAAAAAAATTGCAGAGCAGAGTCCTGTTACCAATTTACTTCTCGAGAGGTACTCGTGTAACAAGGAAATGGTGTAGCGAGTGGTTGGAAAATTCCTTCTTCCTCAAAATTCAACAAGCATGGATAGAACGCCCCCCCCCCACACACTTCTTTACTTCTTAGCCAAAAGTGCCCACCACTGTGAAAGGGTTCCCATAGAGAGGTGGCCACTCTCTGTAATTCTCCATTCTCAGCAATATTACGTGTGTGTGTGTGTGTGTGTGTGTGTGTGTGTGTGTGTATTGTGGTGGTGGTTTGAATGAAAATGGTCCCCATAGACTCATAGGGAGTGGCATTATTCTTCAATAATGTATGGCCTTGTTGGAGAAGTATGTCACTAGGGCCGGGCTTTGAGGATTCAGAAGTGGCTTACTGTCTCTTCCTGCTGCCTGCGGATGCAGATGTGGAACTCTCGGCTACCTCCCCAGCACCATGTCTGCCTGCATACTGCCTTACTTGCTGCCAGGAGGATAACGGACTAAGCCTCTGAACTGTAAGCCAGCCCCAATTAAATGTTTTCCTTTATAAGAGTTGCTGTGGTCACGGTGTCTCCTTACAGCAATAAAACCCTAACTAAGATGATTTTATACATATATGTGTATGTTAATAAACAGAGGTTGGAAAATAAGACTGTCATTGAAATATAGGCTTTCAAATACCAAATATAGGTGAGAGTGCAATTTATTCTTTAATTAATTTTTAATTTGTTGGCACAGTGTCTTTATATATCCTGAGTGGATCTCGAACTTGTAACCCTTCTGCTTCTCTCTCCCAACTGCCAGGATTACAGATGTTCACTACCATAAGGCTTATTACGAGGTATTTTGTGGGGACAAAGATTGAGTCCAAGGCCTTGTGCATGCCAAGTAACCTACCTATCACTAAGCTGCATCCTCAGCCCTTGAATTGTCTCACTAAGTTTCCCAGGCTGGCTTTGAACTCATGATCTTCCTGCCTCTGCACCCTAGGTGCTAGAATTACCAGCATTGAGTCACCATTCTAAGTTAAGTTTCTTATCTCCACACCCTGAACTGTAAGATCATACCTTCCATGTTAGCACACAGGCGTACGTGGGTCTGTTTGTTATTGGGATGTGCTAGGGTCAGCTTCAGTAGTCACCTTGACACCAACTGGAGTCAGCCTGGAGGAGGGAGCCTCAGCTGAGAAGCTGCTTCTATCAGATTGGCCTGTGACCAGGTCCGAGGGACATTTTTCCTGAGTGTTAAGTGGTGGAGTAGGGCCCAGCCCATTGTGGGTGATACTATCCCTGGGCAGCCAGTCTCGGTTGTGTAAGGAAGGCTGTTGAGCAATCGAAGGGGAGCACAGAGCACCTCCCTCAGTGGTCCCTGCTCCAGGTTCCTGCCTCGGATGATGGGCTCTGCCTGGAAGCCAAATAAACCTCTTCCTTTTCCAAGTTGCTTTTTGGTCAGTGGTTTTTGTTTTGTTGTTGTTTTCTGCTTTTTTTAGACAGGGGTTCTCTATGTAGCCTTGGCTGTCCTGGAACTCACTCTGTAGACCAGGCTGGACTAGAACTCACTGAGATCCACCTGTCTCTGCCTCTTGAGTGCTGGGATTAAAAGGCGTGCACCAGGGGCTGGAGAGATAGCTCAATGGTTCCAGAGGTCCTGAGTTCAATTCCCAGCAATCATATGGTGGCTCCAAACCATCTGTAATGAGATCTGGTGCCCTCCTCTGGCGTGTGGGTATACATGGAAGCAGAAAATTGAATAAATAAATAAATAAATAAATCTATATAAAAAAAGGCGTGCACCATTACTGCCTGGCTTTGGTCAGTGTTTTATCACAGCAAAAGAGAAACAGACTCGGACAGGAAGGACAGACAAATATGGCTGAGCTGTACAGCGCTCCCTACTGCAATGCTCAGTGTCCTTTTACACACAATGGACAGTTGGGGCTGGTTGGTAAGAAAGGAATTTTGTTTTTCTAGTCCTCTCCCAGGGCTGGCTCCTTATGCTGAGACCACGACACACACCCCTAGTCCCACCTCATTTGAAAATCAAGAGGCCAAGCTCACACAACAGGGCTAGGAGCAAGGGGACAAGGCTCTCAGATTCAGAGAGAGGGAGGAGGGTGTTCTCTGAGAGGTCAAACAAGGGCAGCATCTGGAAAGTGTCCAGAAGGAAGTGATCTAGGCAAAGGTGATGCTATCATCCCGCTTCTTGTCTGGTCCTGCCTCAGCTGTGGGCAGCAGGGTTGGGCTAAGTGTGGGAAGGTCTAGTTCCCTGCTCTTAGGGAAAGCATGGAACAACTCTGGGGGCAATACCTGGAATAAGGACAGTCTCTTGAATATCAGAACAATGGGAAACAAAACAAAAAAGGAAAAGAAAAAACAATCAAACTGAAAGTTTGGCTAAACTCTGCAGGAAACCATGCTGCTCTAGGAGTGTATTTGGGGGTGGGGGTAGGGTTGCTTGTCAGTAGCCAGGTCTGGAAGGGCTAACACTATGCTTCTCCTCTATTCTCCAAGGGGCTTGCTTCTGTCACCTGGGGAGGGGCGAAGGAAATCCCTGACTCACACAGAAATGATGAGTTCCTGGGACCCTCTCGCTACTGGGAGAGATGGAAATTGAAACTTTTTTTTTTTTTAAGAGCTGAGGAATCTAAGTTGGATGTCATAGTCATGTGATCTTGAACTCAGTTTCTTCCAGCCAGCTGTCTAGCCTACCTTCCTCTTTATCATTGTTGTTACCTTGAGACAGGGTAGCCCAGTCTGGCCTTGAACTCACAACCTTCCATCCCAAGCCCCCTGAGCAGACTCTGGGGAGGGTGGTGAACCATTCCGGGAGGCTCCGACCTTTCTGTGTGTGACTGTGCAGGCCCTATGGCTGGTCAGAAATGCTCTGTTCCAAGGAAATTCTCCCCCAGCATGAGGAAGTAAGGACAGGCCTGACTAAGCAGTTGGACCTTGTCCCATCCAGCTTCCACCTGATACCCTGGGGCAGCTGGGGTGGCTTCAGGCCTTCCCTTGGGGGTCCTCTGCCATGTCCCTACCTCAGACTCACTTCACTGCACAGCGAGACCCTCAGATGAGGGAAGGCAACTCAGCGCTCTCTTCTCCTCGGTGTCTGTGAAAGCAGCACCACTTGTTTCCACAAAATATCCCTCACTAGAGCAGTTCCGAGCTCGTAAATAAGACACTGTAGGAAAACACCTGATGTTGCCTCCTGAACTCAGGACTTGGGCATGGCAGGCTTTTTGGCAAAGTCGGCCTCCGGCCCCAGAGTGATGACAGAGGAAGGCCTCACAATGTCTAGCTAAACATTTGCAGGATACCGAGAGTCAAAGTGAGCACTCCCCAGTCCAGATGTGGGCACATGACTCAACACTTATAATGTGTCCCCGGCCTCCTGACCTCAACAAATGCTGCCCCACCCCCATGGGTGACAAAGGCCCTGGTCCAATTTTTCAGACATTTGTTTTGTTTTCAAGAGAACAAAGAGTAGATGCGGTTGTAGTGAGATTTCTAAAGAGAAAAGAGCTGGATCCCACACAGGGAGGAATTTTACAAAGAGGCTCATTAAAGGTGTTAGGAGGAACTGAGAGAAGGCCCTGGGTTTGACCTTTTTTTTTGGGTGTGTTGGGGAGGGGAGGGGTTAGGGGCTGGGGTTGTCATGCTTGGCAAGCCTCTGGTTTGGAACCTGTTTCTATTCCCTATTAACCACAGGATAGGAGGTTTTCATTTCTTACCTCCCGGAATGCAAAGATCGGGTCGCTTCTGTTTTGCTTACATTCAGAGACATTGCTACCAGAAGCAAAGGTGTAGTTACCCGTTTCTTCCCATATCCTCCGGTACACGTACTGCGCTGTCAGCGGGATGTTCAGGGTCATAGCAAACGCGTTTAGGAGAATGGCGGGCTCGATGAATGAAGTCTTCATATTGCTCAGGTGGGCAGGTGGGGTCTGTTTGTTAGAGGGAGGAAGGGGAGCAAGGGAGAGACCTCATCAGTTGATTCCTTATCCGAGTGGCTAAATTCTCAAAGATGGGGAAGTTGGAACAATGTGTCATAAACGTGAGCAAGCAAAGAGAGTTCCAGATTTCCGAGAGTGCCCTTGCCGGGAGAGAGTTCCCGGTTCTTCTCCAAGGAGCGAACTAAGTTCTCTTAGGACTTAGTTCTTCCCCGGCTCTGCTTAGTCCAAGCGTCCAGTGCTGCGCGTAACAGCACCCACAGGTTCCCACTAGGTAAACAATGCAGTTCCCTGGGGACCCGGAGGTTACGCAATTGTTGTTATTTGGCTGCGGATTAAGGGCCTTGCAAAAAAGCAGCTACCGATCGGAAGGGGCGTTTCTGTTTTCGTTTCTTAAACTCAGTCCACAGTTACATTCTTCCTGCCTGGCTAGGCTCAGGTAGGACCGTTTTCAGGACTGTGTTTTCAGTTACCCGTGTAGGGCGCAGCGTCTCCGGCTTTCCAGTGCGGGGGAGGGGGGGAGGGCTACCTGGGGACAGCGAGTTGGAGCTGTCCTTGGAACGAGTCACTGGAGCCCTATTTAAAGGCAAAGAAAAATAAGCGCACCTCCTGGTCTCTAGTGGCTCCGGACTCAGTCCCAGCTGCTCCCTAAGCCTCCGCAGTCTTGGTCTTTGGGTCCTGGTGGTGACTCGGCAGCCGAGCATCATCACCCGAGCCAGCAGCAGATGGTAATCTCCGGCCAGAGCGGTCACGCTTCCCCAGCTCGCTTGCGATTGGATCCCGCGGCCGGTGCCCCCGCTGGGATTGGTCTAGTATAGTGTCACTCTCTTGAGCCCGCCCCCGGAGGCCCGGCTGGCTCTTCCCCAGCAACCCGGCAGATTGGGTGACCTGGCAGCTCCCCGCAGGTTCTGCCTAATGTTTCTGGGTAGGAACTGGGTTTCACTGAAGCGCCTCAGAGTCACACGGGGATCACCTTGGCTGCTGGATCGAGAGTTCGAGAACAGCTGGGACTACATAGCAAGACTTCTGTCCAAAGCACAGAAGATATGTGTGTGTATGTAAGTATATATGTATATGTATACACTATATGCAATATATTATATATACTATATAACATATATTGTAAACCAGGCGGTGGTGGCGCACGCCTTTAATCCCAGCACTTGGGAGGCAGAGGCAGGAGGATCTTTGTGAGTTCAAGTCCAGCCTGGTCTACAAGAGCTCCAGGACAGGCTCCAAAGCTACAGAGAAACCCTGTCTCAAAAAAAAAAAAAAAAAAAAAAAAAAAAACCATATATTGTATATAATATATAGTAATACTATATATAGCATATATAATATAATAATATATGTTAAAAGGAAAACAATGAAAAGTGGTTGCAGACGTCACAGGCTAGGGTTGCTAGGTTGCAGTTCACTGTAGCATACAGGTGAACCAATGAGTGTCTGCCAAAAGAAGGCGACAAAACACAGGAAGGACACAAGAAAAGAGTTCTAAGTGGGGAGGTTTTGGCCTTGGGAAATTTAAAATAAATACCTATTATATTTTTATGTGAATATTTATTTTGTTTTATGTGTATGTACACCCTATACAGAGGCCACAGAAAGCTGCTAGATCCCCTAAAACTGGAGTTACAGGCAGATGTGAGCTGCCATGTGGGTGCTGGGGAACGGTATCCAGGTCCTGTGCAAGAGCAGTAAGCGCTCTTAATCAATAAGCCGTCTCTGCGGTCACCCCTTCCCCCACTGGAGGGGATTTAAAAATCTCTCTGAAGTCCACTCTTCCTCTGTTGAGAGGTTATAGTAAGACTTACAAAGCACACAGAGCAACCTCAGAGACAGGGAGAAAACCACCACTGGCCTCCAATACACACAACTGGAACAAACCTGAAGCCCACAGGGTATTACTTCCTGAGGAAGAAAAGCCAACACAAGAAAACCCAAAGTTTCGTGGTTTGGGGTCCTGTCCAAAAAAGGAAGGTCTTAGGCTAGAGTGGTTGTACCAGGAAGTGGGGACAATCCTGGGAGAAAGCATCTTAATCTTATCTAAAAGTCAAGGTCAGATGTGGGCCAAAGCAGTAATTGACAAAGGAGTAGCAGTTGGGAATACAGGCCGCGTTTGTAGTCTAGGCAAGACACAAATGGTTACTGGGCATCGAACCTGGGTCCTCTGCAGCACAAGTCCCTGTTCTTGACAAATGAGCCATCTGTCCATGAGTTTAAGATGGCAACACAGTGCATTAAGTGGTAGATCTGGGACACCTTCAGGGTAGGAAGGGCTGCGGAGAAGAGCTGACTAAGCAGTAAAAGTTCTGTACCAGAGAGTTGGCCCCAGAAAAATACAGAGTGCATCGAGGGAGTGACTAGGGCAGTAGTACTTTTGAGTTTCCCAGCACCACACAATCTTCAGGTGCCTAAGCTAAGCTGCTAGTTGAGTCTATTTTCTACATAGTTTGGTTGATTTGCAACATCTGGCTAAGGAGCTTAACTCCAAGGAGTGTTCAGTTGAGAGACTTGTATTTTCAAATACAAATCAAAGAGGTCAAGACCATGCTTCAAGATCGACTGGCCTGGGACGGTGACCACCTCTCAAGCATTATGTCCGCCTTGATCCTGGGAAACTACACTTCATCTGTTTTCATTCAAAGATGCAGGTTGATGGGACCATCACCTGTGATGAGGCTACCACTGCAGAGCCTCATACAGAGGGGAGGAGGAGGGAACGTGATGGAGCTGGTTCCAGCTCTAAAAGAGTTACCCTTAGAGAGGACACAAGCCACTCACTCCTCACATGCCATTTGGCTAGAACAGGTCACAGGGCCATGTGGAGAAACGCAGTTCCGTCAGGCTCTCCGGAGGAGTAGGAGGAGACACGCAGCCACTAGCTCTAATGTCATCTGTGTTTCAGGCCTTACTTTTCATGGAAATCAACAGGCAAGAAAAGGTCCTTAAAAGGCACGCCTCTTACGGGCCAGGCTAACTTCCATGCCCTATGATGTTCTACTGTCCCCGGCTTTTCTTCATGAAGAAGGAAGTCAGGCCATCAGATGGCCATGGAGAGTATGGTGACCACGGTTATATAAGCCTTTCCCTTTTCTTCCAAGACTATGAAGTACTTGAGTACATATGTTAAAGGAACCTTCATGGTTGATTGGACTCTTTCTATCCTGGGCATGGTGGTGAGCCCACAGTCAGAATAGCATAGTTCAACAACAAAGGACTTTTCCTTTACTTGGTAAGAAAGGATGAAAAAGGCAAAGAGTTAACTGGAAGGACATGGAAATCACCAGAAAGCCTTCAGCCCCACACTATGGCTGATCTACACAGACTTCCTTCTGTCGGAGTCAGAAGGTGAAAATAAGGGCTGGCTACCCGAGAAACACTATTACCTGCTTATCAGGTGTATGTTCCTGGTAGTGTTTTCTAAAATGTGGATCAAACCAAGTGTGCTCAGCCAGGAGGATCACAAGTTCGAGGCTAGCCTGGGCATCGGCTTTGCCTCAAAACAATTTTAAAAACAAACAAATAAATGCATTCATAAATACGTAAAGTGGATCGCCAGGTGTGATCTTCAGGGCAGGAACTTAAGGATAATTTCGAAATTCTACCATTTTAGTTCACTGACCTAGGAATTTTAATGAGTGAGTGTACTATTAATTGTCACCAAGTAGTGACATTTAATGTCAGTGTCCTTATATGTGTTTCTCCTTCCCGTCATATTGGGTGTGACTGTTCTAATATGTCCGGCTCATGAGAAAACGCATGGACAAAAGGGTTGAAAAGATGGCTCGGTGGCTGAAGGCTCTTGCTGCCAAACCTAGCGATCTGAGTTCAAACCATTGAGCCCTAATGGTGGAAGGAGAGAACTGGCTCCCTTAACTTGTCCTCTGACTTCCAAACAGATGCTATGGCATGCCTGCATCCCACCCTGCCAACCAAACAGAAGCAAATTAAATGCAAGTGAATAATTTAACAGAAGCAGAAAAGTGGGTTGACTGTACAAATGCTATATCCAGGACGGGCACTGAAGGGACAGTGTCATGCCGTGCTGTTTGGGAGAAACTCTCACTTGTAGGGGAATGTGGAGTCCTCCCTGATGCGTGAGCAGACACTAAGTACACAGTGCAGTGGCCTAAAGCAGTGGTTCTCAGCCTGTGGGTCGTGACCCCCTTTGAGTTGAATGACCCTTTCACAGGGATCTCCAGAGACTCTCCTGCATATCAGATATCTACATTATGACTCATCAGAGTAGCAAAGTTACAGTGATGAAGTAGCAATGAAAACGGTTTTATGATTGGGGATCACCACAACATGAGGAACTGTATTAAAGGGTCACAGCCTTAGGAAGGTTGAGAACCACTGCTCTGCAGGCAAACAGCGAACCAACCATGGCAACTACCAACCTTGGTTTTCAAAAAGAAAAAACGGGACTTTCCATTTCCAATCAGATCGACTAAGGTGTGATGAGAAGGCCTCAGCTCCCCTCACATAGACACAGAGCTGAGAAGAGCGGAATAGGACTCTCTCCTGAGCGCAAGTTGTAGACAGGAAATGTAATAAGAGCATAAGACTCCAGTCAATGATTTGCGGAAAGAGACACAAGTTTATCTAGTTAAGAAATTTGTAACTTCTCTTCTTTTGACCTCCAGTGCCTAGGAACTGATAAACAGATTGTTTAGATTCCAGGACCAGACCCCGCCTTCTTGCTGCTGGCAGGGCTGGGAGGGGGGAGGGGGTTCCCAGTTTCCATGGGAGCCTATTTTTTTTTTTTTTTTTTTAGACAGGGTTTCTCTGTAGCTTTGGTGCCCATCCCAGAACTAGCTCTTATAGACCAGGCTGGCCTCGAACTCCCAGAGATCCACCTGCCTCTGCCTCCCAAGTTCTGGGATTAAAGGTGTGCGCCACCACCGCCCGGCCAGGAGCCTATTTCTTATACTAAGTGGTTCCAATCCCATTCCCACTCCTGCCGTCTTGCTTGTGACTCGGCTATCCAGAACATGCCGACCACACCCCACTTCACCTAAACACCCTAGCTTCCACTGCTAGACTGAACGTCCCTCACCCAAAAGGACTGGAACAAGAAGTGTTTCTGATGTCAGGGGTTGGGAAGTCTGCTTAGAGGTACTATTTACATAGAGTTTACCGGTTAACCATCCCTAATATGAAAATCTAAAATGTGAAATATTCTAATTAGGGACATGCTGATGCTCAAAAGATCTCGGATTTTGAAACATTTCAGATTCTCGGATTAGGGATACTCAACAGAAGTGATCTTCTTTATAATCCCTTAGCCTCCGCTCCCTGTGTCAATCAGGACCTGACCTGTGCAGTCAGCAGAGGCAGGTAGTCGTGGGTATCACCCTTGACTATTTGATCGCCCGCCGTGTGCATGGTGAAAGCTTTACATTCTGCACATAGCTTAATCTGTGCCTGTTTGCTGTGTGTTACTCTAAGCCAAGTGGGCGCCTTGGCTTTGGAGCATTTAGGCTGAATAGCTCTTCCTTGGTTCGACTAAGATTTCTCCCCACTGACCATTGGAAAGTGACATTTGAAAGCTGATGGAGAAGGAGGCCGATGCCTACGTATTACTTCTGCGCCACCTGAATGCCCTAAGGAAGCTTCACGTCAGAAATGCAGGTGCTGGTGGTGCTGGTGGTGGGCAGGGACAGCCTAGCCTGGGGCGGGGAGGGGGCACTGCAGGGGAGTGTCGGGAGGAGCAGAGTGAGGAGGCCAAGGCCCTTAAGGGACGGGAACTGAAAGGGAACCTGGGTTAGTATCCAGGAACCAGAGGTGTCCCACTGTGAGGGTGTTGATTCCTGAGAACTGCCTGCCTGAGAGGAGGTCGTCTTGTTCTCTAGTTCCACTTCCCCAGAGCGGAGGGAGGCTAGAAGCTGAGACAGCAGCCTGACCTCTCAGTAAACAGGACTGCCTCTTTTTAGGACCTAGTAAGCCCCGCCCCCCATGGGCGGGCGTTTACCTCTCAAGGAAGGGAGTCCTCAGAGAAAATGGCCCTCTGAGGCAGGAGAGTTCTTTTTTTTTTTTTTGGTTTTTCGAGACAGGGTTTCTCTGTGGCTTTGGAGCCTGTCCTGGAACTAGCTCTTGTAGACCAGGCTGGTCTCGAACTCACAGAGATCCGCCTGCCTCTGCCTCCTGAGTGCTGGGATTAAAGGTGTGCACCACCACCCCCCGGCAGGAGAGACATTCTGATTGGCTTGTGTGTACAGTGAATTCATAGAGATCTACTGCCCACCACAGCAGGGTAAATGGACAGGAGGCCCCATAGAAAAGACTCAGCTTCCTGGTGGGTTTTCCATACTTTTTGGGTTTGAATCTAAGTCTTTGTTGGTCAGTTACCTGTAGCCCAGTTTTGGGTGAAGTACAGAGGACAGCTTCCACTGTTCCAAGAGCATATTTTGTCCTTGAAGGTGCTGATCTAATCGTTAATGGGTTTATATGAGGGAGGAGGTTTAAGGGTAGCAGACTGAGCTAAAGTCACGTGTGTAGGGACTTAGATGACTCACTTCTGCCCCAGGTCCCTGTCCCAGGCTGCCCCTTGGAACTATCACTGCAGTTTCTCATCGGGAAGCCTCTATTCTTTAACTCATTTCCCATGCAGTAACAAATCATGGTCCTTCTGAAACCTTCAATACTTTGTCACTGAATCCAGAGTTAAATTCCACCTCCTTTATCATGGCCTCAAAGACCCCCAAATATTCGGGTCACTCTGCATTCTGCACACCAAACTAGTGAAACTTCTACATCTGGAACAGCCTCAAGACTGCTGGCTGTGATGATCAGCCTCACAGAATACACCAGTCAGGACTTGACCATAATCTTAAATTTTCTTTGGCAGCCTGGTCTACAGAGCTAGTGCCAGGACAGGCTCCAAAGCCACAGAGAAACCCTGTCTTGAAAAACAAAAAACAACAACAACAACAACAAAAAATTTCTTTGGGTCCGGGATTCTTGTACTACCCAGGACCACCTGGCCAGAGATGGCACCGCCCACATTGAGCTGGACCCTCCTGCATCAATCATCAATCAAGAAAACACCCCACAGGCTTGCCTACAGGCCAGCTTGATTGGAGGTGTTTTCCCTTTGAGGGTTCTGTCTTCCCAAACGATCCCTGTACATGAAACCTAAGCTAAGTAACCAGTGCAGGCCGTATCTCCACATACATTCGTTGCTAATACATGTCCTTGGAAACTCTGTCAGGTGAACTTCCAGGTGAGATGTTCAAACCTAACATGCACCTTAGGGGTTAGCCTTAATGTCACCATGGAGAACCTGGTTCTGACCATCTTTCACTATTCTCTTTTTTTTAAAAAAATATATTTGTCATATTCTTTTTATTATTATTATGTGTACATTGTTCTGCCTGTATTTCTGCCTGCAGGCCAGAAGAGGGCACAAGACTACATTACAGATGGTTGTGAACCCCCATGTGGTTGCTGGGACTTGAACTCAGGACCTCTGGAAGAACAGTCAATGTTCTTAACCTCTGAGCCATCTCTCCAGCCCTCTCTATTTTCTAGCATAAAAGCGACCTGTTTATCTTCCTTTGGTATCACCACAGTCTGTGTGATCGATTTGTTTATTTGCTTACCTCTCTTGGTCACTGTAGCTGCAGGAGGACACATGCTCTGAGAACAGAGCAGCCATGGCTGACTGGAGCGTGACTACATTCACATTTAGAATGGTGCAAATGAATGAAACGAGGTGACTTTGCTTCATACCCACAAATTACACAGTGATACATATACTAAATATGGCCCCGGGAAGCATCTGATATGTTCATTTTTCCAATGCCCTGATTTTTCTGAGATACTGCATTTATGACAGCATTCCCTGCTTTATTGGAATAAGAATGGGCCATAGCTGTATTTTGTATATGGTATAGTCATAACATGAGGAAATAGTGTCATAGACCAGTCTAAAATGTGAAGTCCCGAGCTAACTGCAGCTCTAACTGAAATTTTATTCTCCCTCAGGAATGAGGAAAACTGTTCAGCCTCTTTCATAATCAAACGAACACACAATTAGGACAATTAATAAGCATGCCATCTTTTACCTTCCAAATGGGCAAGTATTTTATTTTCTTAAGATATAGATCATTTGGCTAGGCTGAGATGAAGTGAATACACTGTTGTAGACCTGTCAGAGCCAGCTCCAATCCGCAGGGGGTACCTGGGAGGGGGCTTGAGGTTAAAGCAAGAGGCAGATGAAGGGAAACACAGGACAGAGCAGGAGGACTGAAGGTAAATGCCAACCAGCCCCCAGTTATTTCTCAGCCAGCATATATACTAATTACAGGCAAAAGGCAGAACAAAGAACAGTGCAGTCAGCCAACTCCTCCCTGCACTGTCTTGGGAGGAAGCTCAAGCAGGTGCGAAGTCTCTTACAAGCATTCAGCTAGCGCAGGGCGGTGGTGGCGCATGCCTTTAATCCCAGCACTTGGGAGGCAGAGGCAGGAGGATCTCAGTGAGTTTGAGGCCAGCCTGGTCTACAAGAGCTAGTTCCAGGACAGGCACCAAAACCTACAGAGAAATCCTGTCTTGAAAATAAAAAAAAAAGAAAGAAAAGAAAAGGAAAGAAAAGAAAAGAAAGGAAGAAGAAAAAAAGCATTCAGCTAGCAGCAGACAGCTGCTAATCACTAAAGAGGGGTGCCTCCGACTGGCATACACCAGCCCAAATCCTAATAGAATAATGTGTGCTTTCATTTGGGCAAAAATGCTTTTTCTGTGGTCTCACATCCCTCAAGGTTACTGGAAAAAGCAGAGCCAGCAAGCTTGTTCTACATAGTGAGTTCCAGGCCAGCATGGTCTAGAGTTCCAGACCAACACGGTATACATAGCAAGTTCTAGGCAGGCCAGCTTATTCTACAAAGTGAGTTCCAGGCCATCATGGTTTTCATGGTGAATTCCAGGCCAGCGTGGTCTGCATAGTGAGTTCCAAGGTTCAAGGAAGTTCCAAAGAAGAGTCGGGTTCACAATACTCCCCATCTTTCTACTCTCACAGCTACTTCCACCAGCAGCAGCTTGCGTCTCATTACTCAGGCTTCACTGCCTGTGTCCCTGACCATTGTACTTCCCTAGAGTTAAGGAACTAGGGCAACTATGTCCCAAGGACAGCCCCATGCTTGGGTGCTTCCTAATGATCCATTCACAGTTTACGGGTGCTATCTCCCTTTCATGCTGATAAGAGACAGGTTCACAACAACAATCATGCATGTATGTAAAATGCCCAGAAGGCAGCCCCACCCACTCCCAGGTGCCCAGAGTCAGTCTAAACCTGGCGCAGTGGTGGAGGCTCATTGTTGTTCTTCACCGGTGGCCCAGGAGCAGCTGCCGGAAGATGAAACTCCTGGATGGCAGCATTTGAAGTTCCTGGGGACCTTACATGGGGGCCGTGGCTGACTCCTGGCCCTCTGCATGCTGTGCCTTGGAGTGACTCTCTCTGTTACCTGTTTAGTGACGACCTGAAGCTCCTGTCCTGGCAGGTGCATGTCCCCAGGCTGCTGCAGGGCACCACTAGCGCACATCCCTGCCAGGAGCTCCAGCCTGCACCTCCTTTGAGCACCTACTTGCATCCTTGCCAGGATCTGAGTCCCTTGAGCAACTTGACTGTGGTACAAGGGTCTTCCAGAGTATTGCCTGCTTGTCCTGAGGAGTCCCAGCTGCTCCTTGGTTCCACGAGGATTGACTTAACATATGGGTGGATCTGAAGCTTATGACAAGACAGAACTGGGAGACAAAGATGGGCGGCTAACACATCCCTGAGAACTGCATCTCTGAGGAGCATATTGGCTGTATTATTTATGTCCAGTCTTGCAACACCAGCAGCTTTACTATGGTGTCTATGTCATCAAGAAGGCCAGAGACACCATGTTCAATTGCGCTAAGCTCCTTAATGTAGACTTTCCAGGAGCCTTAAAGGAATATGACCACCCCTGCTTCGTGTTCAGCAATGTGCACGTCTTTCGTGTGGATGACTGCAACACTTACAGGTGCTTCTTCAAGCCTTGACACATTTCTGTGGCAATGGACAAGTTTGGGTTCAGCTTGCCTTATCAGCATTATTTTGGAGGCATCTCTATAGTTGGAATTTTCTTTGGGCCACTGACCAGCTCCCAAATAAAGACACTGAGACTTATTTTTTTTCCGTTTATTTATTTATTAAAGATTTCTGTCTCTTCCC